>NC_052156.1:47645630-48005630 GCF_902713615.1 Scyliorhinus canicula
AACTCTCTCTATCTCCAAATTCTCAATGCAAGATTTAAGATCAATTGAAAATCTCAAGAGTACAATCAGTATATTTTGATGGGTAAGATTGTCAAGAGATATAGAAAAAATGCAAATAAATAGAGTTGAAATCTAGATCAGCTATTATCTGATTAAATGATGAATTCTGGCTACCTGAATAAGAACAGGAATAGACAATTCAGTCCCTCAACACAGCTTTATGTTTTCTTCTCAGAATCTTCCATCTTAATCATTGATTCCATCACTAAGAAGCACCATAGTAACTATGTGATTCACAGACTTTATTTTTACAGCTAGCACTGAGCCGGCTGGTAATTTCCATGCTGGGTAGTTTCCGATATGCATCAATGTGAAAGTAGCAGCATAACTTCAGTTAGGTCCCAAGCTGACCCGAGAATTCACTGAAGCCAGATAATGCAAAACACCCGTATGGAGGCCGTCTTGCATAATTCCAAAGGCCAGGGGAACAATTCCTTGGACCAATGGCCCACCTCACAAACTTTAATAAAAGTGCTGATGATATGAGAAAGCTGCAGCTTGAACCTGAATTTACCCAACATTAAAAAAAGTTTGCTCAGAAAAGGAGAACTCTGTGAGTACACAGTTACCAATAGCAGCAGTGCAATACCCAGTCCACAATAAGCTGTCGAAGCCAGGTCTGAACTGAGCTTTTTTTAATAAATGTTTTTTATTGGGTTTTTGAACATAGTATATTTACAGTTATGTACACAGATTAAAATATATATATGAAGAAAGAATACTGGTAGGATATTGTACACAAGCTCAAAAACAGCAACAATATTAGGTTTAACAAATAAGTAGGCACCTGTTTGTTGGGGAGGGGAGGGAGGGGTCTTTCGCCCATATTTTCCTTGCTCTCTATTACTGTATTTACCAAAGTTGTTGTTGTTTCCCGTGCTCTCCTTCCGGATTTCATTCCCTTGCCTCACCCCCCCCCCCCCCAACTAGTTCCCCTCTATTGTTCTCTGTCTCCTCCATTTTCCCTCTCCCCCCCCCCCCCCCCCCACCCTCCCTTTCTCTTGTGGTTCACCTTTGTTTTCGCTGAGGTTTAGCTGTCCCTCCCCCCTCCTGGGTCTTTCCCCGCCTCTCATGCCTTGGCTACTTTCCCCTGATTCTTGACTACTTGGCTATTCTTCTGCTTGTTCGTTGGCCACAAACAGGTCCCGGAACAATTGGGTGAATGGCTCCCACGTTCTGTGAAAGCCGTCGTCTGACCCTCGGATGGTGAATTTGATTTTCTCCATTTGGAAAGATTCTGAGAGGTCAGACAGCCAGTCTGCAACTTTGGGTGGTGCTCCTGACCACCAGCCAAACAAGATTCTACAGCGGGCGATCAGGGAGGCAAAGGCAAGGGAGTCCACCTTCCTCGCCATGAATAGATTTGGCTGGTCTGATACTCCGAAGTCCACCATTTTTGGGCATGGCTCCACCCTCATCCCCACCACTTTGGACATTGCCTCAAAGAAGGCTGTCATGTACCCAGCAAGTCTGGTGCAAGACCAGAACATGTGGGCGTGGTTGGCCGGGCCTCCTTGGCACCATTCACATCTATCCTCCACCTCCGGGAAGAACCTACTCATTCGCGTTCTTGTTAAATGGGCTCTATGTAGCACTTTTAGTTGCGTCAGGTTGAGCCTTGCACACGTGGAGTTGCCGCTATGCAGTGCTTCGCTCCACAGCCCCCACCTTATCTCAATCCCCAGGTCTTCCTCCCATTTCTTTCTTGTTGCATCCAGTACGGTGTTGTCCTTTCTACCAGTCGTTCATACATGTCGCTACAGTTCCCTTTATCTAGGATGCTTGCGTCCAGTAACTCTTCCAGTAATTTTTTTTTTTTTAATTTAGATTACCCAATTATTTTTTCCAATTAAGGGGCAATTTAGCATGGCCAATCCACCTACTCTGCACGTTTTTGGGTTGTGGGGGCGAAACCCTCGCAGACATGGGGAGAATGTGCAAACTCCACACGGACAGTGACCCAGAGCCAGGATCGAACCTGGGACCTCAGCGCCGTGAGGCGGTTGTGCTAACCACTAGGCCAACGTGCTGCCCTAACTCTTCCAGTAATGTCTGTCGTGGTGGTTGTGGGTACGTCCTTGTCCCCTTTCGTAGGAAGTTTTTGAGTTGCAGGTAACTTAGCTCGTTCCCCCTGGCTACCTGGAATTTCTCCATCAGTTTGTCCAGTGTTGCGATCCTGCCGTCCTTTTATCGGTCCCTAACTGTGTCCTTCCGTCCTGTCCCCACTTTTTAATGGTGGCGTCAGTCAGCGCTGGTGTGAACCTATGGTTGTTACAGGTGGGAGCTTTGTCCGACATTTTGGTCAGGCCAAATTGCTGCCGTAACTGGTTCCAGGACTGGAGGGTGGCTATCATCACCGGGCTGCTGGAGTGTTTTTTGGGTGGGGATGGGAGTGCCGCAGTGGCGAGGACCTGGAGGCATGTCCCCTTGCAGGAGGCCTCCTCCGCGCGCACCCACTCGGCTTCTGGCTCCTTGATCCATCCCCTTACTCGCTCGGCCATCGCCGCCCAGTGGTAGAATTGTAGGTTTGGGAAAGCGAGCACCCCCCCCTGGATTTTGTTTTTGTAGGACGTTCTGTGGGATCCTAGCATTCTCTCCCCCCCCCCCCCCCCCCCCATATGAATGCTATGATAAGTTTGTATAGTGCTTTGACAAAGGCTTTGGGATGTAGATCAGGATAGATCTAAGTAGGAAGTGGTACCTGGACAGTACATTCATTTTGATTGTCTGGACTCTCCCCGCGAGGGAGAGTGGGAGTGTATTCCATCTTTGCCGACCCTTTTTTACTTCCTTTGTCAGAATGGTGAGGTTCCATTTGTGGATCCCTTTCCAGTCATGAGCTATTTGGATCCCCAGGTAGCAGAATTTGTGTTGGGCTTGTTTAAATGGTAATCCCATTAGTGCTGCCACCCCTACTTATGGGTGTACTGGGAAGATCTTGCTTTTGCTGATGTTGACTTTGTAGCCCGAGAAGGTACCAAACTCTTACAGGAGCACTATGATTCCATCCATGCTGCTTTGTGGGTCTGAAATGTAGAGGACAGGTCATCTGCATAGAGTGAGACTCTGTGCTCACTGTCACCCCTTTGGTTTCCCCTCCAGCTTTTTGCTGCTCTGAGAGCAATTGCTAATGGTTCAATCGCTAGAGCGAACAGCAGCGGGGACAGTGGGCATCCTCGTCTGGTGCCCCTGTGCAGCAGGAAGGATCGGGAGTTGGTGTTGTTTGTCCGTATGCTGGCCATGGGAGTGTTGTATTGGAGCTTTTCCCATGTGGTGAACTCTATTCCAAGCACGAACCGCTCCAGTACCTTACAAGGTACTTCCATTTGACCCTGTCGAAGGCCTTTTCTGCGTCTCGGGAGACAATCACCTCTGGTATTCTCCCACCGGATGGGGTCATTACCACATTCAGCAGGCACCTGATGTTCGAGGTTAGCTGTCTACCTTTGACAAAGTCCATCTGGTACTCTATGACCACCTCTGGTACGCAGTCTTATAGCCTTTTGGCTATGATTTTGGCCAGTATTTTGGCATCTGCATTCAGCAGTGAGATGTGGATCAGTATGATTCACATTCCGTTGGGTCTTTATCTTTCTTAGGTATCAGTGAGATTGAGGCCTGTGCTAGTGTAGGTGGCAGTGTGCCCTTGGACAGCGAGTCTGTGAACATCTCCCGCAGGTGTAGAAGTCTGCCGGGAACCCGTTTGGTCCTGGCACCTTCCCCGCCTCCATGGAGGTAATGCTGTCCATGATCTCTCCCAGTGCTAGTTGTGCTTCCAGGCCCCGTTTTCTGCCCTCCCCCAAGACTGGTATGTCCAGTCCATCAAGGAACTGTTTCATCCCAGACTCCCCTGTTGGGGGCTCTGAGGTGTACAGCCCTTGGTAGAAGGCCTTGAAGGTTTTGTTAATCTTTTCTGGTTCTGTTTCTAATGTACCTCTGGTATCCCTGATTTGTGCAATTTTTCTGGTGGCTGCCTGTTTTCTCAGCTGGTGTGCCAATAGGCTTTGTCTCCGTGTTCGTATAGGGTCCCCCGTGCCTGGTGGAATTGGTGCACTGCTTTCCTGGCAGAGAGCAGATCGAAGTTCCTTTGTAGCTCTTTCCTCTCCGCCAGGAGCTCTACGGTCGGGGCCTCGGAGTATTTACGGTCTACCTCCAGTATGTAGTCGACCAGCTGCTGCCAAGCCGCCCTTTCCTCCCTATCTCTTTGCGTTTTGAAAGCCATAATTAGGTTTGAACTGAGCGAGATAGGCATTAATAAGGTATTAAGGATACAGTGGAAGACAGATAGAGGTGAACAAAGAAGATTTCGAATGGCCATGATCTAATTGAATGAGGGGGCAGGGGTGGTGGCCTTGTGGTGCACTGGGTTGCCTCCCTGCCTCTCAGCTCTGGGTTCAGGTCCCACCCCAGGTGGCCAAGGAAGGTGCCTTCATCATGCAGCGAGGCAGGCCCAATATCAACCTGCAACAGCCAATGTCAGGCGACTCGAACCAGGGCCAATCTCATTGTGGGAACTAATGCATATGCTATGCGTGTGCATATGCACACTACTTGTGCATGACTAGGATTGAGGGGCTGAACGGCCTATATGTCCCTGTGACCTATGGCCCTGTCATTTTGGCAGATTGGAGTGTCGCACAGCCCCGGGACTGAAAGCGACTTTTATTCCCCCATAACCTTAATTTCTGAAGAATCATTTTGCAACCATTTAAAGAAAGAAAGATATATTTAGAAAGAAGAAATCACACAAACGTTTCATCAGGTTTCTCCAACCATGGTTGGACAGGGCTGAACACGTTAACTTTTCAGTTCTATTTTTTTGTAAACGATTCTTTTGTCAAGCTTCTGGACTTCCTCTTCCGGGCCCTAGTGGTCCATATTGTATAAAATTTTACAAATGAAGTAACCTCGCCATTTGCATTTTGAGCTGTTTAACCAGTTGGTTTTCTTTAATGTGTTTTTTTTTGTGTGTGTAATTGCTGCAATTATTTCGCAACCTTTCAGCCGGGAGCATCAGTTCGCTGGCTTGCCGGATTCTGAAACGGATCTGAAATTAGCCACTTTAAATCCTTGGAAACTGGAACCGCGTCTGAAAATAAAGTTGCAAGGCGGCTTGTGTGTCATTTTTTTTTTTTGCTTGAGCAAAATATTTAATGTTCAGTGGTGCTGAGGATCTCTGAGGTTTTGTAGTTTGCAGAGAAAGGTTGGGCAATATCCCCTTTATCTTGCATTTTTTTTTGTTTTAGGAATAGGTCCAAACGATTTGTCAGATGCTGAAACTCATTAACTTCCCCTTGGCTCTCGCAATGTGTCTGCTGGGCCCATTGTGCCAAGCTCTGGCGCTTTCTCCTCACTAATGCGACGCTTTTTTCTGCTCGTTCGGGGAAACAAATTACTTTCCAAAAGATCGCGAGGGATGTTTTGATGAGAATTTCATTTGTACCGAGCTGGAAGGCCCTGTAGTTAACATTTGGTGGACTTAATTGGACTTTTCTTTTTCCCCTTTAAAATCTGAA
This sequence comes from Scyliorhinus canicula, assembly GCF_902713615.1. Taxonomy (NCBI): domain Eukaryota; kingdom Metazoa; phylum Chordata; class Chondrichthyes; order Carcharhiniformes; family Scyliorhinidae; genus Scyliorhinus; species Scyliorhinus canicula. Next base: position 47,651,207 of record NC_052156.1, read on the forward strand.
GCTGCTCTCCTAATCCCTCATTTGTAATCAATTGTGTTGACTAAACAAAAGTATAGGTCGCTCTTTCTTCCTGTTCCAGACAATCCTTTGTTGAGTTTAAATGCCCTATTATTAAGTGATCCTGGTAGTATAGATGTACTCGATTGTTGACAGTTCATTATTGCGCTTTTGTCCATTTAATCATTCTCTCTGTGTTTTGCATGTGCATACAATAATGAGCTCCGTTGTCAATTAACATGTTTCTAGGAGCAAAACTGGTTGCTCAGATGTTTTAACAAGAAGCGCAGAGAAAAGGGCAACGCGCTGTCTTGAGGTTGTTTACTTCCCAGCGCTTTCTCAATGCACCAGGTTACTGCCAGTCCTCACACTGACCCGGGGGTTCCGCGCGGTCCTAGTGCAGCAGCTATTCATGTCAGACAAGGAGCGACGGGGAAACGATTTGATATTGGAGTCACACTGGGTGTAAAAAAAAATATGTTTTTTAATGGGGTTGTTGTTTGTCATTTTTCTTTGGTCCCATTTCAAACATTAGCAATCTTTAGATCTACAACCCCTCGAGGTACTCAATGCAAACCTTACTGTTTGGAAACTTGGGTGATTTTTCTCTGCTATTGCTGTGTTTTCACATTTGAGAATGTAACCATACCGATGGAATTTCGGCAGCTGAGAGACAGACCCTTTGCACTAATATTGTTGAAGTTGTATGGTCGCACAGCATTGCTGCCTCACAATGTCAGGGACTGGGTGCTCCGGTGTCCTCCCACAGTCCAAAGATGTGCGGTTTAGGTGGATTGGCCATGCTAAATTCCCCCCTACTGTCCAGGAATGACATGGGCCGACTGCTCTTTCAGAGTGTTGGGAATAATATTTAAAACACCCGAGTACAGTATTTTGATAGGTTTCCTGCAGCATTGCGTTTATTGCCCACAATAAGCAGTTGGAGGCCTGGACTCTATCTTAACCTGCATCGTTTTTTCAATGACACAGTGCACAGGATGACCCTGGCTACAATTACTTATATTGATATCGGACTAGCATAACCATCTTCATGATCTCGCATAAAGTTTATTTTAAAAATGGGTTGGGTGAGACCCTGCAACTGGATGTGGGTGGTGCCTCCACCGGAAATCTTCCTGCACTCAGAAAATCACCTGAAGACAGCATGTCCAGGCTAACTACAGCACACACTTCCAACCAGTCAGTCGGACACACATACAATCCTTAGAATGGGAAGAATCTGAGTTGATGAATGTTGCATCAGTAATATGGTTATTTAATTATCTGAACGTTCTCTTTCTCATCATTTTGTAATGTTCGTTAATAGTGAAATGTTAAACTGTTGATATGCAATGCGGGCTATATGTTTTCCTTTCAGTTTTAGTTACGAACATGCTGGTGAGTTTGATGGGACCGTATCACAACCTATTCTGTAATTATACATACCAAGAAATGTTAATAGCGGTATCACAGTCTATCCGGACAACTACATAATATTTTGACCAAGAGAAGTAAATCTGCCCAGTTATTGTATAAAGGAGATATTGTAGCTGGATTGTTCCTTCGTTAGAAATATTTGATGACTTTCTAACTGAAGTTTAAATACCCAAATGCGACATTGCCGCACACCTGATCGGCGATGAGTTTTTTTGTGAAACATTGTATTTTAAACTGTTCACAAATATTATTCAGCTGATGTGAAAAATGTTGCCATTATTCGTTTTCAAAGCCCGTCAACCACTGCTGTCATTGTGTAGTTGTTATCTGTGAGAAACGGTTTAACAGGATCACTCTGAGTTCTGTGGCATCATAAAGACATATAGAAATCTGATTAGAATCCTTTATGCTGATGTGTCAAGCACATTTCACAATAAAACTGTTTACTTCAAATGCAGATGGGCTAATAAATAAATTCTTAACCAAAAAATAAATGCGGATGTTCTAAAAGAAGCAATCTGAGGGGGGGGGGGGGGGGGGGCACATAATTGCGAAATCAAGGACGTGTGATTCTGTTTGGCCGAGTGCGGGGTCTAAGTACACACTAACCCGTTATCAAGAATCAGTAAGGGAAAATAATTCTGAAGAATCCATTGTATATCTTCCAGTGAAAAGAATGCGCACCATATATTGTATCACAAATTACTTCGCCATAACGTTAAGTCTTATTTGATTGTTTTTTTTTTACTGCATTCTTTCTGGGAAATTATCCGTGAATTAATGATATGATTAATAATATGAATAATATGAATTATAAAAGATACATAATTATAATATCCGTGTATGCAGTAGCATCTGCTAAAGCGACTTGTGTATTTCCTATTTGGCATTTGCAAACCGTTTGCCTTTTTTGTAATTGTCAATGAAAATGAAACTAGATAGAAACAAAATGATGATTTTCCTCCTGCGTATGGACACTTTAGTTTTATCTTCTGAGATCTTTGAATAAAAGAATCATATTGATCGATTCCACATTTAATATCAAAACAAACCAGCAACAAATGAATCCTGGAAGAAGAAAAAAGCAATTCGAGATTTGAGGGAATTGACACGCAATTTAGCAGACTAAACTATTCTTGGAAATCAGGAAGAAGCAAATTGACAAACAGTAGATATCTGCAAAGAGCCATAATTAATATCGGCATTATAACCTGGTAGAAGTGCATTGTGTTTATATATAGGTTGACAGAAATGCATTAACACCTATGGTTGGATTGCACGCGCGCTATATGGATATACAAAGCAAATGCGGATGTATATACACTCAGCATGTATATATAGCATTGCGTGGATGTGTATGTAAACTAAGGTTGCGAGTTTGGGATGCAGATGGATGCAGCATTTTTTTTGTCTTTTGCAGGTTGTACTCTCTCCAGGTTTCCTCTTGGCTTTATCTCCCCAGGAAGCAAAAGTATCTCCCAATTGCTAATTAAAACATGAGGTGTCAGTCAGCTGTATTTATGAATATGGTGTAACTAGGCCTGTAAATAAATCTGGGCATGTTTATTCCTTCTATCCACCCTGACCTGCTGCGACAACTTTCCCAATTTGCGCTTACATGTTTCAACGAATCTTATGATGCAAGTATGCTTGGCTGAGGTGAATTTAAACTCGCAGCAGTCCTTCCGCTGAAATGTTCAAAGTTAACAGCTGAAGGTTACTTAAGTTTTATGAATGTCGCTAAGGGTCCGGTTTTTCTGAAGGTTACCTCCAAAACACTCACAATATTGTAACTAACCACAACGCACAATACTGCGATTCATTAATATCGGTTGAATGAATTTTAAAGCATCGCCTCTGGTCAGTTGGAATTTTTACAGCGTTTTGCCTCACGAGGAAGTGGATTAATTGTCAATCGCGCACAGAAACGACACCTTTATATGCATTCAACGTGGAAATGTTTTTATATTTATGTATAGAACTTTTTTTTAAAATGCCGCTATTGGAAATGGTTAAGACATGGAAATGTATTCCGGAAAATGAGTCTCTTTGTAGCTGGCGTGAAGTTGCCCTATCTAAAAGATCCAGGATTCAAATAGCTTTAGAGAATTTATAAGACATCACGGGACAGCTACGATGAGTTGGAAAGAACGGTTTGTGGGTTAGCATTACGAGCCGATAAGAGGTTACACCTTTCCGAGCCTTCATTCTTAACAGATCAAATAAGGAGTAGACGTAGTTGTCTATTCGCCAGCAATGATGAAAGCACTAAACAAAGTTGGGACGTGTTGACAAGCAGCAAGTTGTGCTTGTTGGTTTTGGTCTTTGCAAGTTTAACGCATTGATTGATTGTGGATGGGTTTCGGTGGTGCGGGGACGGATCAGACACTTGCTTGTTTCAGGGTGGACAATTGTCAGCGGTTTTCCCACTAGGACATGGCGCTTTGTGGACTTGGCGGCATTTAGAATGTCACTTTTTGTTCGGCGTATTGAAATAAGTGTCTCAGCGTGTGTGTGGGTGGGTGGCTGTTGGAAGAATCAAGAATGAGACAGAGTAACTTTTGATTCACTGAGGAGCAGTGGAAATGTTGGGAGGTGCATTGTGACCAGGGAGGCGCCTCGGAAGCCCCCAGTGAGGACTTGCCTCCCGCATAAAGTAGTAAACAATTTGTAATTGCAACTTCCACCATCAACGTGGAGGACACAGTAATAGATCGAGCCACAGTGGAGACTTTTGTGTCGAACAAGGTTCTTTAATATAATTAGCAAGCTGCTTTAGTTTGGTTTATAATTAAAATAACACATTCCCCGCAAAAGCACATGACGGTACCTTTACAACCCAGCCTAGGAGCCGCTCAGATCAGCCCACTCAATTAACTGTAAAAAGGTGTACATGCAATTCTCTTCAAATTATTGGCCTTTTAATCAGTCCCTGGATAGTTTCACCGTTTACTGTTAACGGTTAATTTAAATTTCATTGAGAAGCGTAGAGTGAACAGCACGCAGCTGAGCTGAAATCAGAATTTTGTTGATACACTAATAATATTGTTCGTCTAGACGTGGGGAGAATAAATTATCCCGTATTAAAAGGAGCGAGACATGGGAAAAGGAGTTTTTTGAAAACCCTAAGTACTTTATTATCCACTGTTACATCAAATTGGCTAATATGGAAATGGCTTCTCCTGAGAGAGCTTGCCTGATTACCGTCAGCGCTGTTGGAAGCGCACTCTTTCTGCTCTGGGTTTGATGATATTCTGCGGATCAAGTGTGGGATCATTTCATCAATGTACTCTGAAAATAAAACAGCAATTTGTTGCCGACAGCAGGTCGAGAAGAGACACTTAATCTGCACGTCATAAAAAGCTCAATTACACAAACTGGGTAATTTCGTAATCAATCGCCGAGAAAATAAATAGCCTGCAAGTTGCCTGAGGTTATTCACAGAGAAACGAGGAGAGACTTGAACAAAATCTAAATCCTCCCGCTTCAAATATGAATAAATAGGTAAATGCTGTGAATGTCTTATGTTTCCCAATAGCCCATTAATAATAATAATAAACTCGCTGCACCAGCCGCCTCGCAGTAAACTTTTTAAAAAATACACCCCCCCCCCCCCCCCCCCGCCCCCTCCTAAAAGATGGTGAAGTTGTTGAAAGCGCCACTCGGGAACTTCACCAGAACAAGACGCACTGGAACTTTATGGAAGTGTTTCCACCTCGAGTCAGTCAACTGGATTTATTTGTAAATGTCAGTTTCGCCTGGTTTATTAAACTTCTGATACAGACTTTGGTACACATTGCTAAAGCTGTTCTTCGGGTGGCCTGCACGGTCCCACCTTTGCGTTGCTTCCCGTTTAATTTGCTCTTAAAAGATGGAGTACATTTGCTTAAAATTCAATTAACCTGGTTGATGTTTGCAAATCGCACTTCTGTCTCGAGCGAGCATTGTGAAATGCTGAAGGGATGAGACACAATCGGCCGGTGGTGTTTATTTGGGCAGTGGAGTGTTCAGTGGAGACCAAATACTGGAAAGAAATCCACTGACCCACCTGCACGTTAAAACCGTCGAATTCGCCCATCTGCTCTGCGTGGGGACGTGAGAACACCCTCCCGCCTCCCCCGGTATAAACTTGAATCGGTGTCACTATTGGGTTGTTAGCAAAAGTAACGAAAGAAAAGGTTATTTGAAACCGTTCTGTTGCCGCATTTAGTGCAAAAGAGCCCGGATGCTTCCTAAACTCTCCTGCTTTATGCAAAAAGAAAAGATGCATTTCGGAATAAACATGGCATTTAATCAGGAGTATGATTCAAAGTTATAGTTAAATTTCAGCAAATTATGCACCTTTGATGCATCATTGCGTGCCCTTGGCCAGAATAATAATTTATTTCTGAATCGTTCCATTTCTTGGCGAATCTGTGCAATTCAAATAAACGCATCGTTGGAAACTTTATTTTTATTTTGCAGGGAGACACGTTCAATTTTTACAACAGGGGGTTAAATGTACAGAAATGCAAACGAACCAACGTCCTAACAAATACTTTAAAATTTCAGATTTACCAATCCACGGTAAGTTTCATATATAAAATACTACAATACAGAAAAAATATGATATAAGACATTTAATTAACATTTTAACATGGATATTTACATTACGATTCATTCACAACACTTTTGGAATATTGTAGGACCAAGACATGCTGTCGTTTCTCGATATTTTTTTTCTGTAAGCAGAATTCGATCCGTTTAAACATACAAATTCAAGTGTGAAAGGTTATCTTATGAATTGCCCACTGTTGCATAACTGTGTGTGAAGTAAAGAGCATTGCAGTGCATCGAAAAATCTCATATAGATCATACTTAAAAATGCATGTTTGCCAAAATGATTGTCCGCCCAAAGAGAAAAACCATAAATCGAAGTCTATAAAACTAACTTTGCCCCGCCCTTGAGCGTTCGTTTGCCGGGGTTGTGGCGGAGTTACCATCGTGTAATTTTCTTATATGTTTCTTCAAATCAAAGTTCCTGCAAAATCCTTTCCCACAAGTGCCGCAAGTGAAGGGTTTTTTGTCGTTGTGAGTGTGCATATGAAACGTTAAATTATAGACCTGATGGAACGCTTTGTTGCAGATATTACATTTAAACTGTTTTTCTCCGCTGTGGGTCAGTTTGTGATTCTTGTAGTTTCCTGGCGGAAAAGAAGAAGAAAATTGAAGTTAGTGAAAGTTTCCATCTCCCTCCCCCCCCCCCCCCCCCCCCCCCCCCCCCCAACCACCACCACCAGGGTCAGGAGTTCACAACTAAGTTAATTTCAGATGAGGGAATGTCTACGTTAAGAAGGAGTAAAGCTTCATTAGGCAGTCTTGTGTTAGTGTGCGCGTATGGGAGTCAAGAAGTTGTCAAACTTTGTCTCAATCAAGTAAGGACTGCATAAAACTGTCAGATTAGGAATTAGATAGAGGTCAAGCTTCTGACCCACATCCCAAATTAAGGAGCCACATTAGAAGAGGGTTGGTTCAAAATGACACGACCGATTTGAAATAGGTTGAATTCAGCCTGGCAGCTATACCCTAGACATGCTGCAAAAAATATTTCCTCATGCCACTGTTACTTCCGACGGCTTTCAGTGTAAATAAAGAATATTAGACTTTGACAATGCGCCCATAACCCCACGAACAATTTCTGTCGCCCTGGGTTCGACAATCCTAGTTTTTCCGCAGTTACTGGAACAAATGTTTACCAATGAAACTAGTTCGGGTTAACTCAATACATGTTAAATCATTAAAGAAAGTGGGTTGAACTCAAATTTCGAGGCAACATTGAATAATGGATGTTATATCAGTTGAGAAATGCGTTAATGATTTCCGTGAAAACGACACGCACTCACAGCAGACACCAGCAAGACTTTACCATGTACCTAAGGGTTAAATGTGATGGACTTACGGAGCCAAATGGATACCTACTCGTGTGAAGACTAATTCAAATTAAAGCAGACGCGACTTTGAAAAGTACCTTTTGGTGAAATCCTTTCCCACAGAACTCGCAAACAAAAGGTTTGTAGCCAGCGTGGATGCGAATGTGAGTATTGAGAGTGGAGCTCCGGTTAAAAGCTTTTCCGCACTGATTGCATTTATGAGGTTTCTCCTGAAAATGAACCGCAGAAATCATTTGAACGCCGACGGTCGGATAAACATAGTTAAGCAGTAATAAATTGATCGGAGGTAGTCATTCAGCCAAAAGACACAAAGGGCAGGTGCGAATTTGAATTCCAAGGGGGATAAAAAAAACTGTTGCGCTACATTTAAACAATTTAAATGGGGATTTCAAAAAGTAACTTAAAAGCTGAAACGGGAGCTGATACTAGGAACGCGGGCATTGTCTGCCTACAGCGCGAATGCTGTTACCCAATAAGACTGAATGCAGATCAGAAAGCCACTAATAAACTCATTAGTAAATTGTTTGCTGTTAAAGATTGCTGGATAATGGGAAGACGCGAGCACGTACCTGTGTGTGGATTATTTTATGTCTGCACAGGGTACTAGCCTGTCGAAAACCTTTCCCACAGACCTTACACACAAACGGCCTGGCTCCAGTGTGAACTGGCATGTGACGTGTTAAGTTGTAATGGGCATTAAAAACCTGGAAAAGGGAAGGAAAAAAATAAACACGAGCATGTAATTTGTTTTGGAACCGCACAGTTGGTGTCGATCTATTTCTTCTCTCTCGCGAGGGACGGTAAAAAAACATATTGTGATATAATTGCTTTTTAAAAAAATCTTCGCCTTACCTTGCCGCAGACTTCGCAGGTAAAGTTTTTGGGTTTGCCATCATTTGAGGCGTTGCTCAGTTTTTGATGATTTTTAATTACATTCTTTTCGACTGGAAAGTTGCTGTTTTCCTTGATCACTTGGTCCAGCTGTCCCGGGATACGTTCTTTGTGAGGAAATTGTGGCGTTGGGTATTTCTCTGCAGCCAAACTGGCAAATTTAGCGTTTTCCAACAAAAGGAGTTTCTGGTGAGCAGAAAGCGAGGAGGGCGGCTGAGAGCCCAGGATGTGAGATGGGAAGATGTGATGTCCATGAAGCAACTCTGAAGGGTGGTAGGTCGTGTCCAGGTAGTTGAAGTAATAGAGTGAACCGTTGGCAGGCATAGCGACCGTTTGGTTTATGACTTGGGGCTTGATCAGCCTGTTAGTGGTCATCATAGAAGGGCCTAGAGTTAAGTCAGTTTTGCAGCACATCCCACAGTTTGATTTGCACATTGCCGCAGAAGCACAAAGTGACCCCCTCAGGTTAGTCTTCCAAACCTCAGAATAGTTCAAGAGAGCTTTAGCTTGCAAGTCATAAGGAAATGGTTGGATAGGAAGCATACACGGGACAGGAGAGCATAGCTTTCCAACTTTTTTGCCTTCTGCTTTTTCCAAGCTTTGCCTTTGTTCAGTATGGCTCCTTGGTTCTGAGGTTTTGGCCATGATTCTTTCGATGGAAAAGGCCAGTGCCTTTGGGGTAGCTCCATTGCAGGTCGTGGCGGAGGCTCCATTCCTTGCTGTTTGCCTGGGACAGGACACAACCGTCTCCAAGTGACCAGAGCTTGCCATCCCAGGACTTGGTGTGAGCAGCCGCTGACTAGAGCCGCTCTGATCTCCCCCTGCATTCCAGGAAAGCCAAGACACACATCAATTTAATAAGCACCTTGCGTTTGGCATGTCACCCATTAACATTCAAATCAACATCTCCATGAACAATGGCACCGAGGGGCACCAGATTAATGCTCATTAAGCAGCACAAAAGACCGAATTACAAGGACAGCGAAAATCTTTGCTGATAGATTTTAAAAGCAATACTGTAAGCGCAAGCCACCAGTTTGATACTGGAAATTCCGATTACTAACTTACTGAGGAGTGATGTGCCAGACGCCACCGTCTATTCCTAACGGGTTCTACATTTACTAGAGAGCGGAGAAGATTATCCAAGGACTGCGTGTGGCTATACTGTCACATTTCGATCGCACACATCCTCATCAGTGTGAGATCACTGTCTGTTGCATTTAGCTGACATCACATGAAGTCACTTAGCAAGGTGACATCCAAATAGCATCAGCCCATTCCAATCTCCCACCAGCACCCACAATGCTCGTGGGCGAAGTGGCTGTGAGGGTATGAAAAAATAATTGTGCATTTAATATGCTTTAATGTATCGTTAGGTCTGTTTACATTGCTCGTGGGCTACCTTTTTTTTTAAATGGTTAGAACACAAGCAGATTGAATATCGCAGCCTCATTATTCATTATTGCGACGACTTTACAGAAAGGATCCTTTTCCAAAATTTTTTTTTTTTTAAATAAGGAGACATTCATCTGAACTCAGTCTCGGCACTCAAGCTCCGGGTAGGACTTGAAAGAGAGAGAGAGAGAAATCTTTAGTGGATAATAAATGAAGCGTTTCTAATACAATGCACGGTGCAGACAGACCCATGAACGCTGCGAAAACAATTGACTTTTATTCATCGGGAACATCCTCCGCCACCAGCCCAATTCCCAGCGAAAGTTGCAAGAATGATAACCGCAAAGATAACATTGTGGATTATTCTGGTACATTAAAGTGCACGCTCTGCACCGTAATGCGTGGATTTTGAAGGCGGTTTCCGGAGTAACATTATCTCCCCATTCACTTTCCACTGCGTGACGGTGCGGCGTGCAGCTAAAACTTGTCCCCTTTTTTCTGAAAAAAAGTTAAAAAGATGCATTTCTTTTTGATTCAGTACTTACTATTTGTATAGTTAAAGAGGCTAAGTCTAGATTCCACCTGTGGCAATAGCAGATTGCAATCTCAGAATCTCCCCAGGACCCGATTAAACGTTTTCCTTCTTCACCTATTCAGGGCAGCCAATTTTCCAAAGCGATTCATACTGTTGTGCCCTTGTAAAGCGGCCCTTTCAATGTTAGCCACTAAAGCACCGCGTGGAACCCGGTTTTGTGTTCTTTTTTTTCTGTTGGAGAGAGAGAGAAAAAAAAACGCGCGTTACGATGCGGATTAGGAGCCGAAGAAAAAAGACTGCGCCTAGCCAGAGGTAAAAGCGAGTAATGAAAAGACTCCCTTTTTTTTTAACAAGGCTTTTTTTTTAAAAGAAAGTTTATGGAATTTACTCCCGAAACTTCTGTGTTCGCTCCACAATGGCCAAGTGCCTGTTCATTTGGGCCTTTTTAATTCTCCTGTTTGCAGACGGTTTCACCTGAGAATCACAACAAATTATTATCGCAGAATTGATTGAGGCTGGGGCAAGAGGGAAAACAGGGCTGGAGAGGGAGGCAGCATCAAAAGTGATCTTGAAAAGAGCCTAACAAATGATTTTCGGACTATCAGCGCGGGAGCCTCCTTGCTCTTGGTCGTTTTAACATTTTCATGTTTCCAAATCAAAACGGGGCCATGTACTCCTGAGATAAAAGCAAATCTATTCCTAAATTCCTTCCGCCCTGTGCAATGCCTTATTTGATGTTACTGACCGGATGCGATTTAAGATACAGCAAGAAAGTGAATAAAGCGGTTTCGGGGTTTAAAGTACAATGGGCATGGGATAATTCCTTTCGAATGACAAGTACTCCACTGAAATAAATAGACACATCAGAATCCAAAAAGAAACAGCGGGTTGGAAACATTCCTCAGATTGTATCCTTATTCTGAGAACAACAAATAAATAGACTTTGGTGCCTTACAAATATTGCCACTGCCCATGTTATGGTGTGCTGCATTTCCTGCTAACTTCTGCTTTGGTTGCGTTTAACTGGAGTGTGCTTTGAAGGAAACCGATGCTTCATTAATTGTGTTTGACACCATTGTGTGCGATACCGCCGCAGTGTCTGCACAACAGTGGAGTCCCATTTCTAAAACTTTGGAGACAATTCATTTTGAAAGAGCCTAACCAAACTGGGTGCTGAGGAGAGGGAGAGCATCGGCTGCCGTGCTGTATTTAAACGCAATGAAGCTACGCTACTTGTGGAATGTGATTGCAGCAATGTTGCAGTAGCACTCCAAGGGTTAACGTTTAATCAGCGAAGCTGTCTGACCCTTTTCTCTTTCTGTTGCACTAATTTAAGGGGCGGGTTATTTGTTCTGTATTAGAATTGTAAATTCCTGCAGAGTATTAGACTGGTCCTGGCAAAGAGCAGCAAAAGGGCCGGAAAAGGACCACAGGAATTTCCCAACAAAACGGCGATAAAATGTCGTAGCTGATGCAATCCTATTCCTGATTTTTTTTTTAAAGTATGGATTTATTTCAGTCCTTACCTCGGCATTGTCCTGATAAACTTTATTACATTTTCAGAACCTACATTAAATGGTGTTTAAGGGGTGACTGGTGAGGTTAAACCCATGAGTCTCACAACTTCGTCATTTTAAAGCAAATGCCCAACTTGATGTGTTGGTCGTGAGGGGAAAATACACAACTGAAAATTCTTCTCAACCGACGTCTTGTTTTGACAAGTCTCGTCCTTTGGCTATGCGACATTTGGAATAATTCGGGGAAACAGGTTTATTGACAAGTCCAGTTCTTCGTTTGATTCAAACAACGGCTGCAGTGGTTGCGTTAACTTACAGTGTTGGAAATATATGATTGTAAAGAAATAGCTTGCATTTATATAGCCCCGTTCAGGATGCCCCAAAGCACTAAAACGTCAATGAAGTGTGGTCACGGTTGGAATGTATGCAATAGCAGCTCAACAGCAATGTGATAAATGACCAGATCACCATGCTTTAGGTGTTGGCTGAGGGATAGATGTTGGCGTGTCCAGTAGAATATTTAACCTCCATCTGAAAGGGCAGAGAGGTCCTCGCTTGAGCGGTTCCTCAGAAGATTGGGCCCTTACTACTGTATTGAGCTAACGGCCTGGACTATGTTCTCGTGTGTTAGAGTGGGACTTGAATATAGGCCCTTCTGACTCAGGGACGAGAGTACTATTACTGAACTGAAGTTGACAAGTCCCATGGGGGAAACATGCTTGCCAACAGAATGGGTGAAAGTATATATAAACTGGTGTTGAAAGTGGAGCCTCAGTCCGGGGGCAGGTTTGATGGGGTTGTAGGAAGAAGCAACCAGCAACATGTTCATTGTGTACAAATCCACACCTGCGTGGTATTCATACGAGGATTGGAAACTCTATTCCACCCCATGTCAGTTAATGTTAATGAATCCCTCTCTATTCCAATTACAGTTGTTCAACAACGATGTTGGACTACACGGATCGTGTACTTTTACCACGTCAATTAATTAAGCAACTTCAGTACCCGCCATCAGTGCACTTTTAATAAGTGAATACAAAGCTGTTTCAATGCGGATTGTGCCAAAATGCAAGTTTAGGATAATCGGGTAAATTCGTACGACCCGAGATGTATGTTAATAAAACGTAAACAAAATACACACATAACTTTTGTTTGCTTCTACAGTATTTAATTTTTAAGGATGGGGGATCCGCAGGCCACTTGATTCATCTTGCCCATTGTTACTGCAAATACAATTACAATGAAGACAGATAGAACTATTCAATCAATTTCGACGAAGCTGAGTTCAGCGAGACAGTAGGAATTCGCGACCTTTACATTCAATAGCTTAGCTATTATTTATCAATATTTTCTGTCTCCGCGCTGGCTGTAGGTGTAAGGCGGTGCTCATGTAATACAGTACTATGCATGAAATCAATTTCATGTGATTCAGACCAGTAGGAAAGTGAAACCATTATTGTGCTTTATCCATCAGAGATATTTGCAAACTTCACACTCTTTAAGCTACCCTTTTCCTTTCCATTGTCTTACATTTCTTAGCATCCACTTGGCTACTCAATATGATCTTACATTCCCCCGCTCCCAGTTGAATATTGTCCCCCAATATTGCCTCTTCCTGTCTTTACATGCAGTATGATTTGATCCGTCTGATTTGTTTTGGCTAAACTTTCATTATGTGCCTTTGGCAGGGTACAAGTCTGTTTTTTGTACCATATAGAAGCGTTTCTGGCTCATTGTCAGCGTGCAGCCCAGAGTTTGAGGGTCAATGTTATTCTACTGCATGGAGGGGAGCTCATTGAACGCAGTCTGTTACCATTGGCGGAGCAGCAGGTGCGGTCCATGTACCCTTTCCAGAACACTCTGCTAACTAACATCAGTTATCGGTTATACAGTAGCTGTCTGTTATCTTGCACCACTGCCGCTGTTGAACGTGGCCGCTGCACCTACCCCATGATCAATTGTTGATCTCCACGAGCATTCCGGAATGAAACCTGACGGATTCTCCAAGGATGTGGAGTAAACAAATCCGAGTGTAAACAAAATGTTTCTCTTTTACACTTAATTACGTGCTGACGTGTGGTTAAGCTGTTGAAAGTACCGACATGGACGTGAAAAATCCAAAATGCTGGATGGCCTTTCCTTGCACATTTCGAACACTAAATAGGTGACAACGCAGGGTAACCAACAGCCCATCCACTCAATGACTTCTGGTCCCAGTAGCCAGGGTTCCGCCACTGAGCGATAGAAAGAAAACCTATGCAGATGTAGGAACTCTGAAACAAAAGGAGAGATGGAAGGAGTTGAGGTTTCGTGACCCGGGCCTTCAATATTCATTTTAATATAATAAAATGTCACTACAATGATTTAGGGCTCACTGATAGAATTGCATTACCTAAACCATAACGTGGGGATGTCAAGACAATGCGTCTGAAGATAGGCGTGAAATAGCCAGCAGTGCTTCCATGTATTGAACATAAATAGCACTTGTAACTATTTCAAGAATTACAAAAATATTTTGTCCCCGTCTTCCTCTTTGAAGTTTTATAAGTTGTGGTATTAGTTATCAGCCACTCAGCCTCTCTCACGTTAGTATTAATCTGATCTCTTCAACGTTCTGGTCTAATACATAATGACTCTCCAGAGGATTGGAAGTTGGAAGTGAGGAACACGTATCTTCTCCATGGAGCTATCGGGTCTGCGATTGAATGGCTTCTTTGTCATTTGTTGAAAAAGATGCCGCGCTGCTTTCCATAAAGAGCTGTCAGTAAAGTGTGGCACCGAGTATTGCAGCCCGTTAACTCTGTGCGGAAGCAGATTAAAACATATATCAAATGACATGTAAACAATATCTTCACAACTAGAATTGATGTCTTGGGCGATCTTGAGGCCCCTCTCCAACTTGTTTACAGAATCATAGCTTTTTTTTTAAGGAATTAATGCTGCTCCTGGTCTATAAACACGGAAAATACTAATTGAACATAGTATTTTATTTGGTCTTTCGGAGCATTAAAAACTTCACTAACTCTAGCTAAAGTATGACGGATCGAAATAGAAGTGGGGACCCATACACTTACACCTGATACACATATGAACCATTATTCCGTTTTTTGGAGTCACATCAAAGCCATTTTATTACAAGAATGTATAAATTAAGAATAAGCATTTTTACCTCGAAAACTGTGCTTGAAAACTAGTTAATTTTGCAAAAACTGCACCGAATCCCAGTTCGCAGGCTTCCCCGTGTTACAGAGGCAGCTATTTCCAAGATTCATCTTTTTGGTCTAATAATTTGGAAATTGGCAGCCTAATCTCACTCCATGGAGCCTGTTAACAGACACGTGTAAGGAACAGCCTGCTTGGGTGTTAACTCTGCGGCGCTGGCCTGATGCACATTTCGCTCTCAATCCATAGGTTTGGAGAATCCTCAACCCGAGTTAATTGAGCTTTAACAGCAGGGCTGAGAGCAAATTCTAGGCTGCTCGTCCGTAACGTGCTTTATAAAGTGGTGGCAAGCAGCAGAGAGATTAGAGAAACAAATAAAGGTGAAGAACAGCTCTGCAAATGATCCGTGCTGATATCATTCTCGTGCTTGTGCTCCAACTATTTTGATTGAACCAAATAAAGTGCTTGTTCTCCAGTGTGCAGTGAACTCCTCCACAAACGGAATTCCAATGGGTGATTCACGCGATGGCACCTGGAAATGTAGCGCAAGAGACTCTCCGGAACAAAGGGAGATTATTGTTAATTCCATTCTCGATGAAATCCAATCTGATCAAATTAAAGTGTTGGTGCTAAACATGATCGAACACTAGAGGACTGGCAGAAACATTGTGATGATTATTTGAGTTTCGCAACAGAGCAGGCAGTAACGTGTGCCATCACATAGCTAAATCCCACCAGAAGATACGATAGAAGTATCTCCTGTGACCGAATTACTTAAAATTTGAAAGTGGCCTGGGGTACCTGATGTGGAAGATGATTTAGGATTGACCCCAATGCAATATCCCAATGCATGCAATTTCCAACTCAAAATAAATAAATTGTGTTCAATTCACAAAACACTGATTCAAAATATAGCTCTGACATTAAGTCAATTTATGTGTCTCAGCCTCTTGAAACGAGGCATGGTGCTACACTGTATGGAACTATAGGAAACTCTACCAGAAAAATGAGACAACATTCACATCGTCGTGTTCTAAAATTGTTTTTTCTGATATATCAAAATATATCATTAGTGTTATAGCTTTGCCTACCAGCTGAAAACATTTAATGATTCGTTTATAGTCAGCGAGAGGCAGCCTGGGATTTTAGTGAGATGGAAGTGTGATTGTGGACAGGTTTGAATTAAATCATCCACAGCTCGTGCTTCATACCCCGACAAAGTATTAGAAATCTCATGTGGTGTGCATGATCCCATCTGAATTAACTTGTGGGACCATAACAAGTGCACAAAACGCTCTGCAGTGGTGAAAGAAAAGCATCTGACTCCTAACATGTTTAAGGAATAATCTGATCCAACATATAGATCTGTCACTGAGTCCGTTTATATAATCCCTGATACAGTACACTGAATAAATAATTTCAAAATGGTTCGATGTTTTCTAGTTAGGATTGGAAATTGGATTGATTGGGGGTTAAGCTGTCTTTTGCAACCAGCCGATGATACTGCATCGAGTGTTATTAATGACAACATACGAGAAGATCTATAAGTAATCACTTCACAAAGTAGTATCTTTGATTAGATGGGTACCAGTTTGTTCCCTGTCAATTGTTGAAGAAAATTACGTTTTCAAGCGCACCGAGCTCCTTAATATTCAGATAATCTCGAGCACTAAACAACACCAACAGCTACAGGTCTGAGAACTGATGCCAAATAACCACTAGCATTTTACTTCTATATGGGCTTACTTCTTTCTATGGTGAATATAAGTGCTAGTTTTGGGTATTATTTCATTGTTTATTATATAAAGGAACTCTGTGTTAGATTTTAAGAGTGTGATAAATGGCTTGATTGGATTAAAGAGTCCCAAATGAGTACCGACAAGGACATCATATCCTCATGACATTGATAATAGCTCGCTTATCTTATACATTTAAACAGTCATGTAAAGTGTTTAATTGGTATATTTAATGTCCGTGCTGGATTGATTCCCAACTCACGAGTGCCCTGTTTGATCAATAATTGAGCATTTAGTAGTTTAACATTTCTTTTCCATATCTCGGGTTCTCAATTTTTGAATATTGAACACCTTTTAAAAAGAGATTATATCTGTTTGGCTTGTTTCTCCTGCCTCAATAACCGGCTTAAGCCACCTTTCATAGAGCCACCTTTCTTAGTCAGAAGCTTCCACTGATGGTACTGCTGTAGCCAGGCGTTGGGAGATGTGGAAGAGCAGCCTCTCGTCACACTCTCTCACTGACTACAATAAATGTTTCGGTTTAGAAATTGAAACTTTATTAAATTGGTCCAACAGAATTGGTAGCACACTCGGAGAGTCACTGGGTTCTGAGGTCAAGTTTCACTCCTGACCACAACAGTGCTGTACTGTTGGAGGTAAAGTAAAATCGCCACTGTCCCAGATGACCATAGGAGAGCTGACTGGTGGTGATTTAACACGAGAATAACTACACCACGGGTCAGCTTGAGAAGACCACGAGTAACCTCAGCAGGAAGGAGAATTGAACCTGCACGCTTGGCATCATCAACTAGGCAATTGAGCTAAACTTGCCCCCTCCCCCATTGTTGGAGATACAGCCTTCAGGTGAGATTTTAAGGCCAACTTCATGGGCTTGCTCTAGTGGGTGTGAAAAATCCTCCAACATTAGCCAGGGACTTTATCCCCAATGTCCTGACCAATATTCATCCCTCAATCAACATCACAAAACAAGTGATCTGACTATCATCAAATTGCTATTGGTGGGAGTTTGCTATGTAAATTTGCAGCAGTAGTTTTTCCACAGATGACCACATGCTCCTTTCCGCTTTCAGGGGAGGGAGCTGACTGGTGGTAATTTAACCTGAGGAATACCACATCTCAGGCGAGGGACAAGGTTGAGAAGGCGGGCACATTGCAACAGTGAAGACACTTCAGAAAGCGCTTCACTGGCTCCAAGGAGCATTGAAATGCATGGTCCTGTAAACCGCCATGTAAACCCAAATCTTCGTTCTTTCTGTCTGTGTGATATGTTGAATTATTTGTTTTTCACTTTGGAAACATATCGGGAAAAAAACATACCTCCGATCTGAGATCTATCTCTGGTTAGGTAAAGGCGTGAGCGGCAATTGAGAAAGTTCAGCAGCACTGCTAACGGAGGCAGCCCCAGTATTAGCAGGACTCATCGCCAAAGTTAACTCGAGCAATTTACTGTTCTTTTTAAGTGAGCCTATTCCAGTTGGGTACAGCAAAAACCTTTTCAAATTCGCAAGCTGCTGCTGCAAAGTTACGGGCATAATTTGAAAGTGGGAATTCAACACTGATTTAAAATGCTACTCAGATGAACTTTAACCGAATTGATATTAAAAATGAATACAGCTTACGCACTGCGTATTTCTGCTTTCTGCAAAACGCCCGTCAGGAACCCGAGAATCTCCAGATCCTTAAACTCATTGGTTGGGGTTATTTTAAATTGTTGAAATTAAATACCTAAATCAACCCATCAAGAATAGCGATTTAAAGTCGAACGTATATAGCTTTAACTTGAATTCTAATTGTGTGAACTTTTCGCATTATCCACCTGTATCAACAATTGCCCTCTTTTTATTGTTCATCATAGCCCAAATATAGTTTAGATATTCCTTTTAGAAGATAAAAAGTGACAATAAAATAAATGTAAATTATGCTAGCGCCCACACCTGCAAGAACTCCAGCAAGGCTGGGTATACAAATTGGAGCCAACAAGATAACTAGATTGTTTCCAAAGTTTTCTAATGCTATTTTCAGCAAATCACAAACATCAACTTTCTATTTTTTTTTAAATTGAGTACCCAATTATTTTTTCCAATTAAGGGGCAAATTAGAGTGGTCAATCTACCGACCCTGCACATCTTTGGGTTGTGGTGGTGAAACCCAGGCAGACACGGGGAGAATGTGCAAACTCCACACGGACAGTGACCCAGGGCCGGGATTCGAACCGGGTCCTCAGTGCCATAGGCAGCAATGCTAACCATTGTGCCACCGTGCTGCCCAACGTCAACTTTCTGACAGTTTTTCTAACTCTAATTTTGTCTGAGAAGCATGAATGAAGGCAGTGTGTCCATTATCTAACCAGTTTCTAAACACACAACTTTATTTGGAAAGTTTTGAAATCAGTGAGTGGAGCTAAGTCTACTTATCTGGCACGTTTCTCCAGCAGTGTTAGATCAGTGCACCACCAGCTTATCGGATATCCATCTCTAACCCGACTGCACCACTTACTTGTGTTCTCAAAGCATGAACAGCGCTGATAGGAGGAAAACTGAAGTGCCTATTTGGAATTGGATTCTGTGTGAAGAAGTGGATGTGTTCATGTGTTTAATAACATCTGCAATTAAGTGGTGATTTGTGTAAATTGAATAATGAACCATTTGTTTTAATGCAATCGAGTAAAAAGTGTGTTCGAAGCTTGTTTTAATGGGACACGTTTTCCTGGATGTATGAATTAATTACTTACAATCAATTACCATTACAAGAGAGGCGCTACAGATGGCGTTTTGTGAAGTTTCTGTTTACCATAACATCGAACAGTTTCTTGAGGTGCTCGTTGTTAACTGCCTGTTTGATTTTTTTTAAAGTCACTAAACAGTTACCAATTTATGTGTTAACAGCAAGGGAAGACTGAAGGGGAATTGCGAATTTGCCCAAGATTTTCTGAAATCGCCGGCCCTTTACCATTCCGTTGCATACTAGCTGAAATGATACAGGACATCTATTTTCGGATTATTGATGGCAGAGTTGAAAAGAAGGCTGGTATACGATCATGCACACATCTATAAAATGGATAAGAATACTTGGAGAAGCTTAGATAAGATGCCATTCGTATCTATTTTTTTAGTAGCGATTCGCCAGGGAACAACAATGCAGATATCAGATTTTGTTTTCAGACATACAATGAGAAATGTGGAACATTTTAAATGCTGCTTATTTCAGTGTCTGAACCCAATATTCAACATGAGCACAACCCCCAACCAAAGGTCGGAAGAAAGCGATTTAAAAGATGAACCAGCTCAGATCGTGATCATCTAATCTCCTCTCCCATTAATCTGACGTGATACGTGCTCCTCGGGCACTATTTCACTCAGGCGTGCATGATGTGGGAAATTAAAGACATAACATTTCTACTTTAGCTCAAGTTTCAGAGAAGGAAATGTCAGGATTCCTGATTAAGAATAATTCATTTGTAATAAAGGCTCTGTAAACTACATCAAATTAGAATCTACCTGTGAAATACAAAAAGTGTGTTTGACACGCTAGTACCAATTCCAATTTGCTCTTTGCATCTTCCCATAACACCATCTGTATTGTTACTAAAATCATATTGCCATTCCCTTCACCCACAATGGCCAAGATCTAGTATTGCTCGGCTAGCACTTCCTTATTTTTATGTAACTATTGCTGGCTTGCTGGCCCACTAGTGACAATTAACTCAAACACTTTGACAACCCAAAAGTTGCACATTGTTAAAAAATAACAACTGACATTACAATGATGTTAACACCACAATAATCACGTTTTTTAAAGAGTATACAAAGACACACATGTAATATTTTAATGTTTATTTAATCACTAATGAATTACATTTTGCCAAAGGGGCAGCACGGTAGCATGGTGGTTAGCATAAATGCTTCACAGCTCCAGGGTCCCAGGTTCGATTCCCGGCTGGGTCACTGTCTGTGCGGAGTCTGCACATCCTCCCCGTGTGTGCGTGGGTTTCCTCCGGGTGCTCCGGTTTCCTCTCACAGTCCAAAGATGTGCGGGTTAGGTGGATTGGCCAGGCTAAATTGCCCTTAGTGTCCTAAAAAATAAGGTTAATGGGGGTTGTTGGGTTACTGGGATAGGTATACGTGGGCTTGAGTAGGGTGATCATTGGCACAACATCGAGGGCCGAAGGGCCTGTTCTGTGCTGTACTGTTCTAATTCTAAAAAAAAAATGACTGAAATCAACACATAGTATTGGAAAAGTTTGGTTTGTATATATTTGAAATATACATCGTGGCTACTATCACATGTAGTTGTTAGAAAAATGTCCACGCTTCACAATACAATACTTCAGTATCTGTAGTGAATAGGGTCTATACATAAGTAACTAAGAACCATTTTGCCAAGTACTTTCCCCCCCCCCCCCCCCCCCCCCCCCCTTCCTCCTTCCATCTATGCATTTGACTCAGCTTTATTATGGCATGGTTAATCTTTTGATCTGTGCCCTTTATATTTTAATCTTGGACTAACTTCTGTTCAAGATGTTTCTTCATTTGACCTCAAATGATTTTAATCAGACTAAGGAAATCCACTACCAGATTGTATTTCATCTTTAAATTCATTTTTGAAATCTCTGTCTGGTCAAAAACACCCAAATCACAATATCTTTAATCCATGGAATTAATTTAATCCAAACCTATTTCTTCTTCAGCACCAGACATAGGACAAGAAAAAGAGAAGATGCTTACAACAATGAAGGTGAAATATTAGACCCCAAGCATTCTAAGTGATATACAATGAGTATGGAATTTCCTAAAAATTGATTTTGAATGTACTTTTTGTCATTGTGTGTTACTTCTGTAAATGCTATTTCTTAATTAAAGACCTTGAAGTCAGATGGAGTCAAAGTCTACATTTGCACCAATGACTAAACTAAAAAAAATACCAGAAACTGAATTCCGACATTGATCTGTTCATTTCAATTAATGGATCATTAAAGTTTCTGCTTGATGTTCAGACTGTTGAAACTTAGGAAGAAACATTGTTCCAAAATAGAAAGCAGTAACCATGAAAAAACAGTGAGACAACAGTCGATCTGAGATTGTGATCTTTATGCTTTCACTGTTATCAAGTGAATTAAGATATATTTATGCTTGTAGTTGCACAAACCCATGCGTATTTTAAAGCTAAGAATTGTTGCAGCATTGCATGAAGTCTGCAGGCCTCACTCTTACTCAACTGGATAGTTCAATCAAAGTAGGGGACTATCTTATTGTTGCTACAGTGATTTAGCTGAAATTATAGCTCCATTTTTATATTGTGAAGGTTTTGGTTTCGCATCAACACAAAGCTGGCAGTACTAGGACATCTACTTACATTGTGCTTTATCACAGTTCTCAGAAATGTCTTGAAGTCATTCATGTTATAACGAAGCACTCTGCAAATGCAGTGGTTGTTCTAATATACAACTGAAATTCATATCTTGAGTGCACTAAAGCCAAAGGGCATTAGACCCCTTCCACATGGCTGTCTCATTTCATTTGAGTTTCATATTGAGTGGGATATAATTCTGGTGTGGTGTCAAGCCAGGTTTTAAACGTGCTTAGATGCCCCATGGGATGTCTTTATAAAAATGGCATTCAGTCTCCTTCATATTACAAAAGAAACAGATGCTATAAAATTGGACTCGGAAGCAGAGCTTCATGAATGCATGTAAGCACATACATGTAAAACTCTTCCCTGGCTGACAACTTCTTGAAACTGCTTGTAATATAGCTGTGGATTTGCTGGTGGCATGCATTGCACTCCACAATTACTGGCTGCAGACCTATGGGCCGGAATTCCCTGGTCACAGCGATTCACCTTTCCCATCGGTAGCGCATGTCTGTGGGGTTCCCAGTGTCGTGGGTTGGTTTCAATGGGAAATCCGATTGATAAGCAGCGGGAGGATAGAATACTGCCACCAGTGAACAGTACGCCGCAGAGAAACACATGGCTGGGGGCCCGGAGAATCGAGCCCATGGTGTTGTATAATTCCAGCTTCAGTTGTGTTTCTCTGCGAAAAATAACAACAGCGAAGAAAAATCTTTAATCAGCAATTCTGATCACTTTGACCTAAAAAAGTGAAAGAATCTCCCTCCCACCATCTCCCCCACTCAGTTGTCAGATGTTTCAAGGGAAGCTACCTTAACTGATACAACATACAGGTTCTTTAAAATGTAATCATGCATGGCAGTGCTTTAAGCAAAATCTGGCTCAATTAACTTTGATTCCTCAACATCTTCAAGTTAAATTCCTTGAAGTTTTTCAATGCATTGCTTTATTCCGTGCAATGTCCATAATCTGAATCTAAGAGAGTTACCAAGAAAAGAGTAGCCTTAAGAAATTTATCGCTTCACAGTTAATTCATCCTTTGCCATAAATGTGGCACTATGCATGTCATTGCCTGTTAGTGTTCTGAAGTTGTCTTCTTGCTCACATTGAGGCTTTCGACCAGAAGATTTGTGCCTTAAGTAACATTACAGCTGCTGTCTCTTCAGCAAATTCTGATGTTAGGTCGCTTAAGACGTTATTAACTCAACTGGATCAAAGGTATGGCAAATCAGAGAAAGGATCACTAAAACAAATGCATCATAGAACATAAGGTCGTCAGAGTTCCTGCTGCAAAGAAACAAACTGATGAAATTTGTTGTTTTGGAGAACTACAACCACAATAATCTTCAATCACTTGGTCTGGTTGAGCTATCAGGAAATCATGACGATACTCACATCACCGTTGAAATCCTATTAACTTCCCTAGAATAGGCATGGAATATAGCATTGTGAAGAGGGACTTCATCCTTCCACCAAGATGTCAGGACCATCTCTGCTTGGAATTCTGAAAGCTCCAACAAGATAGTGGTTAGCGTTTGTGGTACCTAAAGATGACCCATATGTTATTCAGGCTAGCTAAAGAGAATTGTAGTGGTTGTGCTTTGTCTTTGATGGTATTTCTTGCAAAATATTCAACAATATATGGAGGCAAATTTAACATAACTCGCTGGGTAGAAACTTGCAGAATTAGTTGAAATACTGGTTTTACATCCTACCCCATATTATCATCCATTAGAGAGTAAAGTCAGGCCAGGTACAAAAGCAGCCCAATCCTGTGGGTTTCCGGACTGGTGTGTTAAAGCTAAAATCACCTCATATACTTCTCTTCTCCCTTGCTTTTATTTCTCTCTTTCACTTGTTTTCCTTTCTTCTTTTACTTTCCACTTTCTTTTTTCATCCTTTATCCTACCTATGTTTTGCATTTGCAACAGTTTTTTTCCCCCTTCTATTTTCTTCAGTACTGGTGCAACCACCAGGAAAGATTATAGGAAGAATCACTGGGAAGATACTGAATCTCTCAGTCAGGGAGTTGGACTTTAGGAGGAGCTGGAGAGTGAGCTTGTGCCCAGCTAAACGTTAGTTGGAACTTTCATGACCATATCAGGCAATGGTTGTATCAATATATGTCCAGGAATCTAATCCGCAGGTGCACACTGGCTTCTGTGTAAGTTAACATTCATGCATTGTGAGATTTGTTTATTATGTAAGGTTGGTCTGTGGGTTTATCTTCTCAAATGGTGATGTAATAACAGTTCGAGTTTGAAGCGGCAATAACAAGATATTGCATTATGGACATGCATGTGCAGTTGAAAGAAGTTGCTTTACTGGGGGCGAGCATGCAACTGCTGCCATAGATCAACAAGATCAGAGAACTCACTATGGTCAAAAGGAAAATGTATTGCATTTATATCGCAATTTTCATGACTTCCGGCCATCTCAAAGCACTTTCTGCCAAGGCAGCATTTTTTGAAGCGTAGTCACTGTAGTTTAGTAACTTGCAACTAACTTGCACTCATCAAACTCCCACAAACAGTAATGTGATAATGACCACATAGTCTGTTGTTTATGATGTTGATTAAAGGATATATATTGGCCAGGATCTAGGAGCACACTGCCATCTACACGAGCACAGGCCTCAATCTCGCTAATACCTAAGAAAGACAAAGACCCAACGGAATGTGTGTCATACAGACTCATCTCACTACGAAACATAGACGCCAAAATACAGGCCAAAATCCTGGCCAAAAGTCTGGAGGATTGCATTCCAGAGGTGGTCGCAGAGGACCAGACGGACTTTGTCAAAGGTAGACAGCTAACATCGAACATCAGGCGCCTGCTGAACGTGATAATGACCCCATCTGGGGAGAGAACACCAGAGGTGATCGTCTCCCTGGACACAGAAAAGGCCTTCGACAGAGTCGAGTGGAAGTACCTCTAGGTACTGGAGCGGTTTGAACTCAGACCAGGGTTCACCTCATGGGTGAAACTCCTGTACAGCGCTCCCATGGTGAGCGTACAGACAAACAACACCAGCTCCCAGTAATTCCAGCTGCACAGGGGCACCAGGCAGGGATGCCCACTGTCCCCGCTGCTGTTCGCCCTCGCGATCGAACCACTAGCGATCGCTCTCAGAACAGCAAAAGACTGGAGGGGGATCCAAAGGGGAGGCAGAAAGCACAGAGTCCCACTCTATGCAGATGATCTGCTCTTCTACATGTTGGACCTACAAAGCAGCATGAAAGGAATCATCACGCTCCTGAAACTGTTTGGTGCCTTCTCGGCTACAAACTCAATATGAGCAAAAGCGGGATCTTCCTGGTGGACCCGCATGGCGGAGGGGCAGCACAAGTGTTACTGCCGTTTAAACAAGCCCGACTCAAATTCCACTATCTGGGATCCAAATCGCTCACGACTGGGCGAGGATTCACAAGTGGAACTTGACCAGTCTGACAGATGAAATCAAAAAGGACTTGCAAAGATGGAACACACTCCCACTCTCCTTCATGGGGAGAGTACAGACGATCAAAATTAACGTGCTGCCCTGGTACCTCTTCCTACTTAGATCCATCCTGATCTATATGCCCAAGGCTTTCTTTTAAAAAAAATAAATTTAGAATACCTAATTTATTTTTCCAATTTAAGGGGCAATTTAACATGTTCGATCCACCTACCCTGCACATCTTTGTGTTGTGGAGTGCGAAACGCACGCAAACACGGGGAGAATGTGCAAACTCCACATGGACAGTGACCCAGAGCTGGGATCGCACCTGGGACATCGGCGGCATGAGAGTGCTGTGCTAACCACTGAGCCACCGTGCTGCCCCCCCAAGGCCTTTTTCAACTCACTGGTCAAATTAATCATGCCGTTTGTTTGGGCGGGGAAAGAAGGTCCTACAAAAAAACAAAGTCCAGGGGATAGTTAGCCCTCTCAAACCTACGATACTACCATTGGGCGACGGCAGAACGAGTAAGGGGATGGATTAAGGAGCCAGAAGCCAAGTGGGTGCACGCAGAGGAGGCCTCCTGCAGGGGGACCTCGCTCCGGGCCCTCACCACGGCGG
This sequence comes from Scyliorhinus canicula, assembly GCF_902713615.1. Lineage (NCBI taxonomy): Eukaryota > Metazoa > Chordata > Chondrichthyes > Carcharhiniformes > Scyliorhinidae > Scyliorhinus > Scyliorhinus canicula. The sequence goes on from NC_052156.1 coordinate 47,677,238, forward strand.
CACTCCCATCTCCACCCAAAAAACAGTCCAGCAGCCCAATGGTGGTCGCACCCGACAGACCTGGAACCAATTACGGCAGCAATTCAGCCTGACCGAAATGTCCGACAAAACCCCCATCTGCAACAACCATAGGTTCATACCAGCACTCACCAATGCCACCTTTAAAAAGATGAGACAGGACGGGGGGAACACTGACAGTCAGGGACCTATTCACTGACGGCAGGATCACAACACTGAACAACCTGTCGGAGAGATTTCAGCTAGCTAAGGGCAACGAACCCAGGTACCTGCAGCTTAATAACCTCCTATGGAAGGAGACAAAGACGAACCCACGACCACCACGACAGACACTACTAGAGGAGCTACTGGACGCAAACATTCGAGGTAATGGAAACTGTAGCAACATGTACAAACGACTGATAGAGAGGACGGACATTGTACTGGACGTGACGAGGAAGAAATGGGAGGAAGACCCAATAGGGTGGGGACTCTGAAGTGAAGCACTACATAGGGTCAACTCCACCTCCATGTGAGCAAGCCTTAACCTAACGCAACTAAAGGTGGTATATAAAGCCCACTTAACAAGAACCCGAATGAGTAGGTTCTTCCCGGAGGTGGAGGACAGATGTGAACGGTGCCAAGGAGGCCCGGCCAACCATACCCACACGTTCTGGTCTTGCCCCAGACTTGCTCAGTGGACAGCCTTCTTCGAGGCAATGTCCAAAGTGTTGGGAATGAGGGTGGAGCCATGCCCGAAGTGGTGGCCTTCGAGATATCAGACTAGCCAGATATCTTCATGGGGAGGAGGGCTGAAGCCCTTGCCTTTGCCTCTCTGATTGGCCGCCGTAGAATCCTGCTCGGCTGGCGGTCAGCAGCACCACCCAAAGCTGCAGACTGGCTGTCCGACCGATTGGAATTTCTCCAAATGGAGAAAATCAAATTCGCCATCTGGGAGTCAGAAGATGGCTTCTTCAGAACATGGGAACCATTCACCCAACTTTTCTGAGACCTCTTTGTGGCCAACAAACAAACAAATAAATAATCAAGTAGCCAAGAGCCAGCGGAAAGTAGCCAAAATGTGAGAACAGAGAAGGAAGGAGGGAAAGACCCGGGGGAAGAAGAACAGTGCAAGAGGGGTAGCCAAACACAACAGAAAAGAAAGGGGAACTGCAGGGAGGGAGGGAGGGGGGGAGGAACGGGGGCCAGGGAAGGGGGGAGGGAAGAAGGAAGGACAGGGGGCAAGGAAGAATCGAGGGGAACCAGAGGGGAGAAGACGAGGGAACATAAACTGAACGGAGAGCACGGAAAATGACAACGACCATAATGAATGCAGCAGGGCAACAGAGAGTAAGAAAGTACAAGAGGAAGGAAGGACGGACGGCCGAAGCGGAGGCATACACAAAACAACAACAGCGAAACTGACGCGGAGAAGCAAGCAACATCAGGGGCGTCGCACAGGTGCCCCCCACCAAGTTTTGTTTTGTTTTGCTGGTGTATGTATGACTGGTGTATGTAAAAAAAACAGAAAAAAAGAAGGGGGTGGGCTCTCTGCCCCCCCCCCCCCCCCTCCAAAAACATGTATAATGTAATTGTTTCTCCAGTGCTTCTATGTATATATGATGTGGAGATGCCAGCGTTGGACGGGGGTTGGCACAGTAAGAAATCTTACAACGCCAGGTTAAAGTCCAACAGGTTTGTTTCGAATCACTAGCTTTCGGAGCACTGCTTCTTCCTCGGGTGAATTCAACAGTGCAGTGCTCCCTCAGCACTTAGTGGTGCTCAAGCCGCGTAGTGTTCAAGCCCTGTAGTGGGACTATGAACCTGGAACAGTGTGATTCAGATGGGAGTGTGTTACCAACGGAATTTTTTTTTGCTAATAAATTAGACTTTATTCCAAAGATTGAATCAAGTTATTGTTCGGCATCACACAGACTCTCCTCTGATTTTGTACAACATGATTCATGTCCAAAGAGGTAGACAGTTTTATATTTCTGCTCTCCTGGGAGTGTGGAATGGGGCGGGGCGCTAGGTGGCACAGGTCAGCTACCCGAACAGGGAGGCACCTGCGGCCATGACAGAGGAAAGGGCTGGGGAGGGAGGGAGAGGAGTGGAGGGAGAGAGGGAAGGAGGGGATGAGGGGATCTGGTTCAGAGGTGGCTGGCCCCGGTACCAGTCATTACTGGGAGGGGCCTGACCATTACCATGGTGTTACTGGGGTTGGGGGAAAGGACTGGCCATTCCCATGGTATTACCGGAGCTGGGGGGGGGGGGGGGGGAGGGGGGTTCTAGCCGTTACCAAAGCTGGAGGAGGGGCCTGGCCGTTACCATGGTATTACCCGGGTTGGGGGAAGGGCCTGGCCGTTACCATGGGTTAGGGAAGGGCCTGGCCGTTACCATGGTGTTACCGGGGCTGGGGGAGGGGCCTGACCGTTACCATGGTGTTACCGGGGTTGGGGAGGGGTCTAGCCATCACCATGGTGGTGACATTGGCTGTGGGTTCTGCAGGTACGACATCACCACTGCTGAAATTGATAACATGAAACTGCTCATCATTTGTTTGGTGTCTTCTGAGCTGTAAAGGAGCAGTAAAGAGCAATCCATGCACACCACTTCAACTTCAACATCAGGCCACACATGCTGAAAATCATCCCAAGCAGATTCATATAATCAGGAGTTGGGTCCTCCAGAGTTGGATTATTGTCACTCGCTGGTGGTTTGTACCTTAGGATTTTATTCGGCCGCCGCGGATCCGCCATCTTGTTGCTGGAGATCTTGACCCCTCGTTACCAACGGAGTTATGACTGGCAATCAAAATTGACTAAACCGAACCACAGATACTTTGTCAGCTTTCCACATTAAAACAAAACATATGCATATGGTAAGGATTAATAACAAATTCCCATTGATATGCCAAGTGAAACTAACATTAATGTTAATTGAACTTGGCTTTGTGAAAACATTTCCCATCATTTTCTTGTGAGGGTCAATTGTAAGGGACCCAGCCTTAACACTGGTTCAATTCTTCACAGGACCTCTTTCTTCTTATTGGGGTCATTTTGACTTTGTGCAACAGTCGGTCAGACTGGCCATCTACTTGATGTAATGAGATACCAGTGGCTTCATTTTGAAAGATTTCTCAAGGCTATAATCTTATTTCTCATCCGAACATTGCCAATTGGATGCAGAATTGCTGTATGTAACTATGCATTCAAAGCTACGTGCCTCTCTTTAGGTAGGTGACCTTGGGATGCCAAACAGGGCAACCTTTGTTATATTTCTGAGATCTCTGAGAATGATGGGGCTCCGTTGAAATTGACATGCCTTCATTTTAGCTCTGTGTACTGTAATCACTGTAGGAAAACCATGCCAGTTCCAAAAAAAATTAAAACAGTACACTGTATGGCAGAATGGTGGTACATGGATGGATACGTCATTGTGAGTTCCTACATAGTGAGCACATGATGATATTCAGGTCATTGTTGGTGTGGAGGAGGCGGGATGCTACAAAGAAGAGGCCATGTAGTTTTCTGCCAAGCCATGTCAGTTAACAAGAGATGGCAAATGCTCAAATTGAGCCACATACTTGAAACATGACTGATCTTAAGATTCATTTCACCATGTGCAAGAGGACAGCATCAAACCTGCATTATTAGTGGGGAGTTTCTCGAAGTAGAAACTGTTGTGAAGATTGACATTTCTTCTGTATTAATCAATATTTTTTGATATAAAATAGGATCTTAGTAAACATGCTATGTATCACTTTGCTTCCTGTCGGTACAATTTCATCCACAGCCGAAGAGCCTGGCACCAACCCATTGCAACACATTCTCAGTCGGCCAATTCAGCTTTTCTCAATTAAAGTGCCATGAATTACACTTTCGATTCTGGGCCTTTCGGCAACATAAGGTCATTTTCCAAAGTAAGGAATGATAAATTATGTGCAAATGGATACAGCCCATTGTTGACAAGACATCAATTTCAAATAAAGTAGTTAATGAAGAACCTCTTAAAACTCTAGCTTCAATCAGACTCGGGTCATGTTTGGCTATTATCACCAGCGAGCAGTGAAATACTCTAATGAATGGTGCTGACTAAACTGAACCCAGCAATTTTGTCAGTTTTCCAAACTTAACAAACCATATGCATATTACACAGATCAATAACAAATTTTCGCTGCCCTGTCAAGTGAAGCTTAACATTAATATTAATTGAACTGTTAATTTCTTTCACAGTTGGCTCTGTGAAAACATTTCTGAGAATTTTCTTGCTAAGATCAATTTTAAAACGTTCTGATCTTAACACTGACAGAATTTTAATTCCTCACAGGGCAACATTTTGATTATTGGGGTCAGTTTGACTTGATGCAATGTATAAAATAGGCAGTATAAAATTGACAGCCTGTCATAGATCCTGGGAGCCATATCAAAATAGTAAAATTTAGCTGAATTTTGTGAAGAAATGCACTGCTGGAGCCCAAAATGGGAGGTGGCTGCTTTATCCAATAGTGTCACCCGGGATGGTGTATTCCCATTCAGAGGGCCAGCAGCTCAGCAGCCTCAGCAATGGGCAGCAAGTGGTAACTATTCTTAGTGGGTATGCAGCTGCAGGGAGACGGCACCAAAATGGCTGGACATCCTCAAAGGCTCTCCGTGCACAGTCTGTGCTGTTGCCACCGGATGGCCGTTGCTGCTGGCAAACATTTTCTTTGGCCATGGACTGCCCAAAAAGGAGGGCCACACTTCTTGGAGCCCACTGGGAGTCCATCAGATTTCACTGAGCGGCGTGGCTCCCTCGATGTGGAGAACATGCTTGCAAAGGTAGGAAATGGCTCTTCATTGACTCCTTAATGGTTCTATTCACTGCTGGGCAGTCAACCAATCTGTTAGGTACCTCACCACAGACACAATGGCACAGTACTGGGGAGTCATTGGGCACCCTCTCCCAATGCCTTCCACATCAATTTGTCAGCCATCCCAAATTTCTGGCCATAGAGTTATGATGGCACAGTGGGCGGTCATTTTGCGTTTTGTCCATTGAGTTCATGCTGGCCCTCGGTAGAGCAGGCCAGTCAATCCCATTTCCTGCTCTATCCCTGTGGAACTGCAAGCTTTTCCCCTCAAGTGTTATTCCAATTTATTTTTAAAATCATTGAGGGCAGCACGGTGGCACAGTAGTTAGCATTGCTGCCTACGGCGCTGAGGACCTGGGTTCAAATCCCAGCCCTGGGTCACTGTCCATGTGGAGCTTGCACATTCCCCCCCCGTGTCTGCGTGGGTTTCACCCCCACAACAAAAGATGTGCAGGATAGGTAGATTGAACACTCTAAATTGCTCCTTAATTGGAAAAAATAATTGGGTACTCTAAATTTCGAAATAAATAAATAAATAAAATAATTGATTTGCTCTGCTTAAACCACCCTCATAGATAGTGAGTTCCAGATGATTAATACATAAAAGGTTTCTGCTCATATCAGTCATCTACCTTTTGCAAAGGTCCTCGGGCAGGATTCTCTGTCGGCCGATGGCGAAATCAAGAAACAGGTTTTGGGCAAAGAATTGGTTCCGACGTCGAAATCACGGCGGGTGCCGATTTGAGCCAAATCGTAATTCTCTGTCGCATCGACAGTGGCATCAATGCATTCCGGAACGCATGCATAGTAAACACCGTTTTCATAATCATTAGTGGGCTTGACCTGGTATTCTCCAGGGCCTCCGCCATTCTCCACCTCTGATGGGCCGAATACCTGGTGGTGAGGTTCCCTTATGCTTTTAAAAATCGTGAAACCAGCGTCGTGGCTGATGAGGGAGAGAAGGCAAGACAAGGAGAGGGACGACAGTGGGCTGCTGGTCAGAACACTGGCTGGACTGGCTGAGGGGTCTGCATGTGTGCGTGGGGGTGGTGATGAGGGAACAGACCCTGTGGATGGATACACCTCAAGGGACTGGGGCGGTGCCCAGGCACAGCCACCATTACCGCGGTCTGCTTGGCAGCCATCTTGCTGCGCAACCCACTGACCAACCACCAGTGCCCCTAGCTCTTCAGCGTGCCACCAGCTCTCTAACTCTCCGCCCATACCCCCCACCACACAACAGGCCCCCACCCGCTGACGGGGCATCAAGCAAACCATCCTGGGCAATGCCCACTGTAGCCTCTATGGGGGCGCAGGGTGGGGCCACGGAGCATACTGCTGGCAAGAGCAGCGCCAGCCGACAGTACCCCTTGGAGCAGAGGCGGGTGCCAAGGCCAGAGTCCCCACAGTGCCAGGCATCGATGGGATCAAGGGTGCGGGGATGGGGATATATGGGTGCAGAACCCACAGTGCCAACTGGGGCCACCATGTAGATGGTGGACCTGGTTGGGCACGGGGGTACGCACCATGTTAACATGTCAGTTTTTCACCCCCTGCAGACAATGGATGGTGGCATTCCTCCTCGTCGCTGCAGCCCTGGGGGATGCCCTGTGGCTGTATGAGCTGGCGCTGTTCGAGGAGGAGGAAGGTGCAGCTGTGGAACTGGCAGCAGAGGAACAGGAGACAGCTGACCAGGATGGAGAATCGGCTGCCCAACAGGCCGAGGAGGAGGAAGTGGAAAAGAGACGCCACAAGAGGCCTCATGTGTACCCGCAGCAACTGTCATTCGAGGACCTGCTGTATCGGGCATGCCGCTGAAGACTCCGGCTGAGCAGGGGACAGTGCGACATATCTACCAAATCATGGCGCACCTGGCACCGCGTGGATATGGAGGAGGACACCCGCTTCCGGTGACCGTAAAGGTGACCGTTTGCCTGAGCTTTTGTGCCATGGGGTCTTTCCAAGCCTGGGGAAACCTGTCCGGGATCTCAGAGCTCGGTGCTCTGTGCTCAGTGCATCCGTGCAGTCACAGAGGCCCTATACACCCAGTTGACACAATACATTCATTTCAATGTGGACCGAGCCCACCAGGATGCCAGGGCAGTGGGGCTCGCCGCCATCGGCAGGATGCTCCTGGCCCAGAGGGTGATCGACAGGATGCATGTTCCCCTACGGACAGCTGCAGATGACAGGCCACTCTACACAAACCGAAAGGGGTTCCACTTGATGAATGTGCAGTTAGTATGTGACCATCAGCTGCGCATCATGCATGTCTGCACCTATTACCCGGGCTGTGTGCACTAGGCCTTCATCCTGACACGCTAAATGATTCCTGACATTTCCGAGGGGTATGATAGGCAGGACACGAGGCCCAGGCAGGCACGGGAGGCCGCACGATGTGTGCACCAGGGCCAACGTGCATGGGACACTCTGATCGCCTCCAGGTTCACCAACTGGGGTGGGGGCGGGGGGGGGATATTGGCTCATGGCACGGACACCTCATCCCATCCACAAGGTCCACACATTCCACCCCCCCCGCGCATCCTCTCTCTGTCCAGCTCAGACCAGTCCACCCCTCCACCCATCTGACAATGCACCGAGGCAGGTTGTAACATTGTTAACAGGTTTTAAGAAAAAATAAAATAAAATAAATTTAGAGTATCCAATTCATATTTTTTTTCAAATTAAGGGGTAATGTAGCGTGGCCAATCCACCTACCCTTCATGTCTTTGGGTTGTGGGGGCAAAATACACGCAAACACGGAGAGAATGTGCAAACTCCACACAGAGAGTGACCCAGAGCCGGGATCGAACCTGGGACCTTGGCGTTGTGAGACAGCAGTGCTAACCACTACGTCACCGTGCTGCCCTGTCAACACGTAGTTAATCTGAAAACATATGTAGAAATATGTTTCCCAGCTCCTATAACTCAACTGTGCCCTTCACCTGTGCCGGCTTAACTGGTGTTTAAACTTTCTGGCCTTACAGGTTCACATGGACCTGCCCCACCTCCAGCTGCTCCTGCAAGATACAAGACAAGATGGGCCAGATGGTGGTGGGGGTGAGCGTGTGGGTGGGAGGTGGTGAGGGTGGGAGTGGTGTAGGGTGAGGGGGTGAGGGTGGTGTGGGAGTGAGGAAACAGGTGAGGGTGGTGTGGGGGTGAGGGTGATGATGGGGGGGGGAAGGAGGGGGTGTGGTTGACACATGTGCCACGGGGAACCGCAACTCAGCAGGGTCTCACTTCCTCGTCCGCGCCAACTCCACCTCGGTGACCTCCTTTCCTCAGGATCACTGACCACATTCAAGACGCTCTGCCCTGCCCCGGTTAGGTCCCCTCCTGTCTTCTCCCGCTCCCGGTGGTTGTGGATGCTTTCTCCGGGGGAGAACGGAACAGAAAACGACAGTGTTAGACAGTCTGACACATGCAGCCCAGGGGGTGAGTGGCTGCTGGCTTCAGTGGTCAGGGCACCCGTCCATGGTGGCCGGTATGGTTGGCGGCATGTAGTGCAGGGTAGGGATTCGGACGCCTTCTGGGTTGAAGGGTAGGGTTATGAGTGTGTGGACGGGTGTTGGTGCCAGGAGCTCAGTGCTGCCTACCCACCCTAGCTGCCCTGAGGAGGTGGTGCAGTATTTTTAGCACTGCTGCCAGTTCAGACAATGTGGCCCACAGCACGCACCACCACTATCACCTGCGCCTAGGCAAGGCAAATAGTGACGGCCGGCAGCCTCCTTCCCAGGCTGGGGTACAGGGTCATCCGCCTCTCCTCCACAGCATCCAGGAGGGTCTCGAGCTTTGCGTCCGTAAAATGTGGGACCACGCGTCTTACTGCCGTCTTGTTGGCTAGAATGGTGTCTGTGGGGAGTGCCCAGTGTAAGTGTTGGGATCTGTAGTGACACATTTCAGTGTAAGCATTGGAATCTGTAGTGGCGTATCCCAGTGTAAGAGTTGGCAACTGTAGTGACACAGCCCAATGTAACTATTGGGATCTGTATTGTCACATCCCAGTGTAAGTGTTGGCTAACCTTTCTGGACAGTAGGGTCCATTTAGCATGGCCAATCCACTGAACCTGCACATCTTTGAACTGTGGGAGGAAATCGGAGCACCCGGAGGAAACCCACGCAGACACGGGGAGAACGTGCAGGCTTTGCACAGACAGACAGTGACCCAAGCTGGGAATCGAACCTGGGACCCTGGAGCTGTGAACCAACTGCACTAACCACTGGGCCAGCATGCTGCCCAGTGTAAGTGTATGGATCTGCACTGACACATCCAGTGTCAATGTTGTGATCTGTAGTGACACACATTTAGAGAGGAGAGAGGACCTGCGAGGGGCACCTTATATTGCAGAGAATATAAAGATGGCATGGGACAAGGGACACTTGCCTTCTGGAGGAGGGAGCACCGGACCTGCGAGGGATACATTGTACTTCGGAGAAAAGAAAGATAGCCCCCATGCTCAGGGAGAGCACTCAGGGAGGAGGGAGCACTGGACTTGGGAGGGACATCTGGGGCTGGACTCTCGGAGAATCCAATTTCACGCCAAAATCAGGCCCGCTGCCGGGTCGGCGATTCTCTGGGACCCGAGAATCGGTGTGTTTGCGGAATACTCCGCATGGCTGGGGGAAGGGGGGGGGGGGGGCGTTGACAGAGGCCCGCCCAGCAATCCTCCGTTCCCGACCGGCTGAGTTCCCGACGGCGTGGTTCTAACTACCTATCGCTGTTTGGGAAGCTAACGTGGCAGCTGCGGACTCAGTCCATGGCCGCCCTGGCGGTGGGCAGGGGGATCGGACACCGGGGGGTGTGGGGGAGGGGGGGGGTGGGGGGGCCTTACAGATGGCCGGGGGACAGATCGGGGTGGTCGGATCTTCAGCGCGCGGCCGATCGTGTTGGGGGGGGGCTACATTTTACATCTGCCTCCGCGGTCTGAGTCCGCCATGACGCTCGGCGTGGCCGCTGGAGGCCGCCGATGTGCGCATGCGCGGGCTCAAAACCGGAAGTGCGGGGGCCCGTATCCACAGCTAAAGCTGCGTGGATCACTCTGGGTCCCTGCTAGCCCCCTGCAGGTCAATAAATTGGCTGATATTTTTTATAAGAATCTTCAAAGTGAAATGCCAATGTTTTTACGCTGGCGTGGGGACATAGTCCCATTTTGGGAGAATCCAGCCCTTTATCTGCAGAGAATATAAACACTGCCTCAAGCTCAGGGATAGCAATCAGGGAGGCGGGAGCACCCGACCTGCGAGGAATACATTGTACTTTGGAGAATATAAAAACCGCCTCAGGAACATCACTCAGGGAGGAGAGAGCACAGCGACAGCCTTCTCAGGAGCTGTTCATACTGCGCGCTGGGATTTAAGCAAAAATCAACAGTGAAATCACAGGAAAGCGTGAAGTTATTTGGTTGGTGAGTAACTGTTATTAGGGACTGTGTATAAATAGCTGTAACTGAAAGAACGGAAAAAGGTAACAGTTAGGGAACCAAGCTTAAAGAATAAAGTGAGTAATTTCGACTAGAAATCTAGTGCTAGGAAGTATATAGTTAAGTGTAACTTATTTTAATTTAGTTAAGTATTTATTTTAAAATTAATTAATTAATTAGTTCAAGAAATGGTAGTTAGACGGGCAGCATGGTGGCGCAGTGGTTAGCACTGCCGCCTCACGACGCTGAGGTCCCAGATTCGATCCCGGCAGTTGGTCACTGTCCATGTGGAGTTTGCACATTCTCCCCGTGTTTGCATGGGTTTCGCCCCCACAACCAAAGATGTGCAGGGTATGTGGATTGGCCACACTAAATTGCCCCTTAATTGGAAAAAATGAATTGGGTACTGTAAATAAAAAAAAAGAAATAGCAGTTAGAGGGGTAAAATGCTTCACTTGTTGAGATGGGTTCCGGCCAACTATATCTGCAGGAAGTGCACCCAATTGTAGCTCCTCACAGACCACATGGATCTGTTGGAGCAGCAGTTGGATGCACTTAGGAGCATGCAGGTGGCGGAAACGTCATGGATATGAGTTATAGCAACATGGTTACACCCAAGATACAGGAAGTTAGATGGGTGACCGCTAGAAGGGGCAGGCAGTCAGTGCAGGAATCCCCTGTGTCTGTCCCCCTCTCTAACAAGCATACTATTGTGTTGTGATCTGTAGTGACACATCCAGTGTAAGTGTTGTGATCTATAATAACACATCGCAGTGTAAGTGTTGTGATCTGTAATACCACATTGCAGTGTAAGTGTTGTGATCTGTAGTGACACATCCAGTGTAAGTGTTGGAATCTGTAGTGACACATCCAGTGCAGGTGTGATCTGTAGTGAACCATCCAGTGTAGTGAACCATCCCAGTGGTAAGTGTTTGTGATCTATATAACACATCGCAGTGTAAAAGTGTATGGTGACTATCATAACACATGCCAGTGTAAGTGTTGTGATCTGTATACCACATTGCAGTGTTAATTGTATGTTGAGTCTGTAGTGACACATCCAGTGTAAGTGTTGGAATCTGTAGTGACACATCCCAGTGTAAGTGTTGTGATCTGTAATACCACATTGCAGTGTAAGTGTTGTGATCTGTAGTGACACATCCAGTGCAGGTGTGATCTGTAGTGAACCATCCAGTGGAAGATTTATGATCTGTAATGACATATCACAGTGTAAGTGTCGGCACTTGTAGTGACACATCCAGTATAAGTTTTGCGATATGTATGGACACATCTAGTGTAAGTAATGAGAATATAATAATCTCTATTAGTGTCACAAGTAGCTGATACTAACCCTACATGACTGTGAAAATCCCCTAGTCGCCACACTCCGGCGCATGTTCGGAAGTACCTGAGGAAGAATTCAGAATGTTCAATTCAACTAACGGCACGTTTTTGGGACTTGTGGGAGGAAACCAGAGCACTCGGAGGAAATCCACGCAGACACAGGGAAAACGAGCAGACTCTGCACAGACAGTGACCCAAGCCGGGAATTGAACCCAGGACCCTGGCGCTGTAAAATGACAGTGCTAACCACTGTGCTACCGTGCCGCCTATTGGTGTTGAGATCTGTCCTGACACAGCCCAGTGTAAGAGTTGCAATGTGTGTGGACACATCCAGTATAAGTGTTGTGATATGTATTGACACATCCAGTGTAAGTGTTGTGATATGTTTGCACACATCCAGTGTCAGAGTTGGGATCTGTATACACACATCCAGTGTAAGAGTTGGGATCTGTATACACACATCCAGTGTAAGAGTTGGGATCTGCGTTGACAGATCAAGGGTGTGTTGGGATCTGTCGTGACACATCCAGTGTAAGTTTTGCGATATGTGTCGACACATCCAGTATAAGAATCATAGAATCATAGAATTTACAGTGCAGAAGGAGGCCATTCGGCCCATCGAGTCTGCACCGGCCTTTGGAAAGAGCACCCCACCCAAGCTCACACCTCCACACATCCCCGCATCCCAGTAACCCCATCCAATCTATTTGGACACTAAGGGCAATTTAGCATGGCCAATCCACCTAACCTACACATCTTTGGACTGTGGGAGGAAACCGGAGCACACGGTACAAACCCATGCATACACGGGGAGAACGTGCAGGCTCCACACAGACAGTGACCCAAGTCGGGAATCGACCCTGGAACCCTGGAGCTGTGAAGCAACTGTGCTAACCACTATGCTACCGTGCTGCCCTGTAGCGACACTTCGCAGTATAAGTGTTTGCATCTGTAATGACACATCCAGTGTAAATGTTGGGACCTGCAGTGACATATCTAGAGTAAATGTTGGGATCTGTATTAACACATCGCAGAGACAATGTTGTAATCTGAAGCGACACATCTCAGTGTAAATTCATTAATGTCCTTTGGGGAAAGAAATTGGCTTTCCTCACCTGGTCTGGCCTACCTGTGACTCCAGACCCACAGAAATGTGGTTGTTCCTTAACTGTCCTCTGAAATGGATTAGCAAGTTATTTAGTTAAGGGTAATGAGAGATGAGCAACAAATTCTGGCCTTGCCAGCAATGCCCACATCCCATGAAAGAATAGTTTTAATTTCAATGGAATGATGTTCACCAAGAATCTTAAAACTTAGCTTCAATTAGACATGGAGCAAAAAGAGATCCTCATTTTGGAAAGATCATGCCCACTATCTCTTGGCACTTGTTATGCGAGGGTGATATGAGGAAATTGGGTCCAGAAATGATATTGATGATGTAGCAGGCAATTTAGGGGTTAAACCAACTGAGGGAAAATACTGCCAGCACAGAGGGATACATCCACACCTGGCCAAGTTACATTGTCCCAAACTTAAACTTGTTAGTGGGAATAAACAGGATGCCCCAGATCCATCAATGGGAGGTTAGTTCCCATACCAGCCACCCCGAACAGGCGCCGGAATGTGGCGACTTGGGGCTTTTCACAGTAACTTCATTTGAAGCCTACTTGTGACAATAAGAGATTTTCATTTCATTTCAGTTACATACAATAGCATGGCTCTTGTATAAACGGGTGTGGGTACTCAAACAGCCAAGACAATGATGATAGGTTCAAGATTGGAATCCCCAGAGAGCCTTTAGTTGAGGGATTGGGTGGAGCTTAGAGAGAGAGAGAGAGAGAGAGAGAGTTTTTAAAAAAATCTGTTTTGAACAGGTAGAGGAGAAAGTTTTGGTAATTGACCGAGAAAGGTCATGAAAGTTACAAGAGGTCATGAAAGTTGCCACTGAGGCAGGCTTTGGAAAAGTGTTCTCAATGAATGTCCCTAACAGAAGAAAAATTGCTTCATAAATACAAGTATTGTCCCACTGTGTAAGTGGCATGAGAGCTGTATGTTCTGTTAAAGTGCCGTTTATTGGGAACTAGTGTGTTAAGGTTAAGAAACTACATGTAATCGGTTACGGTTAGAGTTGAAGTTTAAAAGTTTAAATATTGTTTTATTTTCTTTTGTTTTAATAAAGTTTGTTTATAAAATATCCAAGCCCTATTTCTTATATTATGGCTCCTTGAATTAATCGATCTTTCCACACTGTCTTATAACCTAAAGTTATGGTTCTGACCTGCCTCTTAGCCACTGTTGAGAGCTGACCAGGCATCTGTAACACTATTTACATATATTGATAATTTATAACCCTGCCACTTCACCATTTTGTTCTTCTCTATTACAGTACTTGCAAATAATTATATCTCCTGGCCTTGTATGTGTAAACATTGTCCAGTGTCATTGAATGGTGTTGGAAAAAGATATATTTTGTGACACGGATTGTAAATTAAGTTCAAATGAAGAAGGCCGTCCAGGTCATTTTATTTCATCTCTGCAGAATAGAAATCTTACCATCTCTCCATTACAGCCTGTGGGTAATTCTTAAATGAGTCAAACATCGTATTCAGACCTTGGCTACCAACATTAGCATCTGTGAATTTTCAATTTGGCTCAGTAAATGCTAATGGCTTGTCAAAAAATTTTCTGACCCATTTTATTCATTCAATACTTCTCAAATTATGTTCCCTGGAGCTTGTCAACAACCCAACCTGAAGAACAGTTCAGCATTATAAGGAAGTATTTGTATCTAATTCATTACTGTTCACCTCTATGTTTCTGCTGGGTTCCTGATTTACAGGCAATTGTTACTTTGCATCAACCAATGAGAGTATTTTAAACAGGAGCATAATATGTCAGCAAGACATCCACAAACAATTGAGGTCAGGCTATTGGATATTGTATTCTGAGATGTCGACACTGTAAAAACATAATTAAAAGAATGAAAACTTCTGAGTTATTCAACCATGCAAGGACTTTTGGAATCTGCTTCAAAAACTTTGGTTTGCTGCATTAACATTGCAAAGACCCAATCCATGGTGCATTCTGAATGTTGCTTCTTACATAAGACTGAGAATCGGTTCAAATTTCTATATTTGGGGGGAGGTCCAATAGATAGGTTTAGACTACCCTTGGCTCCTTGGAGGAAGGCTTTAAAGCTTCACTGTCCATACGTGGCAGTATTTCTACTATTCTTGATACTTTCTTTTGTCTTTCCAAGGTTTTTAAAAATTCAATGAAATTCAATGAGCTGCCTGCCTTAATGATAACTTTTTCAGTCAGTTAAGGATCTGATGTACAGACTCTGATTACAATGCATGCTTGTTGACATTAAGATAGGAGGAACAATACATTTTGTGGATGAAAACAGAAATTTACAAAAGGATGTGGACAGATTAAATGAATGGATAAAACTGGCACATGGAGGTCAATGTGGGGAAATATGAAATAACCCACTTTGGATCCAAGAAAGAGAAATCAGAATATTTATCTTAATGTGAGAGTCTAAGACTTGTGGTGGAAGAAAAAGATGTGGGTGACTAGTCACACAATTTGCTAAAAACTTGTGCACGGGTTGAAGAAGTACTCAAACTGGGAATGAAATATTAGCATGATTCTCAAGGGGATGGGGCTGGGGCTAGAATGCAAAGAGGAGGAAATTATGCTTTGGTCAGACCCTACCTGGATTTAGTTTTGAACATCACAACATAGGAAGAGTATATTGACCTGAGAGGGAATGCAGTGCAGATTCACCTGAGTGATGCCAGGGCTTAAAGGGTTTTGTTATGAGAACAAATGGTAAAAATCATGGCAATGTAGTTGACTCTTAAAAATGCCCTCTGAAATGCATAGTTCAGCGGCAATTAGGGAGGGGCAATAAATGCTGGTCCAGCCAGCAACACCCACGTCCCATGAATGAATAAAAATAAACTTCCTTGGATCTAGAATGTTAAGAGATTATGCAATTGAGGTGTTTCAAGTGATCAAAGAACTTGATAGGTTAGATCCAGAGATGCTATTTCCTCTGGCAGGGGGAATCCCAGGACACTCTTAAAATTAGGGCTAGATTATTCAGGAATGAAATCAAAGGATAGGATTCCACCCCCCCCCCCCCCCCCCCCCCCCCCTCGTCCCGTCCCGACAGCATGTTTTCTGACGGTGGAGGCAGATTGTCATTGGCTGCCAGTGGAATCGCCTGGTCCCACCGACATCTCCACCATTTTGTGTGACCCCCCATCCTCCTGCTGGAGAACCTGCCATGGTGGTCGCCTTCATTGGGGCCATAACATCCTGCCAGCGGGAAGGGTCGACAATTCCTGCCCGGAAGCACTTTTTCACACACAAGCAACTTTTTTTTATTATGCAAAGGTACCAAAGGAATATGGTCCAAAAGCAGATATCTGGAGTTCCGGCACAGATTATTCTATGATCTAATTGAATGACAAAACAGGCATGATGAGCTGAACAACACTATTCCTGTTTGTCTGTTACTATGTTTACAACACTGAACAAAACTTTTGAGGAATTCTTATTGAATTTCTATTTACCTGATATCAGGTGTTTCTTGTCACAACCCACTGAGCCTGAGAGAGTCTTGGCGCAGGCTGTCAAGAACCAAATTTTAGCAAAACCCAAACATACACCAGGCTTCTGGAGGCGTTTAACCTGCTGAAATCATGTAGCTAGCCACCACACACTAGCTTTCTGTCTAACTAAAATGCCACATAATATTCTTGGCAAAGATGGTGCTTTGTGTGATGGCTGAGTTTCAGTTCATGTTAAAGGAATTGAGTTTCAAAGAGCTGTAGGGCCCAACGGATGCAAATTATTCTGGATAACTGGTTGTGAGGCACAAGTGTCTTTTTTGGATGAGAAGACCAAAGCTTGACATTTCACAGTGGAGTCACTATCCTTACTTTCCTTCTTGGAAATCAACTTGTGGAGCAACAACATTTGATTGAGAAAGAGCTTCTCCTTTGGTCTTAGCTGGCATTCTGGAAATCCCTGAGGGATAAAATGTCATCCAGATGGGAGGGTGACACTCTCATCTCATTAATACACAAGTCTTGTTTCTTCCAGCAGGCATTAGGGGCAGAAAAATGTCAGTACATTTCCATGCTATGTTGCCAGTTTAGGAGCTTCAGGCAGCAGACAGAGAGGTTAGATCTTTAATTGGATTTTCTGTAACAATAGCAAGGCTTGATGTCTTTCCAATGTTACCTAAACTATGAAAGGCCCTTTACCCTTGTGAGTCAAACATTGCCATGAAGTCAATTTAAGACTTCTGTTTTAAAGTCCAATAATATTAATAGCCTGGGGTAGCCATTAACCAGAAACTGAACTGGACTAGCCATATGAATACTGCGACTACGAAAATGAAATGAAAATGAAAATCGCTTATTGTCACGAGTAGGCTTCAATGAAGTTACTGTGAAAAGCCCCCAGTCACCGCATTCCGGCGCCTGTCCGGGGAGGCTGGTACGGGAATTGAACCGTGCTGCTGGCCTGCTTGGTCTGCTTTAAAAGCCAGCGATTTAGCCGGGTGAGCTAAACCAGCCCCTAAATAATAATCACTTATTGTCACAAGTAGGCTTTAATAAAGTTACTGTGAAAAGCCCCTAATCGCCAGATTCCGGCGCCTGTTCGGGGAGGCCAGTCCGGGAATTGAACCCTCGCTGCTGCCTTGTTCGGCATTACAAGCCAGCTGTTTAGTCCAGTGCGCTAACCCAGCTAAAGCAGGTCAGAGGCTGCGACATCTATGGTGAGTAACTCAGCTGCTGATTCCCCAAAGCCTGTCCACCATCTTACAAGGCTTAAGTCAGGAGTGTGATGGAATGCCCTCCACTCCCCTAAATAAGTGCAGTCATTTGACATAATCCAGCACAAAGCAACCCATTTGATTGGCACCCCTGTCTACCATCTTAATCATTCATTCCCTCCACCACTGCGCACAGTGACTGCAGTGTGTACCATCTACAGGGTGCACTGCAGCAACTCACCAAGGCTCCTTCCAAATCCATGACTTCTACCACCTCAAAGTGTGCTGAAGGACACATTAGGGGATATATCCCAGGTACACTAATGCATGGAGCGTAAGAAATAAACTTGTGGGTGTACCTACACCACATGGACTGCAATGGTTCAAGATGGCGGCTCATCACCAACTTCTCAAGTGCAATTAGGGATGGATAATAAATGGTGGCATCATCAGTGCCACCCACATCCAGTCCTACCAGAATCACCTGCTCCTGCCGAAACCCAACAAACTTTTGACGGGACTACTGAAATTCCGACGGCGGATCCTGCCACAACGGGGCGGGAAAATCCCGACTCCAGTGAAAGAATAATCTAAAAATAATCTTCTAGTGGTTTGCCATACAGAAAAAGGAAGTAATTCAGACTAAGGGCTGCAGACTGTACATGACTAAGCAGGACCTAACAGGGGAGAAGAATTGAACTATTGTGATTAAGGATAATAGTGTGAGAATAAGACCTAAAGTGAAATGGAGTGTATTTTCTTAAAGTTGTAAACCTGGACTTATAATTGAGACGAGAATGTTACTATGTCAGGACATGTCCCTTATGTTTGGAACATGTGTTTGAAATCAACCAGAACAGATGGAATAAAACTCAGCTGCCTGAGCGCTAGGTCATGACTCTGACAAGTTTGGCAGGATTAACCTGAATTTCAACATCCCCAAGTTTAACTTGACCTTCTTTCCAAAATAATTGTCTGATAAAAAGGAACTTATTGGCAATTAAAAACTTAAAAAATATATATAATTTAAGAAAAATCATAACTGCTTTCTCTTCCGAGGTCTATTCTTCACACAATATGAACATTGCATCTGACATGTGCTGTTTGGTCTGAATTGAGACCGTTCAGTGCTGTCAATGTGTATAAAGTAAAGCACATCTTTCTCATTGTGCTCCGCACACAAGCACAACAAACAAAATTATAGTCAAGTTTGTGCTGAGATTCATTTGTTCATACTTTTGTTTACTTGAAAAAGTAAAATTATTAATAGCACCCTATAGCTCAAAAAAGTGATCAGAAACAGAATATGATTTTCATACTTTAATACCATTTTCAAAGCTTATATAATACACGGATCAAGTGGCAAGGTTGAAGATGTAAGGGTAACTTGGCCTTCCAACACTTCTGCAGAAAGTCACAAATAGAGCAGGAGGACTATCACACTGATGCTCCAATTGTGCTCTTTTTGAATTTACTCTAAAAGGAATGTGTGTCAGTATTCAATGGTTTAGTTAAAGAAAAGATTACGCTTCAAGTGATGGAGCTCTGCCTTGCTAGCGGTTAATTTTTTTTGAGAGCCATTAACGTTTGCAACATACCTTGGTTTGTGTCTCAGAGCTGGTTTTCCAAGTTCATTCTGCCAACCTATCTCCCCCAAAATCTCTCTTTTAAAATCATCCTCCATATCTTGGCTGAATTTATTTATTTTTGTTCTTTCAAGGGACGTAAGTGTTACTGGCTAGTTATTGTCTATCCTTGAATTTATAAGTTGAAACATTTTGTTTTAAATGTTGAAAAAAATCAAAGGAATTTTGTTTAATGGAGTGCTTTGTATGGCAGAAGGCTATGCTTTCTGACAGATTGCTGCCATGCAGTATCGTTCTGTGCGGAGACATGCATAGTCCAGTGGCACAGAAGAATACAGGTCAAAGTGTTCTTGTTCTGGATAATGTAGTGAGCTGAAGCAGGTCCAGGATCCAGTGATTAATTAGCATGCAGACGAGAGCTTAAAACAAGTGACGTTCATTCACTCATGGCAGCTGTGATTTTCGTCAGGAATAGGAATTACTTTCCAGTGTACACCTTCTCACTCTCAGTTCCTTCCTCTCCCAAACACCTCTCCACATCTGAACTTTTATCCTGGGTTATTTCTGCTTCAAGGCAATTCAGGTAAAAAAAATTCTCAAAGCTGTGCTTTACATTGGCCATTCTGACATTTTGTAGAGCTAGTTACCCTATTGTGAATACAGAACTCACAAAAGCCTTTGACTCACATATTTTTAAAAATTGAACAGCGCATAACTGGCGCATACTCAATGAGCCAAATGGCCTCCTTCTGCACTGTGGTGATTCTATGATGCTATGATTCTAAACTTGTCATTGCAATTAGTTGGATGATGACTGTTATGACCCCCTGGGAAGTAGGGGAGCGTGCACCATCCGGTTCCCTTGAACTCATAATGAGTATGAACTCCTCCGGTAATTGGGGGCCGAGCTTTCCCCTTAACAGGGAAAGGTCCACAGTATTAAAACTTAGGCCGGGGTGCAGGACGTCGAGGGTGACCCTTTGGGGCGTGGGAATATAGTAGTGTATTTTAATAAATCTCTTTCTTTGTGTCCTATCGTGCATCTGATGAGTGTTTCTTGCCCATCAGATTCTACACTTGTGACGATGCTGAAGTGGAGATGCTGCCGGCACTGTGTGTTCGAAACCCGGATCATTTCGTCTAGGCCACAAAAGGCCTTTCCTAAACTGACCAAGATGCCAAATAGGAAAGTTGGAGGCCTTTGATGTGAATAACGATGATTGAGCTCAATATGTAGAGCGTCTGCAATTTTCTTTTTCAGACCAACACCTTAATTGGAGATGAACACCAGACTGTAACTCTACTAACGGCGATTGGCGGGCCAACATATGCACTTACCAAAAGCTTGACACACCCGGATGCGCCTGACCTCTGCTCTTTTGCAGCTTTGGCAGCCTTAGTAGAAAAACACTTAAATCCAAAACCACCACTCATCCACATAGCCACCCAAGCCCAAGATGAATCAAACAGCGATTTTAACCAAGTTGTCTGACACTTGCGAGTTTGGGCCTACCCTGAGTAAATCTCTTCGCGACCGTATTAGCTGCGGGATCCTGGACGCTGCCACACAGAAAAAGCTACTGACCGAAACCCAGCTGACTTTGCAGCAGGCAATTGAGATTGCCGTGTCCCATGAGAGCGCGGACCTGGGAGTCCAAGAACTGCAAGGCATGGCAGTATTGAATCTGGGCACTCCAGAAGACGCTGCCAAGGTCCATCTTGGCCGGAGGACCAGGAGATCCGGCAGTGTGGTACCCACCAAAAGATGGCGGCAGCCATTGCAGAGCAACCGTGGAACACAGGGACGAATCCGTGGAGCAGAGATACACAGACAGATGTCGAGACCCAAGGCCCAGTGGGCCACATGACGGCCAACCCACTCACCCCCCTCCAGATGGTTCCGCCTCCCTCATGACAGAGTGTACTATATTGACAACCGCAAAAGTGTTACGGCACCCCGGGTCACTCCAATTCAAGTGTCCCTTTTGATAAATCGATAATCCATCGACATGGAGCTGGATACTGGAGCAGTTGTGTCCATGATCAGCCACAGAACATTGGAGGGCATCCGCACCGGCATCCACACATTAACTCTTTGCGACACTGAGGCCAGGTTGCCCACCTACACTGGAGAGCCGTTGACCATTGAGGGCACCACCAAAGTGCCAGTGATTTATGGGCACCAATCCGCTAACCTACCATTGGTGGTAGTCCGTGATCGGAGTCCAGGTTTGCTGGCTCGGGACTGGCTGTGCCACTTGAAATCCGATTGGTAGAGGGTATGCCGCATGAACCCGCATAGTCCGGAGGGGGTCCTGGCGAGATTGCCCGAGGTGTTTGCAGACAGACATGAGACAATCAAAGGCACCGTGGCCCGAATCAGCGTAGACCCGCAGGCACAACCTCGTTATTGCAGCGCCTGACTGGTCCCCTACGCATTGCAGACAAAAGTTGATGCCAAATTGGACCGGCTAGAACATTTAGGGATCATCTGCCCACATATAATTCATTGATTGGGCCGCCCAATTGTGCCAGTCCTCAAACCAGACGGTTCCGTGAGTTTCTGCGTGGACTACAAGATGATGATGAACTGCATTTTCTATTTGGACAGATATCCGGTCCTCCGCATTGAGGACTTTTATGCAAAGCTGAGCCAAGGACGAATGTCCACAAAACTGGACATGAGTCATGCATATCTACAGTCCATACTGAACATGGACTGCCGCTGGTTTGTCAAACCCATATATACAAATATATCCGGTTGCCTTCTGGTGTTTCATCCATATTGGCTATTTTCCAGCATCTGATGGAGAACATCCTGTGGGGATTACCTAGGGTGGCTGTCTAGTTGGATGATGTCCTCATCACCAGGACCTCTGACCAGGAACATCTGCCGAACCTGACCGAGGTCCTCCGGTGTTTTGAACAGGTGGACGTCTACCTCCGGTGGGAAAAATATGTTTTTCAGGTCCCCAAGGTCACTTATTTGGGGTACCAAGTGGACCAGAACAGGTTGCACCCTGTAGGGGACAATGTGATTAAACAGACCCCGACCCCAGCGACCAGACAGAACTACACTCTTTCCTCGGATTAGTGAATTATTACCGGAAATTCATCCAACCCTCCTCTGTCCCCTCCTCCTCTTGCTAAAGAACGGTCAACCGTGGGACTGGACACTGACCAATCAAGTAACTGCCAGCTCTCCAGTCCCAGCAATACTGCAGGGAGTGGTGACCACTGCTAGGGAGGTATCCAGTTTCTAATAATGAGCATTGTTGAAGCTGAACTCTCAGGTAAATGGCAGCAATAGTGGGGGGAATCTCGCTGGGGCCAGTCTGGCAGACCCTAATGACAGGGGCAGGGGCCCAGGGTTCATGAGGGAAGAGAAAATTCATGGGGCTACTGTGTGCATGAAACCTCGGTTGGGTGCAGGGTGTCGGAACAGAAGTGACCCTGCCTCAGCCCTCAACAAGATTACCAGATGAAACCTAGCCTCGTGAGCTAGGCCCTACATCCAGTTGGTACAATATCAATAGTGGCGGGAAGAGGCCCTTACATGGCCATTAATTGGCCACTTTAGGTCTTTAGTTGACGCAAAGGGGTGGAGGTTGGCTGCCCACCGCTAGTGAAATGCTCGTGCAGACCATTGGTCACACGCCCAGCCCCCTTGCAATGCCAGCCCCACCTACCAATACACTCTTGGGGGGAATGGTGGGAGCATTAAATTCCACCCATATAGACAGTTTGTGCTGCAAAGATGTAGGATGGAGGTGATCTGGAAAACATTCTGTTGCTAAGTAACTTCCAGGCACTTCTAGGTTAATTGTACATTATAGATTGTAAAAAGAGTGGATCACAGATAAAGTGGATATATTTATAATGAAGAAAAGAGGAGAATATTTCAGAAAATAAAGCTGTACAGTTCTAGCATTATGTTAAAATGTTGAGGAAGCCCAAGCTGAACGAGCCGCCTAGGGCGGTGCTGGTCCGTTTTTACCGCTTTGTTGACCGTGAGCATGTGCTGAGATGGGCGAAGAAGGAAAGGAGCAGCAAGTGGGAGAATGCAGAGATCCGGATTTATCAGGATTGGAGCGCGGAGGTGGCGAAGAGAAGGGCTGGTTTTAATCAGACGAAGGCAGTGCTTCACAAGAAGGGGGTGAAGTTTGGCCTGTTACAGCCGGCTCGCCTCTGGGTCACTTATAAAGATCGCCAGCTTTACTTTGATTCCCCGGAGGATGCCTGGACCTTCGTCCAGGCTGAGAAGTTGGACTCGAACGGAGGACTGGGGGGCTGGGGACTGATGTACATAGTCCGGAGGCCTTGTCCACCTGGGTATCCTTTCATTTTTCTGGTTGTGTTTGTTGATGCCTTTTTGCTTTTTTGCTTTTTGGGGCTGTTATTTATTTATTCTGGTGCTTTCTTGTTTTTCACTGGTGGAGGGCTGGGGAGCTGTTCGCGGGCCCTCTGGGTCACACACCCTTCTTTTTCCCGCGTGTTGGGTCGGTGGGGCGGGGTCTGAGATGGCTTTCTTCCCGCGCTGGAGACGCAGTGGGCGGGACCGGCACTGGGTGGGGGGAGTGGTGGTTGTGTTACACCGGGGGGGGGGTCGTTGAGGTGGTGGGAGCAGCCGGGGGTCAGCAGGAGTCGGCTGACTTATGGAAGTACGATGGAAGGGATTACGCAGCTAGGGGGAGCCCTAGCTAGGAGGTTGGGGGGGGGGGGGGGGGGGGAGAAATTGGGGGGGGGGTACCGGGTTGCTGCTGGAGGGGCCGAAGGGGATGATGTGGGGGAGGGGTGGGGGGGAGGGAGGTCTGCCACCGTGGGGAACGGGCCTGGGGGGGTTCTGTGGGCACGTGGTGAGCCGAGGGAGAGCTATGGCTGACCGGCGCAGAGGGAGGAGGAAGACCCCCCCCGATTCGGCTGGTCACATGGAACGTGAGGGGGCTGAATGGACCGGTGAAGCGGTCCCGGGTCTTGGCGCATTTGAAAGGGGCTGGGAGCAGACGTGGCTATGCTCCAGGAGACGCACCTTAAGGTGGCGGATCAGGTGAGGCTGAGAAGAGACTGGGTTGGACAGGTGTGTCACTCAGGGAGAGATGCGAAGAATCGAGGTGTGGTGATTTTAGTTGGTAAGAGCTTGTCGTTCGTGGCGTCGAGTGTGGTGGCGGATAGCTGTGGTACATACGTAATGGTGAGTGATAGGCTTCAAGGGGAGCGGCTGGTTCTGGTTAATGTGTACGCCCCCAACTGGGACGATGCAGGTTTCATGCGGCGAATGTTGAGCCAGATTCCGGACCTGGAGACGGGGAGCTTGATCTTGGGAGGGGATTTTAATACTGTGTTGGATCCAGCTCTGGATCGTTCGAGGTCTAAGACAGGCAAGAGGCTGGCGGCGGCCACAGTGCTGAGGGGGTTTATGGATCAGATGGGAGGGGTAGACCCTTGGAGATTTTTGAGGACGGGAGGTAGGGAGTTTTCCTTTTTCTCCCATGTCCACAAGGCTTATTCCCGAAATGATTTTTTTGTCCTCAGCAGGGCGCTAATCCCGAGAGTGGTGGGGACGGAGTATTCGGCGATAGTCATATCTGACCATGCTCGGGCAGCACGGTGGCCTAGTGGTTAGCACAACCGCCTCACGGCGCCGAGGTCCCAGGTTCGATCCCGGCTCTGGGTCACTGCCCATGTGGAGTTTGCACATTCTACCCATGTCTGCGTGGGTTTCGCCCCCACAACCCAAAAATGTGCAGAGTAGGTGGATTGGCCACGCTAAATTGCCCCTTAATTGGAAAAAATAATTGGGTAATCTAAATTTATAAAGAAAAATAAAAAATAAAAATATCTGACCATGCTCCGCATTCGGTGGACCTGGAGCTGGGGAGGGGAAGGATAAGCGCCCGCTTTGGAGGTTAGATGTGGGGCTTCTGGCAGAGGAGGAAGTATGTGGGCGTGTCCATAGGGGTATAGAGGGGTATTTGGAAGCTAATGATAACAGGGAGGTGCAAGTTGGAGTGGTCTGGGAAGCGCTGAAGGCAGTGGTTGGAGGAGAGCTGATATCTATTCGGGCGCACAGGGAGAGGGGGGAGAGGGTTGAGAGGGAGAGGTTGGTGGAAGAAATGGTAAGGGTGGATAGGAGGTATGCGGATGTCCCGGAAGAGGGGCTTTTGAGGAAGTGTCGCAGTCTCCAAGCAGAGTTCGATACACTGACCACCTGGAAGGCGGAGGCGCAGTGGAGGAGGGCGCAAGGGGCGGTATATGAGTACGGGGAGAAGGCAAGTCGGATGCTGGCCCACCAGCTCTGGGAGCGGGAGGCAGCGAGAGAGATAGGGGGAGTCACAGATGCAGGAGGGAACCTGGTGTGGAGTGGCAGGGACATTAATGGGGTGTTCAGATCCTTTTACGAGGGGCTGTACCGGTCGGTGCCCCCTAGGGAGGTGGGCGGGATGGACCACTTTCTGGATAAGCTGGAGTTCCCAAGAGTGGAGGAGGAACGGGTGGAGGGTCTGGGGGCCCCAATCGTGTTGGAGGAGCTGATGGAGGCGCTGGGGAGCATGCAGACAGGGAAAGCACCGGGACCTGATGGGTTCCCGGTGGAGGTTTATAAGAAGTTCTCAGACTTGCTGGGCCAGTTGTTAGTGAGGACCCTGAATGAGGCGAGGGAGGGGGGTGCTTTGCCCCCGACGATGTCTAGAGCAATAATTTCACTGATTCTGAAGTGGGATAAGGACCCCCTCCAGTGTGGGTCTTACAGGCCGATCTCGCTCCTCAACGTGGACGCAAAGTTGCTGGTTAAGATACTGTCCAGGAGCGTGGAAGATGTGGTCCCACTGGTTATCCATGAGGACCAAACGGGGTTTGTGAAAGGGAGGCAGCTGAATGTTAATGTGCAGCGGCTTCTTAATGTCATGATGATGGCGTCGGCGGATGGGGAGGCGGAAATAGTAGCATCAATGGATGCGGAGAAAGCCTTCGATAGGGTGGAGTGGAGCTACCTGTGGGAGGTGTTGAGGAGATTTGGGTTTGGTGAGGGATTCATTAGCTGGGTGAGGCTGCTGTATAGTGCCCCGGTAGCGAGCGTGGTGACGAATGGGAGGAGGTCGGAGGACTTTCGGCTGTCCTGGGGGACGAGGCAGGGGTGCCCCTTGTCTCCCCTGCTCTTCGTGTTAGCGATTGAACCCCTGGCCATGGCGCTGAGGGATTGGAAGAACTGGAGGGGGTTTGTGTGTGTGGGGGGGGGGGGGGGGGGGGGGGGGGGGGGGGGCGGGGGGCAGGGGAGCACCGGTTGTCGCTGTACGCGGATGATTTACTGTTGTACATCGCGGATCCGGCGGGGGGGGGGGGGTGGGGGGGGGGGAGTGGGATGCCAGAGGTGTTGAGGATACTTGGGGAGTTTGGGGACTTTGCGGGCTATAAGCTCAATGTGGGGAAGAGTGAGCTGTTTGTGCTGCACTTGGGGGTCCAGGAGAGGGAGTTAGGAGAGCTCCCGTTGAAGAGGGCAGAGAGGAGCTTTAGATATATTGGTGTCCAGATAGCTAGGAGCTGGGGGGCCCTACATAGGCTAAACTTTTTGAGGCTGGTGGAACAGATGGAGGAGGAGTTTAGGAGTTGGGATGCGCTGCCACTCTTCTTGGCGGGCAGGGTCCAGTCGGTTAAGATGACGATGCTCCCAAGGCTTTTGTTTCTCTTCCAGTGTCTCCCCATCTTGATTCCGAAGGCTTTCTTTAGGAGGGTTAATAAGAGTATTCTGGGGATCGTGTGGGCGCGGAAGACCCCGAGAGTGAGGAGGGTATTCCTGGAGCGAGGCAGGGAGGTAGGTGGTTTTGCATTGCCCAGCCTGTGTGGGTACTACTGGGCTGCGAATGTGGCAATGATTCGTACGTGGGTGATGGAGGGGGAGGGTGCCGCATGGAAGAGGTTGGAGGTGGCGTCCTGTGTGGGCACGCGTTTGGAGGCACTGGTGATGGCCCCGCTCCCACTCCCCCCGGCAAGGTATTCTACGAGTCCAATAGTGGTGGCTTCCCTCTAAATTTTGGGGCAGCGGAGGCGGCATAAGGGGGAAGTGAAGGCTTCAGTTTGGACCCAGATATGGGGCAACCACCGGTTTGCACCAGGGAGAATAGATGGTGGGTTTTTTAGTTGGCATAGGGCAGGCATCAGGCGGATGGAGGACCTTTTCCTCGACGGGAAGTTTGCGATTTTAGAGGAGTTGGAAGGTAAGTGGGGTCTCCCCCCGGGAATACTTTCAGGTATATGCAGATTAGGGCGTTTGTTAAGCGGCAGGTGGCGGAGTTTCTGCTATTGCCGCCAAGGGTGGTGCAGGATAGGGTGCTCTCGGGGACGTGGGTCGGTGAGGGTAGGATCTCGGCAATTTATCAGGTGATGCAGGAGGGGGAGGAGGCCTCGGTGGAGGAGCTGAAAGCTAAGTGGGAGGAGGAGCTAGGGGAGGAGATCGACGAGGGGACGTGGGCGGACGCCCTGGGGAGGGTGAATTCGTCCTCGTCTTGCGCACGGCTCAGCTTAATTAAGCTGAAGGTGCTGCATAGGGCGCATATGACTGGGGCCAGGCTGAGCCGGTTATTTGGGGGTGAGGGCAGGTGTGGGAGGTGTTCGGGAGGCCCGGCGAATCACACCCACATGTTCTGGGGGTGTCCGGAGTTGTTGGGGTTCTGGAAGGGGGTGGCGGGGGCCTTGTCCAAGGTGGTCGTTTCCAGAGTGGAACCGGGCTGGGGGCTCGCTATCTTTGGGGTAGCATCGGAGCTGTGAGTGCAAGAGGCAAGAGAGGCCGGTATTCTGGCCTTTGCGTCTCTAGTAGCCCGGCGCAGGATTCTTTTACAGTGGAGGGACGCAAAGCCCCCGAGCCCGGAATCCTGGATTAACGACATGGCCGGGTTCATCAAACTGGAGAGGGTCAAGTTTGCCCTGAGGGGGTCGGTGCAAGGGTTCTTCTGGCGGTGGCAGTCTTTTCTTGATTTCCTGGCGAAGTGTTAGGGGGTGGTCAATCTCAGCAGCAACCCGGCGGAGGGGGGGGGGGGGGGGGGGGAATTATGGGTCTGTTAAGGGGGTTTGTTTTTGCAACTATATGTTTGTAACTTTCTTTTTTGTTATTAATTTATTGCTTTGTATTGGGGGGGGAGGGGCTTTTCTTTCTGTTTTTTTCTATGCCTTGTTTATTTTATTGTTGGGAGAAAATTTGTTGTTGAAAAATTTGAATAAATTTTTTTTTTTTTAAAGTCGATGATGTGGGAGAAATTGGCAGGAGGGCCAAAAGTCTAGCGTGAATTTGCAACGGGATCTTCTGCCAATATCCGTCATGGCAGATCAGGAACCCCGCTGGAGTTTGGCATGAAACTCATTTGCATCCCGCTAATGGGATGGTGATGAAGGTCCAACCACCCATGCCTCATTCTCTGTGGTGGCAGCAGGAAAACATGCTGGTGTGAAACATGCCTGGAACAACATGACATGCAGATTCGGAAATCACCTGAACAAGGTCTGGGCTTGCCTCCGGAGTTCAGGATGGAGACCAATGGCAACCCTGGAACCTGGAACACTGCAGGAGCAGGTGGAGGAGCATCAACAGGCGGGTTTCCCAGATGCAGTGTGAAGGGGGTGTCCAGAGATGAGAACCCTTAAAACTGAATAGCTAGGACACTAGAACAGTTCTACATAAATTAATTTATTAAGGTTTGAGATTAATCATAGAAAGTATACCCCGTAATCATGATTAACTATCAAACATGTATTTTTAGGACATAGCAGTAATAAGCATTTAAACTCTTGCTAAGCAATAAGCTAGCTAACTTTCCCATGTTTTTGAGACAAATGGGACTGTGTGGTCAGCAAATAACACAGTCAACTCAGTAAAAAGTTCTTATCAGTGGCCCCAATATCCTGCCTTAGCCAATCCATGGTGTGAAGAGGAACCCAGCTTTGGCATCCTGCCCCTGATCAATAATGTGGTGGACAGGAACTGACTACGATGCGCAGGATGGAAATGTCAGAAAAACAGCTTCAGAATGAATTCAAGATCCTGGTAAACAGGTGATGGGATGGGGTTAAATCATGAGCTGATCACAAGTCGTCATTTTGCTTAAAGTGAATTTTACTGGATAATATAAAAGTGACAGCCGAAGGATTGAACCAAATTCAATTGGGGTGGGCTATTGATTTTTTGAAAATCCTAAAATTAGTGTGTTTTTATCAGTGTTATCCAGATTGATCTTGGCATTTATCCAGATCACGCTCTCATGTACATGAACCAACCTTGGAATAATAAAGCCATCTTAGCCAGGTTGATGTGTGTCTGCTGAGCTGTGTATTAAGTTGAGCCATAACTATGAGGGAGGAACACCATGTAAAAGCTGGCTCAAAACTCAGGCCTTGGAAGGCTCCTACACAGCGTAAAAGGAGAGGGTCCATCTTCCATACTGAGAATGTTCCTGGAGATCCATCTCCTTTCTCGGGATGTCCATATTCCAGCCTCAGACTGCTCCCTGAGGTCTATCTACATTTTCAGGAAGTTCACCTTCTTTCTTCAATGGTGGGTCAGTGATGTTGGGTGCCTTTTCAATATGGCGCCTGGATAGGAAGGGGGATTACACGCCATCAGGCCTTCCCTGACACATAATGCAGCACAAAACACCCAATGGTATAATTAGTCTAGTCGGAGCTGGAAGATTTGGTGTGTTTTTCCATCAGCCTCCGCAGCAGGAAACACTCCAGGTTCCCACCCCCAACACGGGACTTAGTCCCCAGATGGGAGAATTCTGCCCAATGGCTGTCGGAAACTATTGGAAGGAACACATTTATTCCTGAACAAGCCGGGGAGGATTAAATGATTAATTGCAGTGGTGCAATGATAAATTGTCAAGTCAACTCGCACTTGTTACTCTGGGGGTGGGGCTGTGCTGGGTTGAGGAGTTGACAGATGTGCTGTTCGCAGGACTGGGTTGGAGTCAGTGAACCCATATCTTGGAGGAAAACTACTGCAAGGGCCTGAACAAGGACAGCATGTTTGCAATTTACTTACATACACTGGCTGCTTGTGAGGTTCTCCAAGTGGGGTCTCCAAAATATAACCCAGTGAGTTAGGGGGGAATGTAAATACAGGAACAATGGGCGGGATTCTCTCAGCCCGCGCCGATTTGGAGAATCTCCGTTCCCGATGGTATTTTGCGCGAGGACGGTCCAACACCGTTTCGCGATTCTGCCAACAAGCGAAACCGGCGTGGTCGTGCTCGGCGCTGAGCGGTCTGGAGAATCACCGGAGTGGGTCCGTTTAGTGATTCTCCCGGGCTCCGGCGATTCTGCGGCCCGGATGGGCCAAAGACCCGACCACATGACCCCAGGTCACGCCGGTGCCCTTCTAACCTGCTTTTAAAAATCATGAGCCAGTTGTGCTGGCTCACGATCCGGAAGCAGGAGGTGGGGGGGTCAGCGTGGGGGGACCTTCAGGTGGCGGGACGGGCACGGCTATGGCTGGGGAGCAGGGGGTGATGAGGCGAAAGCCTCCAGGTTCGGGGGGTTGGGGCATGGGGGGATAGCCCTGCCGGCCGGGAACGGGCCGCCATGGCAGGGCGGTGCCGAAGCCACGGATGCCATTATGGCGGCCAGGCTGATGGGCATCGACACTGGGCGCTGGCTGAGCGCAAGCCCCCGGCCGTGCAGATGGGTGCCGGGCCCCCCCCCCCCCCCCCCCGGGGGCAGGCCACCCAGCCGGTGGCACTCACCGGTGGGTGGGTCCAGCGCCGCACCCAGGGCATCACACAGTGATGGCAGTGCCATCCAACGGTGGCGCTATCAGGAGGGATGGGCAACTGGAGTTGAGGCACAGAGGGTGCGGCCAGGGCTGGGTGTGCATGCGGTGTGTGGCTCAAGAGGCCAACCAGGACGGCCATGTAGCCCATGGCATATGGTTGTGGAGCTGGCCATGCACCGTGGTTAAACCTGTTGTCTACCCTCCCACCCCCTGCAGATCATAATGTTTGGGCACCAGTCAGCGATGTTGGCTGCCGTGGTGGGGGCCACTGCCCTGCATGCAGCCCAGTGGCAGCGTCAGTGCAGGCGGCAGCAGCAGAGAGACGGGTTGCAGAGGGCCAGGTGGCACCCGCTCAGGCTGCAGGCCCGCCCGCCTGACAGACGCAGGAGGAGGAGGAGGACAACGACGGGGGCAAGGCACAGGATGGGGGTACCAATGTGGATGGGGAGGAGGAGAAGGAGGTGGAAGAGGTGGTGCCACGGCACTGGACGCGCCCGATGAGGCTTCGTGTCTACCGATGCCGCATGTCCTTCGAGGACCTGCCGGACAGGGCATGCAGGAGGAGACTCCAGATGAGCCGGGAGACCGTCGGCCATGTCACATGATGGCACACCTGGCACCGCATGGAACTGGGGGAGGACATGCTACCCCGGTGGCTGTCAAGGTTACGGTGGCCCTGAACATTTATGCCACGGGATCGTTCCAGTCGCTGAGTGGGGACCTGTCCGATATCTCCCAGGCATCGGTGCACCCGTGCAGTGATGGATGCCCTGTAAGACATTGTGGACTGGCCTATCCAGTTCCCTGTGGGAACAAGGGTTACCCATTGCGGTCATGGCTGATGACGCCGATACGGAGGCCACAGACCGACGCAGAGACCCGCTACAATGAGGCCGATGCAGCAACCAGGGGTGTGGTGGAGAGGTGCTTTGGGCTGCTGAAGGTGTACTTCAGGTGCCTGGACCATTCTGGAAGGGCTCTCCAGTACTCGTCGGAGAGGGTCGGCCGCATTGTTGTGGTCTGCTGCGTCCTCCACAATATAGCCCAGCAGAGGGGCGATGTGCTGGAGGAGGAGGTGGAGGAGGAGGCAGAGAGGGAGCCTGGGGAAGGGCACGGCTCTCCAGATGAGGAGGATGGGGAGGGTGAGGGCAATCAATGGGACACGGGGGCCGGATATGGAGGGGAGGCTGCACGACGCCACCGGCTTGGCCAGCGATCACGGGAGGCATTGATCGCCGCACGCTTCACCAACTAGGTGGTAGGGGCTCGCTGAGCACGGGCACTGACCCCACTGTACGGCACCACCTCACCACCCTCCACTCCCACATCACACAACACCCATGAGACACACCTCCCCCCACCACCCACCACCCTTGCCTCCCACACAACCTCATGCACCGCACCCCTCCATTACACATCCACCTGCGGCACAACGGGCTGGGCTCACATGGTTACTTGTGGAAGCGGGTGCGGTCGATGCCATGGAGGATGATGACAGCCTGCTCTGCAATGAGCTATCAGCTCCAAATCGTTAGACAATGTCTGATTCATGGTCACAGTTACACCCTCCACCTGGGTGGTCCCTGTGCGTGCTGGGCACTCCATCGCATGGCCCTGTCGAATTGATGTGTCTGGGTGGCGTGGACGTCTGGGGCGGCACACATTATACCCACCGGGGCTCAAGTTCATTCACCCATCGTCCACAGTGGCACTCAGTCCCCTATCCGACCCCGCAGGCATCGGGCATAGCACAGAGTCAGCTTGCGTTGGTGTAACAGTGAGTTTAATTAGAAAGGTTATATACATGTGCCCTAGCCCCGATAACTAAACTGTGCCCTGCACTCGTGCCAACTTATTAGATGCCTATCTTCCTGGCCTTATGGGCCCTCCCACTACATCTCTGTACCTCCCCAGATGGTACAGCAGGAGTGGAGGCGGACTACTGAGACTCCTGCCCTGCAACTTGGCTCCCCGTCAGCGATCATTTCCTGTGACGGCCCAGCTTGGATGTGCCAGGCTGCTCCTCGGGCGTTCTCGATGGCGTGATGCCACCCTGTTCTGCCCGTTGCCCACCAGATGTACCAGGGACGGAACGAGGGGAGTCCGAGGTGCTGCGGTGTTCCGGGACCTCCCCTGCAGGAGTCACCGGCATGCGCCCCACCCCCTACCCTCTGCTCCCTCAGAGTGACCGGTGGCCCCGGGCCTCTCTATGTGGCGGGGGTGCGAGCGGAGACAAGCCCCAAGGCACTACCGACACCTGGTGCTGCCAGTCCTGGAGGACAGCTGTGGTATCGACCAGGGGCCTTACATCAGCAGCGATGGAGCTCAGGGAGTGGGCCATCCCTTTCTGGGAATGCGCCACCTCCCTCTGAGCTTGTGCGACACCACCCAGCATCTAGGCCAGGCCGCCGATGCTCTCAGCGATGGCCTGCTGAGATTCGGCCAGACTGCGGAGAAATGGAGACTGTTGAAATGTCCAGCTGGCTCTGGCACATATCTGCCTGTGAGAGGGCAGCCCTATCCTGGGCCACGGATGACGCATGAAGCCCCACGCCTTGCATAACCTGACCCATGGCCAACACCATTGCCCCAATCGCAAATGCCACCCGTGCAGTGTTCGCCTGGGTGGCAGCCATGACTGGCACTACTCCCTGTTCCTGGACGCGGATGGACTCCTCCACCTGCATCTGCTGGATGCCTGCCGTCATCCTGTTGTCTCGTCCCTGGGTGTCTAACTTCATCGGGTCTAGGGATGGGTCTGGTAAGTCCAGGAACCCGGGAACCGTCTGGGCGGCAGCTGGTTGCTGGGGCTGGGCTGCCCTCCGACTGTCTGGCCCCTCGGCTGCTCCACCGTACCGGTACGGCTGTGTGGTAAGCACCAGTCACTGCCCCAGAAGCCTCATCACTAAAGTGCCCAACTGAGGTGATAGTCTCTGCGATTGGTGTAGGAGATAGCAGTGCTGAGAAGTCAAGGTCGTCGTCGGAGCCAAAGTACGGGGTCTCCTGCGCCGACCCCTGGCCCGATGGTCCCTGGGTCACCTTCATCTGCGTGCCACTGTCCGGTCTGTCAGTGCTCTGGGTTGCCATCCTGTGTGTGTCAGTCCTCTGTGTGTCAGTTTCCTGTGTGTCAATCCTCTGTGTGTCAGTGTCCTCGGTGTCGTGTGCATCTGGGTCCTGGGTAGCGTGTCCTGGCTTTCGGTGTCCGTCCTCTGGGTCTCAGTGTCCTGGGTCTCTGTGTCAGTGGAAGGGCTTCCATGGCACCTGGCCTCCCCACCATGGCCTGCATCCCTGGGGGCCACTGGACCTGGCGCTGGCCGTGGGTGTGCCACCCCAGATGGGCTGGGACCACCGGCGGCTGGTCTTGTAAGACACAAGACAGCATGTATCATTAGACAGGTGGCTGGCAGTGAGGGGGGTGCAGTTGGGATGGGTGAGGGGGATGCAGTGAGCCATGGGGTGGAGAGGGTGCAGTGGGGCATGGGGGGGGATGGGGTGGAGTCAGGCAGAGGAGTCTCACTTGCTGGTTCGTCGCCGACCTGGCAGCCGGCAACCTCCCGGTCCTCGGCTCCGCCTGCGAGGTCCAATGCCCTCTGCTCATGGATGGTGAGGGGGTGCAGTGCAGGTGGACCCCCTCGAGTTCTCTCCCGTTCCCTGTTGATGTGGGCAGTCTTATCCTGGGGGTGGGGAAACAACACCAGTGTTAGGCAGGCCGACGCAGGCAGCAGAGATGTTGGGTAAATGGTGGCTTGGCAGCACAGGGCACCTGGCCAAACCACATGGCATGGGTGGGTGCAGCCTATGTGGGTCAGGTAGGGGGTTGCGCCATCCCCCTGGGGGGTGGGGGGCGCCTTTCACATGTGTGGGTGGTATGCAGGAGTGGTGCCAGGGGCACGTCAGTCACTGTGTACTTACCCTGCCTGCCCTCGTAAGGTCGTGCATCTTCTTGCTGCACTGTTCGCCGGTACGTGGGGTGTGCCCCACAGTGCTGACGGCATTGTCCACCTCCCTCCAGAAACGCTGGATGGTGTTGCACAGGTGGTGGTGTCCACATCTGGGGACCGCCCTCCTCTCCTCCATTGCGTCCAGCAGCGTGTCCAGGTGGTGGTCCCTGAACCTCGGGGCGGCACGGTGGGCGGCGGCCATCTTGGGACTGAGCGCTGCTCGCGCACCTTAAGCGACGCGGGCCAGCATCATTGACGCGTTGTGCCTATCCAATGCCGGTCTGGGGCCGCTACCCCCCGCTTCTCGTGGCGCTTGTGCTAGCCCCCTTTGCTAGCCAGAATCGCTACTCACAGCGGCCCGTTCCCGCCTTTGTAAAACGTTCCGTTTTTTAACGACGGTGTCAACACTTAGCCGCTGGATCGGAGAATCCCGCCCAATATTTCTAAATAGTTTAAGTGTTGGAAAACACAGCAGGTGGATGAAACAGAACCTCAAAGTGGACAAAATGTTCTTCTTGATGGTGGGATTAGGTAGGCAGGTCAAATGTCTTTCATGCATCAGTGCAGACACAATGGGCCAAAGGCCCTCTTCTGCACTGTATTATTCTGTGAATCATACATGCAGTTGGGAGGATAAGCATCAGATGAGAACAATGAGTGGGCGGGAGGGGGGAGGGGTGAAAGAACGCAAGGGCAAGCAGGAGGAACAAAGCCGCAAAGGACCCGTCCGAGGGCAAGCTAAGGCCCAAACCAAATGCCTGTAAGTACATGTTTTGGCCGTATTGGGAAATGTAAAATATGTAGGTCAACTAAAAGGGGTAACGATCACAGTAGTTGTGAAGATACTTTCTGCGTTGGTTTTGCCACGCTTTTGTAATTTATAAATTGTTGGATATAAAACGAGTGGATGACTGCAAATGACATTATAAAATTAGATTGGAATAAAATTAGGACTAATTGTAATAAATTTCCTAATAATTAAGAGTGAGAAAAAAAACCATGAGAACTACAGAAGGAAATGTGACAGGTGGTGTGTGCTTAAATTTGAGGCTTTTAATATATTTTGGATATTGGAAATGAATGTCCACAAGTGTTTTCCCATTTCTCCATTGTAACCTCCTCTTAAAACTGCCACAATTAGTCAGTTTTTCCCAGATCCCCATGGCATTTTTCCCATTGCGCCAGTGGATAAATGGGAGAATCCGCACAGAAATGTCACCACAAAAATCTATATTATTTCTATTAAATTATATTACACTGATTAAGCATGAAATAAGTTCTGCACTTCACAGGGTTACACTTAGCAATATCCCTGTATATCTCATATTTGAGTTTTCACACAATGCAACACATTGTAATTGACTATGACAAACAGATTAACAGTAGGGCATTGAGCCTTGTTGTCAAGATGGTAATCTAAAATATAAGTGTATTACTAACTGTAATAAACCAGTGATGGCAAGGCATGAACATTTGCCCCAGATTTTGAACATACTTGTAGATAAGGCTAAAAAATAACTTAATACATTTG
This sequence comes from Scyliorhinus canicula, assembly GCF_902713615.1. Taxonomy (NCBI): domain Eukaryota; kingdom Metazoa; phylum Chordata; class Chondrichthyes; order Carcharhiniformes; family Scyliorhinidae; genus Scyliorhinus; species Scyliorhinus canicula. Next base: position 47,713,461 of record NC_052156.1, read on the forward strand.
TTATGTACATATTTATATAGATGCTCTGGGTTCCATTTTGCAATGTAGCACTTGATTGACCATTTGAACATAAACATAAGCCCTCACTTCCACCCTATCCCCGTAACCCAATAACCCCTCCTAACCTTTTTATTTTGTAGTGAATTTCCTGGATGTTTAATATTGGATGAAACAGAACCTATTATCATCTTTGCCTAAGATCCAGTGAACTCAAAGGTACAGGATCACTTTGAAATAAAATGCTACCGTAGTTTTTGTAAATGTTTACACAGACCTTTCACCCACAGCCGATGTTATTCCGAAATAAGATTTGGCGGTCATTCATCACAATAACTTTTAAACATGATAGTGGTAAGTTGGTTTCAACCCTGTATTTTTCCTGGCACTTTCTGTTGTAGTTTAATTCTCAATATTGTGAACATGGCAAAAAATATTGAGTCCGATTTTCCCACTGCATCTCTCCTGGGCGCAGTATTCACCCGGTGTCCAAGAGTTAATGGCCGTGTCTGCGAGGCCTCAACTGGGCGCTGTTTAGTACTGGTTTCCACAATTTGGACCAGGCATAGAACATAGAACAGTACAGCACAGAACAGGCCCTTCAGCCCTCGATGTTGTGCCGAGCAATGATCACCCTACTCAAACCCACATATTCACCCCATACCCGTAACGCAACAACCCCCCCCCTCAACCTTACTTTTTAGGACACTACGGGCAATTTAGCTTGGCCAATCCACCTAACCCGCACATCTTTGGACTGTGGGAGGAAACCGGAGCACCCGAAGGAAACCCACGCACACACGGGGAGGACGTGCAGACTCCGCACAGACAGTGACCCAGCCGGGAATCGAACCTGGGACCCTGGAGCTGTGAAGCATTTATGCTAACCACCATGCTACCGTGCTGCCCGAAAATGAAATGAAATGAAAATCGCTTATTGTCATGAGTAGGCTTCAATGAAGTTACTGTGAAAAGCCCCTAGTCGCCACATTCCAGCACCTGTTCGGAGAGGCTGTTACGGGAATTGAACCGTGTTGCTGGCCTGCCTTGGTCTGCTTTCAAAGCCAGCGATTTAGCCCAGTGTGCTAAACAGCCCCATGATGGCACCTGGGGGGGGTCCTCAAAGGCCATTTGAGCTCTCCGGGTGGTCGGGGAGAGGGTAGGGTACTACCCTAGCACTTACCCTGGCAATGCCACCCAAATACCCTGGCAATGCCAAAATGGCACTCCCATTGTGCCCAAGTTGGCACTGCCAGGGGCACTTCCATGTTGCCAAGGTGCCCGGGTGTCAGTTTGGCACTGCAAAGGGTCGGGGTCTGGGGGTGGGGCATGCCCATGAAAGTGAGGGGGGAATAAGGGGGGGGGGGGGGGTTGAGGGGGCTACAGAAAGGCTGGGGGGGGGGGAGGGGGGGTGAAGGCAGTGTCCTGAATGCACGGTGTCCTGAAAGCGCAGGATCTGAAAAGGGGGGGGGCGGGGGGTGAAGGCAGTGTCCTGAATGCACGGTGTCCTGAAAGCGCAGGATCTGAAAGAGGGGGGGGGGGGGGGGTGATGGGGAGTGTAGAGACAGGGCAGCCTTTCGAACTGGCACCCCAAACTCTTAGGAGCAGGTCCTGTGAGCTCAGCTCCCCAGTGCCAGAAAAGCTTCAAAATGTGGCCTCGACAGGGAGAAACTCGCCGAGGTCCCATAAAAATGGCTAGGTGTCTTTGAAAAGCAGTGTCAATCTCGGCACCACAGCCGTCATGAAACACCCCACTAAACGCACCCGAAACCGGACAAATGTCTCCGGTGAATTGTGCCCATTACGTGAGGACATTGCGATGGTATAGAATAGCATATTTACAAGACACTTTAAAAAAACACAAGTGATAGGTGTTTGTACAATTAATTTACTAAGAATCCAGAGTTTTCCATGTTACAGCTGTGGGCTTTTATAAGGCCAAAGCAGATGGATTATTCCACCACCAGCTACTTCACACAGAAACTAATAGCTTTTGGAGGAAAAGGAAATCCCTTTGTCATGCATTTTACAGCATTGTATATACAAGAAACCAACTGTGAAACAAGATGTGTGAAAAAAATGGACAAACAATGTGAAGATATCTCACATTACTCAAATAACACATTTGAACAGGAAGTTGTGCAGTCGAGAGCATTTAAATTCAACTTTGACTGAGGCTTAATTTAAAAAGACAGATGAACAAATTGAGTACACTTCAGATTTTTGGAGATAATTCATTAGGATTACCCAATATACATTGCATAATACTTCCTTGTGTATACATATATATAGAACTGGGTGCTATTAATTTGGGCATAGATGTACCACTTCCATAAATCCCAAAGGAAAAACTCAATTCAGAAAGCATTTGAAAATAAGACTGTTGCAACACCTTCTTCTGCATGCCTCTTCTGCATACGTAGAAATGCATTCAAGGAGGAATTTAACAAGGAGGTACACCAAAATGAAAAATGAATGCCGAACAAAAATGTATTAGGGTTATTAATAAAACTTATATATCACACTTATACAAGGACATTTTCTTTTTAAGCACTTGGCAGCCAGTAAAGGAATATAAATAAATAAATAAAATTACCTAACTCACTCGTCTCCACAACATTTTACCATCAAGATATATATATATACATTACATTGATGAAGCGCCAAATAGGTTCTGCATTTAACAGGGACACACCTAGCAATATTCCTACATATCTCACTTAACATTATCAAACAATGGATACTCCATATTGCTTATGAACATATAGAAATTAATTTAGAAATAAATGATTTAAATAAGTGCTAAATTTTTCTCACAGCTAAAATTTCAATCTGACTGATAACAGTTCCCTCATTTCAATTACATGGAGTTGAAAAACAAGATCCTATTTTGGCTAACTGAATAAAGAGTGGTACATGCATTTGTCACCAGGCTATGTCAAAATTTAGCCTCTAAATCTAACTGTGGTCTAATCTTCATCCTCGTCTTCTTCATCGCTGTCCTTCATTGTAATCCCTTGGAGACCACCTCCTTCAGAAACTGATGCTGTGGCTTCTTCTACAGTCAGTCTGTTTCGAATTGTCTCATAGGTCTTACTGTTCAATGTCGAATCCAGTACTCCCTGCAGCCTGAAGTCTCGATAAGCTTTCTATAAGAGTCCAAAGATATAGGACTTGACTTCTATTAACTTGCAGAAGCATCATTATATATTAAGAATCATTCTTTACTGATTTTCTTTTGGACAATACATGGCAATTTTAAAGTCGTACATTTCAATCATCTTCATACATAGAACATAGAACATAGAACAGTACAGCACAGAACAGGCCCTTCGGCCCTCAATGTTGTGCCGAGCCATGATCACCCTACTCAAACCCACGTATCCACCCTATACCCGTAACCCCCCCCCTTAACCTTACTTTTATTAGGACTCTACGGGCAATTTAGCATGGCCAATCCACCTAACCCGCACATCTTTGGACTGTGGGAGGAAACCGGAGCACCCGGAGGAAACCCACGCACACAGGGGGAGGACGTGCAGACTCCACACAGACAGTGACCCAGCCGGGAATCGAACCTGGGACCCTGGAGCTGTGAAGCATTTATGCTAACCACCATGCTACCCTGCTGCCCCTAAACTTAATCTTAAGCACTGTATTTTAAAAAATGTTAGAAAGTACAACCAATATGCTAACAGGTTTTTTAAATCACAAAATCACTCATAAAGATGTTTCTCACTGGATTGTAAAAATGGAAATGTCTGAGTTTTAAATACCTGGTTAATATTAACGCTAAACTATGTACTCACCCCACTTCAATGTTTATTTGAAAGAATGTCCTCTGTGATGCCAGGGGTGTTGCAAAGAGTTTTAATGTTCCTGTCTGTACAGATCTACAATCTATCTAGGAGTTAGCCAGGATACAAATATAAATATTGACATAACTCTCATTATGCAAAACTCTCGGGACAATTTAATTCAACTTGGGCACATTTTTCACCATGCACTGCGAAATTGATAGAGTCAGGGAAAAGAAATATTTAGGCCCATCATGCAGATATCCACAGGACGTTTGAGCATGTGTGAAATATATTACATCTTCCTATGATCAGTAATGAGCTGGATTGGCTTTTTAACCATTGACATTTCATAGGTGTACTGCAGACTTGTCTGGCTCAATTATGGAGTAGAGTTTGCTATAGTTTTTTTAAAATTTAGAGTACCCAATTCATTTTTTCCAATTAAGGGGCAATTTAGCATGGCCAATCCATCTACCCTGCACATCTTTTGGGTTGTGGGGGAGAAATCCATGTAACACGGGGAGAATGTTCAAACTCCACACAGACAGTGACCCAGGGCCGGGATCGAACCTGGGACCTCCGCGCCATGAGGGGGCAGTGCTATCCACTGTGCCACCGTGCTGTCCGAGTTTGCTATAGTTGATTGTAATTCCATTGCCTCAAATTTTCTCTTGGAGTCTCCTTGACCCTAAACCAAGCCCAAAGAGGATAATTAGTCGTTAGACAGCTGACAAGGATAGACTCAGATGCTGACAACTGGAAACAGATATCACAAATTTAGCACAAGGACCAGGTGAGAAGCACAAAAAGGGCGATTCAGAGGCCTCATCGTGCCCGCCTTGGGTGTCAGGGCAGAGCTGTCGTTGAATCTTGCGAGAGGCCTTGTGGAAGATTTGCAATGCTCAAAATCCCTCGTGGGATTTAACAAAGTCTCGCAAGACATCACCATCTGGATCTCGCCCTCACTGGGTGTGAGCCATTAGGCGAGCCTTCTTGGAAGTGTGTAACAGTCGACACACAAAAGGGTCAATATGAGCATACTCGCTTGCCCTCTGGGGTCTCATCAACGTGCGCCCTATTCCAGCGGATCATAGAGAACATATTCCAAGGGTTATCCAAAGCAACGGTGTACTTGGATGACATCCTGGTCACGGGAGTTTCAGAATGAGAGGACTTGGCGATTCTAGAAGAGTTCTTGAGAAGTTTCTCGAGAGCTGGGGTATACCTGAAGAGGGAAAAATGTGTTTTTCAAGCAAATGAAGTAACCTACTTGGGCTATCGAGTGGATAAAAAGATTTATATTTGGTAGAGGACAAGGTGAAGACCATCAAGAAAGCACCAACTCCAAGTAAAGCCACGTGTGTTAAAATCCTTCCAGGGATTAGTAAATTATTCCTGGAAATTTATCCTGAATTTGGCCTCATTACTGACGATCCCTGTGCATATCCTACTACAGAAGTACCACAGATAGTCTTGGGAGGCACCATAGGTGGCGACTTTCAATAAAGTTAAACAACAACTGCTGTCATACAACATATTGGCCCATTTTGACCCGAAGAAGGAACTTGTTTTGACATCTGATGCTTCCTCTTATGGGGTTGGGGCGGTATTTTCACACCGCAAAATAGATGGAACAGAAAGGCCTATAGCATATGCATCCAGGACCCTTCGGGTGCTGAGCGGAGATTTTCTCAAATTGAGAAAGAGGGCTTGGCGGTCCTGTTTGGTGTAAAAAAGTACCACCAATACGTCTATGGTAGGCATTTCATAATGGTAACTGACGACAAGCTCTTCTTGGGACTTCTTAAAGAGGATAAAGCAATTCCCCATTTTCCTCTGCTCGGTTACCGCATTGGGCCCTGTTACTTGACGCTTACGAATATTTTTCAGCGTGTCTGCGTGGGTTTCACCCCCACAACCCAAAAGATGTGCAGGATAGGTAGATTGGCTACTCTAAATTGCCCCTTAATTGGAAAAAATAATTGGGTACTCTAAATTTATTTTAAAAAAAAGAATATTTTTCAGAGCACCGCCTTGGAACCTAGATAGCTAACGTGTTGAGTTGCCTCCCATGACCCACAACCCCGGCTCCTTTACCAGCATTGGAAGAGGTCGCGATGACTCAAACATTTCTGGAGACTTTGTCGGTGCCCGCAAGGCAAATCAAGGCCTGAATGCAAAAGACTCCAACTCTGTCTAAACTAAAGTACATGATCATGAACGGTGGTTCCCAAGGACAACCTTTAATGAAATTAAACCCTATCTGACTAGAAAGACAAGCTCAGTGTTGAGGGCAATATCATTCTCTGGGGGTCCCGGGTAGTTGTCCTTCACCAGCAGTAAATTCCAAAACGTCATGCCATCCAATGGTATCTGACACATCTGAACAGCACTTTACCTCCTGTCATCAAATGGACTATAGTAACGCGGTGCAGAGTTTTAAAACTGGCATGAAAAAATACAGAGACCAAATCGGCATAATTTTTAAGCAACTATAGGACTACTCCTCTCACAACAGGAATCACCCAGCGGAACTATTAATGGGATGGTGGCTTCATATGAGAGTAAGCCCACTATTCCCAAACCTGGCAGGAGGGTGGTATCCCAACAAGAGAACCAGAAAAGAAATTACGACTCTGCAAGAACAGAAAGAACATTCAAGACAGGTGATCAGGTTTACGTGAGGAACTTTGGAGATGCTCCCATCTGAGTCCTTGGGATCATAATGGAGAAAATGCGCTCAGCGTCTCACAAGGTGAAGGTCCAGGGTAAGGTCATAAAGAAACACCTGGACCACCTCACGAGCAGGAAGTCCGCCCCCGATCAAGCCTTGTTACTGGCTATGGAGGTAACTGCTGCCAGTACAGAGTGACAGCTTGAAGACTCAGTGCCCGTCCCACGGATAACAGGGCACGGGCTCGTAAATGGAAGTGGAGGAAGCTAGTGACCTCACTGAAGCAGATCCCAAAGAGGAATCTGCGTCAGTAAGTCTTTGGAGCTCCCTCTGGAAACGAAGGTCCCCAATTCGGTTCACACCACCAGATCTGGTCTCATCCTCAAGTGACCTCAGACTGATCGCCAAGCGGTGGAAGGATGTTATGGTGGTGACAAAGGACAGGGGATCATCACTAGATCTCCCTTTGTGGAGTATGAACTTTCCAATTGAGCAGCGGGAACTCGCACAATGTGAAATGAACAGCGGGAGTTTAAAACCCGCTGTTTCAACCTGGGCCAGTATTCTGTAGGTCCCCAGGCTTGGACTTGTGCGCTGTAAGCCGTGGCTGTGGCCTTTCCCGTTATGTAAATAAAAAGGTATGCTGTTGGAACACTGGCCTTGGCAAGATTGTTATAATTTAAAAAAAGTATTGCACAGCAATTTCAACCTATTTGTACAAACTGAACTCTACAGATAATATTGCCCTTGAAGGGCAGCACGGTGGTGCAGTGGGTTAGCCCTGCAGCCTCACAGCGCCGAGGTCCCAGGTTCGATCCCGGCTCTGGGTCACTGTCTGTGTGGAGTTTGCACATTCTCCCCGTGTTTGCGTGGGTTTCGCCCCCACAACCCAAAAATGTGCAGGGTAGGTGGATTGGCCACACAAAATTGCCCCTTAATTGGAAAAAATGAATTGGGTACTCTAAACTTATAAAAAAAACACTTAAAATTTTTAAAAAAAAATATTGCCCTTGAAACATTTAATTAAAAATGATTAAATGATTTAGTAGTGGATATGCTATGACATTGCTTGTGGTGAGTGAAAGAGCAAACAGTTTTACAATAATTGAGTGTTATGCCCCAACACACATGGCATTGTTGTGAAGACAACCTATTTATGATATTACATATTTTATTAGATAGCAATTGAGATTTTTTATGGATGTTTTGAAGATCAAATTGTGCATTTCTGTCCAATGATCTGTGAACAATATAAATCAATTTTTTTTGATTTGATTATTATATATTGGTTTACCGAGGTACTTAATTTGTGCATTTAGAAAGCCGGGGATAAACAGATGCAAGTATTAGGTTTCAGGTAAGTACTGGGCATGCTGCAACACTTCAGAGTGTGAGAGGGTTTTCTAGAGGTGCAAATTTGTCAAGTTGTAATCTAATTGCTTTGGTGGCACGGTGGCGCAGTGATTAGCACTGCTGCCACACGGCGCTAAGAACCCGGGTTCGATTCTGGCCCTGGGTCACTGTCCGGATGGAGTTTGCACATTCTCCCCGTGTTTTCGTGGGTCTCACCCCCATTACCCAAAGACGAGTAGGTGGATTGGCCATGCTAAAATTGCCCTTAATTGGAAAAAAAAGTAATCTAGCAGTTGGCTGACCAGTAAGAGGGACATTGATAGTGATGAATAAGGACCACAATGTAAAACAGCTCAGAACTAGCTCTATTTATAAAGTGTGGCTTTTTGCCTTGCAGGAAAGTCATTCAGCACATGCATGGATTGGGGTTTACGGGCCCCAGGCTGATTGCTCCATTCTGATTGGCCCCGTGGTGTTGTCATTCACTTCTGTATATTCAGCATGCCTTTTCAGAGCCTTGGCCAGAGATTCAATTACCATCGATCTGCCTGCTTCCATCTGCTTTCTCTGCCCCTTCAACCCACCGTTTCCCCACACTCCACTCAGTAGGAAAGTGGAGGTGGAAATAGACAGAGTGAGGAACAAAAGAGAGAAACACACAGAACAAACCAAGGGAGAGAGGTAAGATAGATCATGGAAAAGAAGTCTGACAACATTAAAGTCCAACAGGTTTGTCTGGAGTCACTAGCTTTCAGAGAGTAGCTCCTTCACCAAGGAGCTGCGCTCCGAAAGCTAGTGATTCAAAACAAACCTGTTGGACTTTAACCTGGTGTTGTAAGACTTCTCACTGTGCCCACCCGAGTCCAACACCGACATCTCCATATCATGGAAAAGAAGAATGAAAAGGGAGAAGAGAGAAGCAAAGAATGGGGGCCAGGGTTCTCCATTTGAGAGACTATGTGCTGACCCCGGGACTGAATGGCGAGGATTCTACCTTGACGAAAGGGGTGCTGGTCCCGGTGCCATTCAGGACATATTAATAGGCTATCACCGTGGTGCGCCACGTGGAACTAGTGCAATTCCAACCATTGCCGGCGTCTGACTCGCTGGGATCTGGATTGACACTGGAGAGTTTGACAGGCTGCAGCCGCATATAACACCCCACACACATTCATTCCAGTCAAGATGATGCCACCCCGAAGAACAGCCCGAGACTTGCAGATGCAGAGCTGGAGACATTGTTGGATGGAATGGGGGAGGGGCGGGACACTTGCTCCCAGGGTGGGAAGGAGGCTGCCACCCGCCGTGATAAACAGGGCCTGGGCGCAGGTGGCAGAAGCAATAAGCGCTGTGCGTCACACCTCCAGTACCGGACAGCAATGCAGGAAGAAGTTGCACCACCTCAGGGCGGCCAGGGTGAATCACCATCTCCATGCCCCTGGTACCGCCCCCCCCCCCCCCCCAAAGCAGCCCCCACCAGATGGCTCGGCAGGCAGCGCTGGGTGAGGGTGAGCCACCGCCACCACCGTGCCCCTGGCACCAACCCCTGTTCCCACACACCTTTAGCAGGCGATCAACCCGCACCCGCCGGCTGTCCACGAGCATCCCACCCTGCACCACATGTCAACACCCATACCGCCCGCCATGACCGGGTGCCACTGTGCATTTCTGTCCACCCCCCCACACACACAACCCCCCCGGCCAGGAGATAGCGACCCACAACTGCAGGGAGAGAGAGAAGACTAGAGAGGCCCACCGGACCTGCAGCCCCTCAATGCCGCAGGGCAGAGGGCGTTGTACCTGCTCAGTGGGCCCAGAGAGTGGGCAGTTGGCGAGGCGGGGGTCGGCATCGGGAAACCAAATGAGCCCCCAGCGGATTGCAGTGTCCCGATGGCAGGTGTGGTACCCCTGCTCCACCCCCCCACCCCAACCCAACACATATCCCCGCACACCCCAGCTACCCAATACCCCCACACCACAACGATCCCACCGACCCCTCCCACCTCCACAATGCCCACCACACCCACCTGTGACCTAACCATACGTCTTGTCTTTTGTCTTACGAGATCACTTGGCAATGAGGCTCGGCGATCGGGCATTCCCCGCCATCAGCTGCAACTGCGTGACACCTCAGAGGACATGTCCGGGCACGACACTGACTTCTCGTTACTGCTATCATTGGCACCCTCCACCTCCCCAGAGATACACCTTGGTTGGGCACTTTAGTAAAGAGGCTCCTAAGGCATCATCTGGTGTGTACCACACACATGCTGCGGTACATCAGGAGGAGGTCAGAACAGCCGAGGGGCTGATGGTTGAAGGAGGGTCCGACCCCAGGGGCTAGCTGCCATCCAGATGGGTCTCAGGCTTCTGGAAACAGTAGTTTCATCAATGTTGGAGACACAGGCGCAGAGCCAGGGGCAACAAGGGATGTCAGCAACCATTCAGCATCTGTAGGTGCAGTTGGAGGAGTCCAACAGCCTGCAGGGATGCTGTGCCGACCATGCATGTCACCCGGGCCAACACTGTACGGGTGGCGCATGCGGTGGAGGCCTTGGGTGCGATGGTATCGACCATGGGTCAGTATGTCCATAGTCTGGGGTACTCTGCGCAGGCAGTGTCCATGGCATAGGACAGGGCGGCCATGTCACAGGCAGCCATGTACTAGGGTCACATGGACATTGCAGAAGCGCTCCAGAGCTTGGCCCAAACACAACTAGCCATAGCTGCGGTCATTGACCACATTGGCTTGGTGCTGGCTCACCTGAACAAGACACAGAGGGACCTGACACGGTCACTGAGCCATGTGGCACGGTTCCTGAGCAGCGTGGCACAGTCCCAGAGGGATACAGCACAGTGCCTGTGCTCCATGGCTGTGAGCATGGAGACCATGGTCAATACGAGAGCGGGCCTCGAGGACTGGCAACGCCAGGCGATGGCGGTGCCCCAGAGCTCACTCTGGCTGCACCCCGTCCCAAGGAGTAGCCCGGGGGCATTGGGTACTCCAAGGGAGGAGGAGCTGATGGGCCAGGCTGTTGACTCCCACAGGGCAGGTGCTGGGACACCTCAGCGTCTCTGAAACCCCCCCACCTGTTCCTGGCACATCAATGAGCAGCAGGCAGAACAGAATGGCACCAGCCTACCTGTGACATCCGGAACTCAGCTGAGCTCATTCAGGCCTAGTCGCTCCAGGGAACAGCCGCCAGAGGGGACCCAGGTCACAGGCCTGGAATCATAGCAGGCCACCTCCTCTCCTGAAGTACCACCTGGGGAACCGCCTAGATGGAGCGTCAGGGCCAGTAAGGCCAGTTAAGTTTGCACGGATGGAACACACAGGTTAGTGATAGGGGTGAGGGCACAATACCTGCAAATTGCACAATAAATATCCCTTCACCAATGTTCCGAACTGCCTCGGTGCTCTGTGAGAAGAGTGTGAGGGATGGGCTGGGAGCAGAGGGTATGCCAAGTGGGAGGGGTGGGTGGGGGGAGCCCATTAATGTGGGGCGCAGGCGTGGAGGTGGCACGGGACAGGGCACATCCTGTTACCCGGCCTGGACCCCACCCCACCCCGCCATCCCAGGGGTTGGGTGAGACCATGAGATGGAATGGCCAACACGCATGCAGGGCTCACCCGGCTGGAAAGTGGAGTGTGCTACCGAGAGCAGGAGTCAGACTGCTTCCAGCGATGTGGAATACCAGGGCTCATGGCAGAGTGGGTCGCTATTTCATTTACTAGACCCACTGATACTACGAACCCAGGGCCTGCACCCTGTAGTTAGGCAGGTAAGAAACACGGAGGGCGATGGGGTGATGGGTGCAGCAAGGGTGCACAGGGGATAGGGTGATTGCATGGGAGGGTGGGGGAGGGAGTGGTGAGGGTGCACAAGGGAGGAGGTGATTGGACGGTGGCGGTAGTGGATGTGTGGGGGTGGGACTGGATGGTTGAGCCGCCAGTGGCCAGGCCCCCTCGTTGGTTAACCTGGTGGTGATAAGAGAGTGATCCATGCATGGCGGCCAGGGCGCACACGTTGTGCGGTCTCTAATGGCTGCCTGGGCCCCATGCACTGCCCACCCTGGTTCTCCTCTGCATCCTCCTTGTTAGACAAGGCCTTGCATTCACCCTGTTCCTCCAGCATGACCCTCTGCTACGTAATGTTGCGAAAGACACAGCAGGCCATTACATCGTGGGATACCTGCTAGCGCTATACAGGGGGCCCTCCAGAGTGGGTCAAGCAACTGAATCGCATCTTCAAGACATCGATGCATTGCTCGATCAGGTCCCTGGTCGCGGCAAGGGCATTGTTGTAGCAATTCTCCGCCTCGGTCTAGGACCTCTGTGTAGGCGTCATCAACCACGACCGCATGGGAAAACCCCTGTCGTCCAATAGCCAACGCCTCACCCCGGGATGCACCTCGAAGGTGTTGGGCACGGTCAACTGTACCAGGAATGAAGGCATTGTACGCATTGGCTGGGCATTGGGCGCAGACGTGCATGATCAGAAGCTGGTGGTCACACACCAACTGGACGTTCATCGAGTGGAACCCCTTTCAGTTTGTGAAGGCGAGCCCCTCTCATGGTGGCGTGGGCATGCATCTCCTCGATTACCCCCTGGACTTGGGGCATCCCAGCGATGTGGCGAATCCCGCTGCCCAGGCAAACTGATGGGCTCGGTCCATATTCAGCTTGATGTGTTGCGCCTCCCGGGCATACAGGGGCTCTGTAATGGTGCGGACGCACCTCTGCATCAATCTATGAGGTCCTAGACAGGTGCCCACTCGGCACCTGGAAGGACACCGTCGCGTAGAGGTTCGGGGTGAGCGTCACATTGACGGCCAACGGGAACGGATGTCCTCCCCCCCTCCCCCCCCACCGTTCAAGGTACATCAAAGTGGGGAAGAGATGTTGCACGGTCTCCATAGTTAGCCGGAGTCTTTGACAACACGCTTGGTCCTGCAGGTCCTCGAATGACAGGCGCTGCTGATACACATGAGGCCTGATGCAGCGCCACCTTCCCACCACCTCTTTGATCTGTTGGACAACCGGCTCTCCGTCCTCAGTAGCTGGCCCCTGCTCCTCTGGGAAAGGCTCCTGTTCTGCAGGGTCCTCCCCGAGCAGCTTCTGCTCGCACAGCCTCATGGCGTCTGCCAGGACTGTGGTGGCCAGGCAGATGCCAACCATTCCTGGTTGGATACCAAATCCATTCTCTGTTAAGGATGAAAGGCAGACATGTTAGCATGGTGGTTACTCGTATGCTCAAACATGCACTGCAGCCCCTGCCTCCACGTCCCGTCCCCCCCCCCCCCCCCCCCCCCCCCACCCCAGCCAGTCCCCTGGACATGTTGACCCCTGCACCACACCCCTGACCTCATTGGTGCCTGGCACTGGGGGTCCTCTGACCATGGCACCCGTCTCTGCTGGCAGAAGTACTAGTGGCTGGCACTACCCATGCCAGCGGCATGCTCTACAGCCTCTGCCCTGCGCCCTCCCATAGGATCTACTGTGGACATCCCCTCAGGCGCGCTGCGTGGTGTACCACCAGCAGGGTGCCGCCTGGTTGTGGGTTGGGGCAGGACCTACGGGTTCCTCGTTGGGAGGCCTTGGGGGTCACCCATATAGCTGGTGGCGCCGTGCGCAACTCGGGCCATGGTGGGAGGTCAGTGGGGTGCATTGCAAGATGGCTGCCTTTCAGACCGTGGCAATGGTAGTCTGTGCCTGGACACCCCAGCCCTCGGGCTCACCCCAAACCCATGGCCCATCTGCTAGTAGCCCCCAGCTATCCTCCCCGACCCCGACAGTCGCTCGGTCCCTGGCCAGCAGCAGGACTGGCAACCCACGTCTGGGCTATTGGGAACATGTCTTACCTCCTCTCACTCCATCAGTAGCCATGGTGCCTGTTCCTGATTTCAAATACCACAAGTAAATCTCACCATCGGTAATTCCTCCTTCTGGAGGCAGAGCATCGCTGGAGGCCTGGAGAATGCCAATGGCATTTACGGTACATTTTGCATGTCCACACCGGCGTGGGTTGTAGAATGCATTAATGATCGCCACCTGGCACCTGCCTCGATTTCGGCTGACGCGTGATTCTCTCCCTTATCGTGCTTTGCGGTTCCGGGTTCGCTGGGCGGAGAATCCCGCCCAGGGAGAGGGAACGAGAAACGAATACCAAAGATGAACCACACGGTGAAAGAGCCAAACTTCAACCCGTGAAAGGAATAAGAAAAGTAGAAAAAAATAAGACAGGATGAAGGAAGATTAGGAGGAAGGGAGAAAGAAAGGTACAAACACGAAAGAGGAGAATCACACACAGAAGGGGAAGAGAAAATCTGAAGGGAAGATGCAGAATTAGTGTGGGAAGAGGCAATGTGTAGAGTCAGATAGAGAGAGGGAAGGAGTAGACATAAAGGAATGAGAGAAAGAGAAGGCAAACAAACATATACAGGAAAAAGAGAAATGGGAGGAAAATGAAAGATTAGAGAAAAAAGGGAAAAAATGAAAGCAAAACATTGGTAGTGGTAGGAATAGACATGAGAGAAAGTGAGAGACAGGAAAAGAAAAGGGATGGTGACACAGAAAGAAGAGAAGAGTCCAATAGGAAGGTGAGAAAGGTAGAATAGGAGGTGAGAGCCAGACACAAGTGGCAATAAGTGTTAAGATCAGAAATTGATTGCAAGGTGAGAGTACTGAAAATGATGGAGAAAGTTAGTGCACGAATCTCTGGGCACGTTGGGCTCTCGCTAGAGCGCATCGCGGCCGGAAAAGCACTCAAGCGTGCCGCCCGACAGCCTCCGTGCCTCGCGAGATTCTCCGAGGTCCCGCGAGACAGCGGTATCAGAAATCCGCCCCCAAATGGGCAGGACTTATGACCTACCTGCCTCCCTTGATTCTTCGGCCTCTCCAGGGAGGCTGCAGCCGGGCGCCAATTAGTGCTGGTCCACACAAACGTGGACCAGGCGGAACGTCACCGGGAGGTCTCCGCCGGCCACCGGAGATCCCAGCATGGACAGGGTAAGGACAGGGTGGTACCCTGGCCCTCCCCCTGGAACACGGGCACCTTGGCACTGCCCAGCTGGCACCACCACCCTGGCACTGCCAAAATGCCCGGACGGCACTGCCAAATCAGCAGGAGCACTGCCTGGATGCCAGGGTAGCAGTGCAAAGGTCAGGGGTCGAGGGGTTATACCCATGAAATGAGGGTGAGGGGGCATTTGAAAGCTGGGAGAGTGCAGGGCAGGTAAGTAGGGGTCTCCGGGAGGATGGGGGGGTGATGGGTGGGGGACCTGAAGAGGGGGACCCCCAGCGACCCCATAGTGGGGTGTCCACACTTGGGGGTGTGCGGTAATGCCCATGTGTGTGGGGGGCGGTGACATTGCCCATGGATGGGGGTTGTGGGATACCCACAAGCTCACTTAGAGATTGGGGCACCCTTTCAAAATGGCGGCCGAATCTCTGAGTTCAGGTCCCCAGTGCTAATAAAACTCGAGGGGCTGAATTCTCCACCTCGGGATGCTACGTTTTGCCGGCAGCCCGGGGGTTTCTGACGTCATGGGGCTTGCCCACAGTGGGAAACCCCATTGACCATCTGGTGAAGCGTAGATTCCCAATGGCATGCTGAACCAGAAATCTGGTGCAGCGGGACGGAGAAACCCACCCCACGTGTGGGCTAAACCGGTGAGAAACTCCCCAGGGCCCAAAAGATTAATAGCGGTGGGTTAACATGCCGGCAGAGCTGGCGGGAAACTCCCTGAAAATCCCGTCACAAATGAACTTCAACATTTTTTGGGAGAATCGGGCCCCTAGCAACAAGTGAAGGGCAATTGGAGCAGAAACTTCATGGAGAAGGTCAAAGTTGCGTTTCACAACCATGTCAAACTAGGAAGCGACCGTCCGCTCTCCCTGTTATGGTCCGGCCACATTTCCCGACGTTCAACATTATCATGAGTATAGTAAATAATATATAATTATCAGGCCCTTAAGCCGGAATCACAAGTCGTCTCAGAAGGCACCCTGTCAGCAGTACTCCCAGAGAAGCTTGGAGTTCACCACCCCCTGCCTGGCTATCAGCGGTCCCGAGAGTGAATGCCAGCTCAGTGCATAAGAGGATGAAGCAAGAGTGTTGGAAGAAGATGATTTTCTTCATGCAGCCCATGCAAGTCTCTTGATATACACCTCTGCACTCCTCCACACACCCACGGTAATCTCTCACCCAGCCACCTCACAAATTCCCAACACGTCTCATGGCGCCCCCACCCACCCCCTTTCCCCAGCATCGCCTCTACTCTCTACTCCCCCTGTTCCGCCCAGTAGATAATCTGCTCCACACATATCCGCTCCCACTCATATCCCAAGCATGCCAGACTTCATCACCATCTGACCTGGTAGGACTCCCTGCTACACTCTTCCCCATCTCTTCACTGCAGGACAAACTTGAGCACAACCAATGTGAGCAGGCACAGCCTGCAGGAGTCATGCCCCAGCTGAGATGCATTACGGCCTGAGGAGACAACTCTTGAGCTGACAGGCGATGAACAGGACTGCATCTGTTCAGAGAGTGAAGTGGGTGCGGCAGACAAATGTGACAACTGCCAACACATGCAGCCATGGTGCAAGCCTCAGGTGAGTTAACTTTCCCTCATCATTTATCTGTAGGCAGCTAGTGGGCACGGGTGAAGCTAGGCATTAGTAGTCACCATTGTAATTTCGCTCTTGTATTAAACATCACTTTGTTCACCCATACAGATCCACCACTCTGTCATTTCATTGCGCCAAGCTCCGTAAACCCCCCCCCCCACGCACACGCCATGCGTCATCCCTGTGGAGTGAGAATCGCAGCGCCTTGTCTCTCCCATCTCCCACACTGCCGATGCAGTAAAGATGGGCATAGGTGGCATAGGCACCCAGTATCCACCCCCCTCATTAATGCTCAGGCCCCTCATGTCTGTCACTCTACCCTTGTGATGAGGATGCCAAGGACTGATAAAGCGTTGAGATGCTGTCCATTTTGCATGTAAGGTGGAGTAAAACACTGGGACCCCTGCCACGGAGGGGGCAGTAATAGCTGAGATTTGTCATCTAGCATCTCTGAACCCCATAATAAACCCGTTCATTGGCAGAGTGCGTTCAGCTCTCTGTCAGGCAGGAGTCAGACATATCACTGAGGATGAGAGGAACATCGCTCTGTCCTCACTGCAAGTCATCATCATTCACCTACAGCCTGAGACCAATGGCTTTAGCACATTGCACATGAATGTAGGAACCATCATTTATTTTTCCCTTTACCGGGACACCATTTTAAATGGGTCCCGATGCAAACCACCACTCCCCCACCCGCACAGGCACCCCTGACCCAAACATTACCGCACAGAAAATGACTGCTTGGCAGTGACAACCTGGCACCACCCCTGCCAGTGCCACCTGGTCACTATGGCAGTGCCAGGCTGGCATCCAGGCAGCACTTCCAGGGTACCTGTGCCAGGCTGGCAGTGCCAGGGTGCCCAGGTGGCACTAGCAGTGCAAGGGTACGACCCTGCCCAAAGGGCATATACCTGGCGGCTCCGATCCCCTTGGAGACCTCAACGAGTACCATCCATCTGGTCCCCATTTGGGGAGGCCAGTACTGAATGGCACTCACCCGAGGTGATGTAGGAACCATCATGAGGACCTTCCACAGGCACTAAATGAGTGGGAGAGCTCTTCACTCCCTAGTGCTGCTCATCACTAAACCGAGATGCTTTGATAGCGTTCCTAGTCTTCACCCCATGCAGGCCCAGGACATCACCTGAGATCCTTCCTCCTCTTCTTCTGCGTGTTGATTCTCGCCACCCTCCTCAACCTGCTTCTCATCTGAGTAGATGTGGCGCTGCTGCATCTCCTCCAGGTCCAGTTACTCTCCCCGCTCCAGTGCCAGGTTGTGGAGAGCACAGCAAGTCACCATGATGCGGGACACCCACTGCGGAATGTATTGGAGGGCTCCACACGACCAGAACTGCATCTTGCACAATCCAAGTGTTTGCGTTGACACAAGAGCCTTGGTGTAGCAAGTCTCAGCGGGTGTTTGTGGCCTCTGCAGCCACCTCCTGAGGGGCTACTCTTTGCCCCAAGGAGTCATTCCTCGATCCACTGCTCTCCTTCAAAGACAGCTGGGATCTGCAAGCGCTGCAATGTGTATCTATCATGGACACTCCCTGGGAAATGGGGACACACCTGCATGATGCACACCGTATGGTCATAGACAAGCTGGATGCTGAGGAAGTGGTATCCATTGTGGCTCTTAAATGATGCCCCATTCTGCCATGGAGACCACAGAGCCATGTGGGTATAGTCAATGACACCCTGCACCTGGGGCATGCCGGCTATCTGGGCAAATACCATGTCCCTGGCTTCCTGGCTTGCCTGGCCCCAGTCCAAGTTGATGTACATCTGGACCCTCGCTAATAGCGCATCAGTGACCTCCCTCTCAACTCTACCTGAATGAAGCAGTTCAGCTCTTGAGAGTCTCGACAGCCCTCCCTCACCACCCACAACCCCCCTGGGCAAAGCATGAGGCGTTAGGGCAGTTGAGTACATTCAATGGACAAGCGTTCTAAACTCACGAGGGACCTAGATGATGCAACCTCCTTGTCATCGCCTTGAATGGGGTGAATAATGAGGGACTTCACCATAACGCTTTGCATTGGGGCAACATCTGTGTCAATGCTCTTATGTAGACATGTGTATGAATTTTGGAGTTCAATGCTTGGGGGCAACACTTTCAACTTCTTTGTGTAAACCAATTAAACTAAATCAAATGAACTGAGGGACAAAATAAAAGGGATACTGCCTTAAACAAAAGCAAATCACAAATGAAACTTAAAACATCAAACAAAAATGTGATTAAAGTGGTTGATAAAGCACTCCAATCTCTGCGATGCCCTAAGAACATGTAAGATCTCATCGGTGTCAGCGGACAGCGCATGCTCCCTCTTATGGGACACTCAGACGCTAGTGTCGCCGCGGTGGAGGGATAGATAATCGGATCAGATGACTCAACCGCTGCCTGGACCTGTTGATGGCATGTTTAGCCAGGCCCAGGAGCAGGTTCATGAAATGGTCCTCCTCCTCCCCCGTCCCTCTCTGCACCCGGTGCCTGAAGATCAGGAATGTGGGGCTGAAGTGCAAACAAAACTGTGACAAGATGTTTTTTAAATGACCAAAAAGGGGGTGCAGCCTAAAGCAACCTATAGACACATGATCAACGGACTCCACAAGGGCACAAAAAGGGCCGGCATCTTTGGCATCCATGAATTGATGCAGCCTACGTTTGTGTGGGGCTGCTGCCCCAGATCCCCCATGTTATGGGGGTGGACTTCTCTGTAGAGGGACTTCAGCTGGGGACTTTGACGGCCGGAAGGCAACAAGGTGAGCCAAGGAAGTGAACGATGTGCAGCAGCTGCCATACAGGAAACCCCTCTGTGCAGGGCGAAGGGGCAGGGAAGGCATTTACACAAAGTGGCTCAGGTTACAGGGCTCTGGCTCCTGAGCTGGGCTTTGGAGCTTAGGGGTCAATGTGAAATTCATTCCGAGTAGGGGTGTGCTCAGAGGGGGGGGGGTCCAGCATATACCATGCAGTGCCATTGGGTCCAAGCACAACTGTTTTGAGGTCATGAGTGGCAATGCTGTGAGCTAGACACCCACCGCAGTGAGATATGCTAACTTGTGGGTTGTCGCCAGCCCACTCCTCTGCCACCCAGCACGTCCCCGATCCTGGTCACCCAGAAGCCATTGGAAATGCTTTTGGTGGGGGTAAAGATTCCTGAGCAGCTGCTCCCTGATGACAGCCACTACACCAGTCGGGGGAGAGCTGCGATGCGAGGTGACCATATTACAGACTTTGAGTAGGTCCTGGTAAAATATGGGCAGCGCCCGCAAGGAGGTACGAACACTTGTCATGTCCATGAACAGGAGCTCCATGTCATATTTGAGGCCGCGCACCCGGCAGAAAAAATACGTCACCAGGGCACACCAGCTAGGAGGAAGCTCAATGTACAGATATCCCTGTGGGGTCTGAAGGTGAAAGGTCGCCATTTGGGTGTGAAAGCACACCAGCACCTGACCATTCTCCCTTAGTAGGAAACTCAGAACACAACAGCGACCCAGTGTAGCCTTTCGTTCCAGAAGAGCTGTCTGAGCATTCTCTGGATGGTTGTGACAAAATCGGGGGAGGCATTAACGTGACCAGCCACAGCTTGGAGGCAATCAGCTGGTTTCTGACCAAAACCCAACCCCTGGAGGGCGGCACGCAGAGCAGTCCTGTCCAATGTTTCAGGCAGGCAGTGGCCTTGACCTCCAGCTCCTGCCAATTCATCGGCCAGGATTCTTCAGCTGGGCAAAGATGGATCCCCTCATGGAGAGGGCTGGTCCTGCTCCAGGTGAAAGGCCTGAGCTCCTCATGGAGGGGGTTCATTTGCCACAGACCAACCAGGAGTCCAGATCACTTAGCCCTGTTGATTATGGCATAGTACACAGCCTGGCACTCGCATATCCTCCACAGATCAGCTGGGTCCATGAACATGAGGAACATGTCATCAGCGTAGGTGGAAAGGACGCCCTGATGCCCAGCCCGTGCAGAACCGATCCCGACAACCTCCTCCGCAAGAGACCCAGAAAAGGCTCCACACAGATAGAATACATTTGGCCAGACAAGGGGTAGCCCTGATGCACTCCTCTCCCAAAGTGAATGGATATCATCAGGGACCTGCTGACCTTAACGGGACACTCTGCAGCAGCGTACAGAAGTCTGATCTGGGCGACAAAGTATTCCCTTAACCCAAATGCCCGCAGAGTTCCGAATAAGTATTTGTGATCCACCTCATGAAATGCCTTCTCCAGGAAGGCGTTCGACAGACCTTCCCTCTGGGAATGGTGGATCAGGTCCCGGACCAGGTGGATGTTGTTGTAAATGGTGTTCATAGTTGGAGACAATGGCAGCAAACTCCAAGTTCACAATGGGTAGATTCTGAGTTTCCCAAAGTCTCAGAAAGATGTTGAATGTGTTGAGTTGTGAACAACTGTCTGTAACCTATTTACTTTGAAGATAAAAGAGAGTTGGGGTCAAGAATAGTTAATCAGTATTTATTTCCGGGTGCAAGGCTAATTTGTTTCACGTTGCCATAGGGATGAGTTGACAGGAAGCCATTTTTGAGATCAGGTTACAGACGTGCCCAAAGTCAACAAATATCAGACAGACATCAATTCCGTATGTCAGTAGAAAGAAGAGGCTGCTTGTCTTTGCAAACCACCACAGTCAGATGCAGAAGGGAGACATTCTCTAGTAGAAGAGATGCATCCCACAGCCATTTAATGATTCTGAAAGATTCATCCTGCCATGGCCAGAGGGGAAGAATCATTTGGACAGGTTTTACTCCTGGCAGTAGATTTAGGAAACTGTAAAAAAAACCTAAGGGTGTGCCTGCAAGCTGTTACTCAAATTTACTACTTAGCGAAAAAAGAAAATATGGACCTTTTGGAAGCTAGGAATAGTTCTGGATTGTTTGCTTGTAAGACTAGAATTCTCTAGCGAGAGTGGTGTATGATAAGTATAAAAGGGGAACATTTCTTTCTGAAGTTTAAAGTATAAGTTACTCATGAAAATAAATAGTGTTTATCAGAAGTGTTTTTAGTCATTTGTTAAAGTAGAAGTGTTACAATGCAAAATCCTGTGTGATTCCATCAGCTATCAACTCAAAAATTCAAATCTCTTTTTAAAAGTTAGAGATCTCTACAAAGATCTTAACAGGGAAGAGGCAGCAGCAACTTGGGTCGACGAGAGGCCGCACGTTCAAAGGCCTTAAGTATGCAGACTTTTGAGGAACATCAACCCTGCAGTATGCGGGTGAAAATCAGCAGATGGCAGGACCAGAAATTAAGTGTGTCATGTGGAAGAATGAGCCAATCAGAGGTAAGTTTAAGAAATGGGGTTAGAAATAGCAATTTATGAATGGCAGTTTAACATGATGGAAATAATGGCAGAAAATGAGTGAAAAGAAAGTATTTTAGTTTTTTTAGAAAATGTATTAGGGTTAGAGTTAAGGAAGAAAGTAGGTAGCTTGCATTTATATCGCACCTTTGGAGTCCAAAGATGTGCAGGTTAATGGACTGGCCATGATAAAATTTCCCCTTAGTGTCCAGGCATGTACAGGTTAGGTGGGGTTAAGATGTTACGGAGATCGGGTGGGGGAGTCGGGTAAAGTGCTCCTTCAGAGGGTCGGAGCAGACTTGATGGGCTGAATGGCCTCCTTGTGTATTGTAGGGATTCTACAGGTTCTATCTCAGGGCATCCCAAAGTGCTTTACCTCCAGTGAAGAACGTCTGAAGTGTAGTCACTGTAGTAAGGTTGGAAATGTGGCAGGCAATTTGCACATAAACAGCAATATGATAATGACTGGCTAATCTGTTTTTACATGCTTGTTGAGGGCTAAATATTGGTCAGCAAACTGGGGAGAACTCCTGTTTTTAAAATTGCAGTCGGGTCGTTAATGTTCACCTGAGAGGGTAGGCTGGACCTCAGTTTAATATTTCAGCAAAAGATGGCACCGCTGCCAATCCTTTATGCTTGGTCCAGCAATCTTTTGTTGGATTACTTCAAAAAACTCACCTGTGGGTCACCATTGCTTCCTCATTACTGCACTGGAAGGTAAACTGAGATTATGTGCTCAAGTCTTGAATCCATAACTTCCTGACAGAGGCCAGAGTGTTAGTACTGAACCAAGGCTGTTATGGGAAGTGTCGGGTATTTGTGAGACTTTTACAACATTAAAATACAGCTATGTTCGATTGACCATTTGATTTATTCATCACTTGAAATGGTAAGTAAAGTTGCTCATAGAGCTCTCTTGTCAGCTACTTCAAGTGATGCTTTACTTGGAGTCATATCTGGCACAAAGGAAGATGGTTGTGGTGGTTGGAGGTCAATCATCTCAGTCCCAGGACATCACTGCAGGAGTTCCTCAGGGTAGTGTCATCAGTCCGACCACCTTCAGCTGCTTTATCAACGACCTTCCTTCCAACAAAAGGTCAGAAGTGGGGATGTTCGCAGATGACTGCACAATGTTCAGCAGCATTCATGACTACTCAGGTACAGAAACAGTTCATGCCCAAATGCAGCAAGACCTGAATAATATCCAGGCTTGAGCTGACAAGTGGCAAATAACAGTTGGCCCATACAAGTGCCAGTCAATGGCCATCGGGGCAGCACGGTAGCATGGTGGTTAGCATAAATGCTTCACAGCTCCAGGGTCCCAGGTTCGATTCCCGGCTGGGTCACTGTCTGTGTGGAGTCTGCACGTCCTCCCCGTGTGTACGTGGGTTTCCTCCGGGTGCTCCGGTTTCCTCCCACAGTCCAAAGATGTGTGGGTTAGGTGGATTGGCCATGCTAAAATTGCCCGTAGTGTCCTAATAGTAAGGTTAAGGGGGGGAGTTGTTGGGTTACGGGTATAGGGTGGATACGTGGGTTTGAGTAGGGTGATCATTGCTCGGCACAACATCGAGGGCCGAAGGGCCTGTTCTGTGCTGTACTGTTCTATGTTCTATCTCATACAAGTGAGAAAACTGAATTGGACTAGTTATATAAATATTGTGTCAAGAGCAATTTGGGGCTATGACTCTTGCGGCGATAAACTCACCTCATGACCTCCCAAAGCCTGTACACCATCTACACAAGTCAGGAGTGTGATGGAATACTCCCCACTTGCCTGGATGAGTGCAGTTCTAACACTCAAGAAGCTTGACACCAGTCAAGACAAAGCAACCCACTTGATCGGTACCACAAATATTCACTCCTTCCACCACCGATGAACAGATGAACAGTGGCAGCTATGTGAACCACCTAAAAGATGCAATGTAGAAACGCACCAAGACAGCATTTTCCAAACCTACAACCACCACCATATAGAAGGACAAGGGCAACAGATGCTTGGGAACACAAATTCTCATGAAGAGTACATACGGTATGTAGAGCTGTCAAGCTGTCAATCTATTTAAGTCCCCAGCCCTTTAAACTTTGAAAAAAGGCCTATCAGTGTCTGTGACAGTGAAACAAATCTGTTCTAGCAGTTTCAATAGATGTTTGTTGATATAAACCTAACGACTATCATTATGCCATTATTACTGATTGACTGCTTCCATAACCTGGCATTATTACGAGCCGGTGTAAGTTCACAGTTTGCCTGACAGCTGCAAAAGGTTATTAAAGACTTAGTTGACTTTGATGTGGAGTTATGCATAGAAATGTTTGCTTTTATAAGGCATAATATAATTTAAAAATATATATTTTTATTAAGGCATTTATAATTTTAACAATTTTCAAGAACAAAAAAAAGTGAACAACACTTACCCAACCAGCAACCAAACCCAGCCAACATGGCTTACGTACACATTTCCCGAATCCCAATTTCCCACTAAACATTTCCCACCTTTTCCAACCCCCATGCCTCCCTCTTTTCTTTTACCGTCCCCCACTGCTGATAGCTTAATTTTCCCCAAAGAAGTCGATAACGGCTGCCACCTCCGGGAAAATCTTCAGCATCGATCCTCTCAAGGCGAACTTGGCCATCTCAAGCCTGAGAAACCCAGCCATGCTCCCAACCCATACACCCGATTACGGGGGCTCTGAGTCCCTCCTAGCCAATAAGATTCATCTCCGGGCTACCAGGGAGGCAAAGACCAAGACATCAGCCTCTCTCGCCCCTGGACTCCCAGGTCTTCTGACACACCAAAAATTGCTACCTCTGGACTCGGAACCACCCTTACCTTCAATACTTTCAACATGACATCGGCAAATCCCTGCCAAAATCCCCTAAGCTTCGGACATGCCCGAAACATATGGACATGATTCGTGGGCCCTCCCGCACATCACCCACATCCATCCTCCACCCCTTCAAAGAACCTGCTCATCCGGGCCACAGTCATGTGTGCCCTGTGGACCACCTTGAATTGTTTCAGGCTAAGCCTGGCACACGATGAGGAAGGTATGATATACTTGAGCGGATTTAAATGTATTAAACAAGCTTTTGTGATTGAGATTTTTATTTTATTTTGTGAAGTCTATAATAGATATATAGAACTTTATTTTATTTAATCTCAGCATGGTTCCTGCCGCTGTCCCTGGTGCATACAAGGTGATTTGGCATTGAGGGTGTAAGGGCAAAGAGTAGGTGGGGTGTCATGAGTTTGCTTGAGTTATCATAAGGGCTGTAAGAGGCCTTGGTGATGAGTGGGGGCCATGAGTTGGCACTAAGTTGACACAGGGGCTATAAGGAGCAATAGGTGTATGGAGGAACATGGGTCCCCATGGATAGTAAGAAGGGCCATTGGGGGTGGGGTGCATAGAGTGGCCAGAGGAAATTTGTGGTGGGTTGAGAGGGTATGACGGATGAGGGCTTAATATTTAACAATACAACTGGGATGATGTCCCAGAGAACATTTTTAAACAGCCCACCTTAGCACTCAGCTGCCTCTGTGGCTCCGTCCGATCAGTGGCCAGGGGCAGTGGGCCAGATTCTGCTCCACACCTGTCTCCCTGGAGTGAAAAGGCATTTGGTGCACATTTTCCCTGAGGAAGGTGCTTAGGGTCAGGAAATTATCTGTCTCCAGCTACCCTCCCTTCAGATGACAATCCAGCCTTCTTTCATTGAACCAAACCCACATATAATCATTTAGTTTGTGAAATTTGTGACATTCAACTTAACCTGTAAAGTAAAATTGTTAGAAATAGCAATTACAAAGCATTTAATTAAACTACCATGAATATTTGCAGGATTACAAGAGTTGCAGAGTTTACCACTGTCACAGGCTGAAGCAACTTACTTGGCCTGCTTCAGTCATTTGATTTCCATGTACCACTATTTTCCTTATGTGCATACAAGTACATGATATTCTTTATTATGCTTTCTCTACTTCATGTACTTCAACATTTAAGTTAACCAAATCATTATTTACAATTTCCTTTCACTATTCTGGAAGATCCAGGCCAGTGGTTCAGGCTCTTGTTTATACATAGATGCATAGAAGATAGGAGCAAGAGGAGGCCTTTTGGCCCTTCGAGTCTGCTCCGCCATTTATCACGATCATGGCTGATCTACAGTGTCGACAGTGACACGAGAGATCCAGCCAGGTGTACAAACCACTGTCTGCAAAACATTGCTGGATCTTCTGCATGAGCATCATAAATATGAGGATTATAATTAACTTTTAAAAAGGGAACTGGAGTAGGCCAGTTAGTCCCTTGAGCTCATTTATTTATCTCACAGCCCAAAGATGTGCAGGTTAGGTGGATTGACCACGCTAAAATTGCCCAAAAGGTTAGGTCGGGTTACAGGGATGGGGGCGGGGGATTGAGCTTAGGTAGAGTGCTCCATCGGGGCAAGGGCTGGTTCAGACTCGATGGGCCAAATG
The DNA here is from genome assembly GCF_902713615.1 of Scyliorhinus canicula. NCBI lineage: Eukaryota > Metazoa > Chordata > Chondrichthyes > Carcharhiniformes > Scyliorhinidae > Scyliorhinus > Scyliorhinus canicula. The sequence goes on from NC_052156.1 coordinate 47,739,715, forward strand.
GCATCTTTCTGTACTCTAGGGATTCTTTGAATATATGATTTCTATGACAGCTCAGGCCTGCCAACCCCTAAAACAGCAGTCACGTAGTGGGTGAGTGCCAAGGTGGCTGGATAGACGGATTACCTTGGGTCTCTGAACCTTTGTCCTAGTTTCTTTTTAAGAAGTTTTGAGGCCCTCAAGCACTCACCTCTGAACCACCCTCATAGATCATAGAATTCATAAGCATCTCATACCCTCCGTGCCAAACAAACGACAACTCATACCCCCCCACAACCCTTCCCACCTGGCTCCTCACCCCTCCATAGACACTCACTCAATGCCCACCGCAGTGTGACCTCAGGAGCCCTGTGGAGATGAGAAAAAATAAACTTCTAACAATCTAATACAGTTCTCACTCCAAGACACTTGATAGTGAAAAAACTCTCATTCATCAATCCATTGAGAACATCTAAAACTCAAGTCGTTAATTGCTTAATAAAATGAGCAATCTTCTATTCAATAACCACATCAAAGCTAGTTCATCTTTTACTAGACTTTTTAAACTGTAAATCAAACTGTGAACTATGTACCTATAAACTGAGAATGCCCTGCTGAGATAACTGTTGTTTTTAAAACTCAGCCAAGCTTTCATAATGACATAATGATAGCCACTGGGAAAAAGTCAACAAAGAACTTTATTGAAACTGCATGACGCGATGCTACTTTTTTTTCTAACCTACATCTGTCAATCAAAGATAAAGGGTGCAATTCAGCGACCCTGTTGCGCCCAGCATGGATCTGGGAGCAACAGGTGAATCACACATGAGCCGAAATCAGGCTCTGCGCTGGGTGCGAAACCTTGCGCAAGTCACCTTTCAGCTCATTTATATACCGTGACGCTGGATTTACCCAGCACCTGGGACTCACCAGTTGTGCCTGGGAGACTCGCCACAGTGCTGTTTAGTAGTGGTTTACAGGGGGATGGGAACCGATACAGGAAGTCAGAAGGTAGTAAAACAGGGACAGAAACAAACGGCAGTAAAGGGGAAAACTGTAAGGCAGAGAAGCCACAGTCAAAAATCAAAAAGGACGACAATACAAGGTACAGTGACTGAGGGGAGCTCAGTGAATAGGTCCAGTAATACTAAAAGGAATAAAATGGATTGTAAAAACATAAATCGAAAACAGCGCGGTACATGAAGATATGGGTTCAATGACAAGGAAAATTAGGAGAAAAGTTAAGAAGAAAAATAACTTCGGAGAGGTTACAGATCAAGGTGTTAAGATTCAAAACAGAGGTATAAAAACCAATATAAGTGTACTTTACCTGAAAGCTCTTAGTATTCAGAATAAGGTAAATGAGTTGATGCCGCAAATCATCGTGAATGACCAAGATTTAGTGGCCCTTACTGAAATATGGTTAAAGGATGGTCACGACTGTGAGTTAAATATCCAAGGGTATCAAACTATTCGGAAGGACAGAGTGGATGGTAAGGGAGGTGGTGTAGCTCTGTTATTTAAGGATGACATCCGGGCAAGAGTAAGGGATGAAATCAGTGTAATGGAGGATAAGGTTGAATCCATTTGGGTGAAAATCAGGAATAGTAAGGTGAAAAAGTCACTGATAGGAGTAGTCACCAAATAGTAACATTATGGTGGGGCAGGCAAGAAACAAAGAAATAAAGAAATAAGAAATGGTACAGCAGTTATCATGGGGGATTTTAATCTACATGTCGATTGGTTTAACCAGGTCGGTCAAGGCAGCCTTGAGGAGGAGTTTATAGAATGTATCCGCGATAGTTTCCTAGAAGAGTATGTAATGTAACCTACAGAACAAGCGGTCCTAGATCTGGTCCTGTTTAATGAGACAGGATTGATTAATGATCTCACAGTTAGGGATCCTCTCGGAAGGAGCGATCACAATATGGTGGAATTTAAAAAACAGATGGAGTGTGAGAAGGTAAAATGAAAAACTAGTGTTTTGTGCTTAAACAAAGGGGATTAAAAAACTAGTGTTTTGTGCTTAAACAAAGGGGATTACAATGGGATAAGGCAGGCTGGGAGCAAAGACTTTATGGTGAAACAGTTGAGGAACAGTGGAGAACCTTCCAAGCAATTTTTCACAGTGCTCAGCAAAGGTTATACCAAAAAACGGTAGAAAGAGGGAAAATCGACTGTGGATATCTAAGGAAATAAGGGAAAGTATCAAATTGAAGGAAAAAGCATACAAAGTGGCAAAGATTAGTGGGAGACTGGGGAAATCTTTAGGGGGCAACAGAAAGCTACTAAAAAAGCTATAACAAAGAGAAAGATAGATTATGAGAGTAAACTTGCTCAGAATATAAAAACAGATCGTAAAAGTTTCTATATATAAAACAAAAAAGAGTGGCTTAGGTAAATATTGGTCCTTTAGAGGATGAGAAGGGAGATTTAATAATGGGATGAGGAAATAGCTGAGGAACTGAACAGGTTTTTTGGATTGGTCTTCACAGTGGAAGACACAAATAACATGCTAGTGACTGATGGAAATGAGGCAATGACAAGTAAGGACCCTGTGGTGATTGTTATCACTAAGAAGGTAGTGATGGGCAAGCTAATGGGGCTAAAGATAGACAGGTCTCCTGGCCCTGATGGAATGCATCCCAGAATGCTAAAAAAGATGGCTAGGGAAATTGCAAATGCACTAGTGATAATTTACCAAAATTCACTAGACTCTGGTGTGGTCCCGGCGGATTGGAAATTAGCAAACGTGACAGCATTGTTTTAAAAAGGTAGGCAGAAAGCGGGTAATTATAGGCCAGTGAGCGTAACTTCGGTAGTAGGGAAGATGCTGGAATCTATCATCAAGGAAGAAATAGCAAGATATCTGGATAGAAATTGACCCATTGGGCAGACGCAGCATGGGTTCATAAAGGACAGGTCATGCCTAACTAATTTAGTGGAATGTTTTGAGGACATTACCAGTGTGGTAGATAACGGGGAAATGTGGTATATCTGGATTTCTAGAAAGCCTTTGACAAGGTGCCACACAAAAAGTTGCTGCATAAGATAAAGATGCATGGCATTAAGGGTAAAGTTGTAGCGTGGATAGAGGATTGGTTAATTAATAGAAAGCAAAGAGTGGGGATTAATGGGTGTTTCTCTGGTTGGCAATCAGTAGCTAGTGGTCTCCCTCAGGGATCAGTGTTGGGCCCACAATTGTTCACAATTTACAGAGATGATTTGGAGTTGGGGATCAAGGGCAATGTGTCCAAGTTTGCAGACGACACTAAGATGAGTGGTAAAGCAAAAAGTGCGGAGGATACCAAAGTCTGCAGAGGGATTTGGATAGGTTAAGTGAATGGGCTAGGTCTGGCAGATGGAGTACAATGTTGACAAATGTGAGATTATCCATTTTCGTAAGAATAACAGCAAAAGAGATTATTATTTAAATGATAAAATATTAAAACATGCTGCTGTGCAGGGAGACCTGGGTGTGCTAGTGCATGAGTCACAAAAAGTTGGTTTACAGGTGCAACAGGTGATGAAGAAGACAAATGGAATTTTGTCCTTCATTGCTAGAGGGATGGAGTTTAAGACTAGGGAGGTTGTGCTGCAGTTGTATAAGGTGTTAGTGAGGCCACACCTGGAGTATTGTGTTCAGTTTTGGTCTCCTTACCTGAGAAAGGATGTACTGGATTTAGGACTGAGCTTAGGAAGAACTTCTTCACCCAAAGGGTTGTGAATCTATGGAATTCCTTGCCTGGTGAAGCAGTTGAGGTTCCTTCATTAAATGTTTTTAAGATAAAGATAGATAGTTTTTTGAAGAGTAAAGGGATTAAGGGTTATGGTGTTCGGGCCAGAAAGTGGAGCTGAGTCCACAAAAGATCAGCCATGATCTCATTGAATGGCGGAGCAGGCTCGAGGGACCAGATGGCCTACTCCTGCTCCTAGTTCTTATGTTCTTAAATGTGGACTGAATTCAAATGGACCTGCTGAGTTTGGGTTTCCCACCTGCGCAAATGTGCCCCACCCTTTTTCCTCTACTAGAAAAACATTGGATTTGTTGAAATGGAGTCTGGATCTTTGCATCTGTATCCCACCCACCATTTTTGAAGGTCTGTGGAGTCTTCCTGACTCTGTAGAAATACTGCCCATAGATCCAAGATATTTGGCAAAGGAACCATGGAGGAGATTAATTTTTTTAACGTAGCCTGTTGTTATGATCTAGGATACCTGAAGGGGTGATGGAAGCAGATTCATGAGAAAGTTGCAGAAAAGCATTGGATAAGTATACTTACAAAATAACCATTTGTAGAGTTATGTATGCAAGCAGTGAAGTGGAACTAATTGGGATGCCCATTCAAAATGCCAGCAACGACTTGATGGGCTGAATGGTCTGCTTTTACGCTGTATTATTCTGTGATTCTTTTGCTTGTGGCTATTGATGCTAACTGTAGCACCCCTGCTGTCACTTCAACTGAGATCAATATAACTCAGCCAGTGCAGGTTGCGAATCAAACGTTGGACCTTTTAGTTTGTACTACTCAGTGACATGCTGCCTTCATCATGAATCACATGAGGAACTGCACCTGATCCGTTAAATTTGAGTTAAAAGGACCACAATTGCTGATCCATAATCAAGAACTACAGTTTGTGTTTTAGGAATATTTAAATTCACTGAAGGTAAGCGCTTACAGAGTGCTGCAGGACCAATTGGTTATGCCAGCACACAAATGTCAAGCGGCAAAAACTGGCACAACAGCCTCTTCTTTTATTTACCTTTAATTGAAAAATTAGAACAGCTAATGGTTTATGGGTGAACCACATTGTGCCTGTTGTGCATCCAGGTCTCTACCATTTGAAATGTATGACAGGTTTACCAGGACTTCCAAGGAAGCACGAAAGGTGGCTCTCGGCCGGACCTTTATTTTTGATCACTTTTGCCTGTCTTTTTGGGGGATGTTGATGAACACTCGCCCGTTAGGGGGTTGGAGAACTGTTCCTCAACGGAGTCATGTCGAAAACGCCATCAAAGAAGTTTAACTTGAAGAAAGTTCAGGAGGGTAGCCCATCGAAGGAAGGTGAAGGAGGGAAGATGGACGCCCTGCCCACTACTTTAGACATGTTGGCTGTACTGATGGCACGGGAACTTGAGAAATTCAGCAAACAAATAGATTGGCAGTTGAGCAGAAGGGCAAGGAGATAAAAGAGTGTTTTAAGGTCACTGTCGAGGAGGCTCTGAACCCTATTCAGGTGAGATTTTGAAGGGTGTGGAGGAGGCCCTGTCGCAGCATGAGGATCAGCTTGCCTCGTTGCAGGTTGAGTTGCTGATGGTGGTGAATAGCAACAAAGGCCTGAGGTTGAAGGTGGAGGATCTGGAGAACAGGTCAAGGCGGTTAAACCTCAAGTTGGTGAGACTCCGGAGGGATTGGAGGCCTTGAAGCCAACCCAGTACTTTTTGGAGATGTTTTCTTGGTTGGCGGGTGGGGATATGGTGTTCCCCCCTCTTCGACAGAGCTCACCGGGTTTCAGGCAAAAGCCAAGGCCGAACAAGTTGCCGCGGGCGGTGATTATCAGTTTTCATAATGACCAGCGGCAGGAGTGGGTCTTGGAATGGATGAAGAGGGTCCTGAGGCGGGCACACAGTGCGGATATAACAGGACATTGGACTTGAGCTGGCGAAGAGGCGGGCAGCCTTCAACAAGGCGAAGGCTGTTTTTTTACAGTAAGGGCATGCAATTTGGGTAGTATAACTGTCGAGGTTGCGGGTCACCGGATTCGAAGGATAATATTTTCGATATGGCAGAGCAGGCAGAGGCCTGTGGTGAATGTACTTCATGTAATTCACACTGTATAGTATTGTGTCCTTGTGGGCTCTGTCTGTGAGCCGTTGCACGGCTCTGGCCACAGGGGGAGATGAGGAGCTTGCACAGGGCTCCACCCTCGGCTCCGCCCATGGCTCCGCCGATGACCCCTCCCACTACCAGAAGTAGGGCAGCAGGGTAGCATGGTGGTTAGCATAAATGCTTCACAGCTCCAGGGTCCCAGGTTCAATTCCCGGCTGGGTCACTGTCTGTGTGGAGTCTGCACGTCCTCCCCCTGTGTGCGTGGGTTTCCTCCGGGTGCTTCGGTTTCCTCCCACAGTCCAAAGATGTGCGGGTTAGGTGGATTGGACATGCTAAATTGCCCGTAGTGTCCTAATAAAAGTAAGGTTGGGGGGGTTGTTGGGTTACGGGCATAGGGTGGATACGTGGGTTTGAGTAGGGTGATCATGGCTCGGCACAACATTGAGGGCCGAAGGGCCTGTTCTGTGCTGTACTGTTCTATGTTCTATAAAGTGCTGCAGCCTTGTGAGCCTGCCCTCAGTTCTTCTGGTCGCAGGCAGGCTCAGTTGTAAGTCTATTAAAACCACAGTTTACTTCCTATCCTGTCTCGAGTTAATTGATCGTCACATCAATTTAATAGACTTAAGAAAACTACTACGGAATCAGCCCTCAAACCTGATTGACCAGAACTCAACCCGCAGGCTGCAGAGGCGAAGGAAATCTTTCTACACTGGCTTCGGTGTTTCAAGGCCTACCTGGCTGCATCGACCACCTCCGAGACTACAGAGGAGCAGAAACTCAGCCTACTGCAACACGGGTGAGCCATCCCATCTCTACGCAACTCAACTGTACCGACTCGTATACCGAGGCCCTCGCTATGCTTGACGGATTATACGTGCGGCCGGTAAACGAGGTCTACGTTCCTGTGTGACTTAAAAGCCCTTGCTCGGGAATGTAACTTTCAGGCTGTAACTGCCTCCCAGCATATGGAACTCGCTGTCCGTGATGTGTACGTTGCGGGGGTCCGGTCTAACTATGTGCGCCAGCGACTACTCAAAAAAGGGGCCCAGAACTTGGAGGACACGGTAGCGCTAGCCACCACAATGGAGGTCACGTTTCAAAGTCTCAACTCATTCCTCGCAGACCAAGCGACCCCATCGTGGACCATCGCACGGCCACCCACCCACTATAGAACGCCAGCGTGTTATTTTTGTGGCCAGCCCCAACACCCACGGCAGAACTGCCCGGCCCGCAACGCGACCTGCAGCAGCTGCGGTCGAAAAGGACATTATGCCAAAGTACGCCTGGTGAAATCGAAACCCTCTAACTCCCCTGCAGTCCAGAGCAATCGCTCCCCCAACTCACAGGCCCGCAGGCCCCTCAACGTTGCAGCGTGTCTGCCGACTCCGCCTCCGCCCGACGTGTGCGACTCATGGGGGCCGCCATCTTGGCAATCCTCCCCCACGCGGCCGGCCATGTGTGAGTCTTGGGGGCCGCCATCTTGGGCGCCATCTCCTTCATCGTCCGCCACGTGCGATCAACTAGGGCCGCCATCTTGGCCATCACCCGATGTTCACCTCGGCGACTAAGACCTCTGCGGACAGTCAGCATGGGGCCACTCCAGCACTGCTGATCAAGCCGCTGACTACCCGCAACTCAACGCAGTCATGTTCGACCAGTCGCGTCCGAAGCACCTCAGGAGCTCGATGATGTCCGTTCAAATCAACGGATACAAGACACCGTGCCTCTTCGACTCCGGGAGCACCAAGAGCTTCGTACATCCTGACCTGGTAAGACGCTGTTCGCTCCCTAACTTCCCTGCATGGCAAACTATCTCCCTCGCCTCGGGCACGCACTCGGTCCAAATACAAGGGCGCACCGTTGCGACCCTAACGATTCAGGGCACCAGCTACTCTAATTTCCAGCTGTACGTACTCCCAGACCTCTGTGCCCCACTCTTACTCGGGCTCGACTTTCAATGCAACCTCAAGAGCCTCACACTCAGCTTCGGCGGACCCCTACCTCCTCTCACTATATGCAGCTTAGCGACTCTAAAAATCGACCCCTCTCCACTCTTCGCTAACCTAACAGCTAACTGTAAACCAGTAGCCACCCGCAGCAGGCGGTACAGCCTGCAGGACAGAGTATTCACAGAGCCGAAGTCCAGCGGCTCCTACGTGAGGGAGTCATAGAGGCCAGTAACAGCCACTGGAGAGCTCAGGTGGTGGTCGTCAAGACCGGGGAAAAGTTCCGGATGGTGGTTGATTACAGCCAAACCATTAACTGGTTCACGCTGCTCGATGCGTACCCCCTCCCCAGAATTGCAGAAATGGTCAACCAGATCGCCCAGTACCGCATATTCTCCATGGTGGATCTGAAGTCTGCATACCACAGTTTACTTCCTATCGTGTCTCGAGTGAATTGATGGTCACATCAGGCCTTAATCAGGGAGAAGAACATAGAACATAGAACAGTACAGCACAGAACAGGCCCTTCGGCCCTCGATGTTGTGCCGAGCAATGATCACCCTACTCAAACCCACGTATTCACCCTATACCCGTAACCCAACAAACCCCCCCCCCCCCCCAACCTTACTTTTTTTTTAGGACACTACGGGCAATTTAGCATGGCCAATCCACCTAACCCGCACATCTTTGGACTGTGGGAGGAAACCGGAGCACCTGGAGGAAACCCACGCACACACGGGGAGGACGTGCAGACTCCGCACAGACAGTGACCCAGCCGGGAACTGAACCTGGGATCCTGGAGCTGTGAAGCATTTATGCTAACCACCATGCTACCGTGCTGCCCAAAGAAGTTGGGACCGATGTGAGATGCACTGTTTGGGACTCTTGTATGAAGGGGGATGCTTATGTTTTGTACTTATGCCTTTGTGCTTTTGTGGGATATGTGTTTTTGACCTTGTTTGGGCGGGGGTTTAATAAAGTTGAAGAGCTGGTTTTGTGTGTTTTGGAGGGGAAATAGGCTTGTTAATGATGGTGGGTTTGAGCCAGAAGGGTGGTTGTTGTTTCTGAGGGGATATTGATGCAGGGCCTTGGCTTTAGCTGGGGATCAGTTTGCTAGTGATGAGGAGGGGCGGGTGGGGGGGGGGGTGGAGAGAAAGAGTGCAAACAGTGTCCAAGTTCTTTTTCTTTGCCTCACTTTAGGGGTGGGGTGGACGACCATCTTAGGTGGGCCTGGGATCTGGGAATTTGGGCAGGAATGTTAAATCAGGGTGCTGATGGCTGACTTGGTGGGGGTGGGGGGGGGGGGGTGGAACAAGGTTGTGGAATGTCAGGGTTTTTCTCCCATTTGAAAGGTAAACTGGCAGTGGTGCCAGTGAACATGTATGTCCTAAATTGGGACGATGTTAAGTTTATGGAATGGCTGTTGGCTGTCATTCCGGAGTTGGATACACACCAGTTGATTTTAAGGAGAGATGTTAACTGTGTTTTAGATCTAAGGTTAGACCACTCCAGGCAAAGATCTTTCAGGGATGACGAGGGTGTCGGCTGCATTTATGGCTGAAGCAGAAGGGGGTGGACCTGTGGCAGTTTGTGAATCTGAGGTGTAAGGAGTTTTCATTTTTTTTGCCTGTGCACAAGGTTTACTCGGGGATTGACTTCTTCGTTATGGGTAAGACTTTGCTTCCTGGGTTAAAACATACGGCATATTTGGCGGTGGTCATCTCGTCTATGCGCTGCACTGGGTGGATTTGATTCTGGAGGTGGATCAGGCACAGCGTATGGGCTGCGATTGGATGTGGCTCATGTTCTGTGTGAAGATTTCTCAGGCCATAGAGGACTTTGTGGCATGGAATGATAATGGGACATTCTCGCTTTCTACATTGTGCGGGGCATTAAAGGCATTGACCGGGAGAGACGTCATTTTGTACAAGGCTAATATGGATAGGGAGGCAAAGCAGGAGGGTCAGAAGTTGGTGGATGAGATCTTGGTGGTGAATCGGGAGTATGTGGGTGATCCTACGCCAGAGCCTTGGGCACAAAGGAACAAGCTGCAAATGCGGTTTGACCTGTTGTCCACGGACTTAGTGGCGCACCAGCTGCGTCGGTTAAAGGGGGCGTGTATGGGGAGTATGGCGAGAAGGCTCGTCACCTTTTTGCCCATCGGTTGAGGTTGCAAGAAGCTGCTGGAGAGATTGTGCAGGTGCGGGACCCCGGGGTGGGGGGGATTTGCAGTGCCCCAGAGAAGATCAATGGGGTGTTTCTGTCCTTCTATAAAGCGCTTCAAAAGTCGGAGGACGATGTTGAGGTTTTTCGAGGGGTTGGGTTTCCTCAGGTAGAGGTTACTGGAATTTTTGGAGGTGCCGTTGGGGTTGGAGGAGGTGCAGACGGCTTTGGGGAAGATGCAGGCTTCGGAGGCCTGGGGCCAGATGGGTTCCCGGTACAATTTTACAAAAAGTTTGTGAATCAGTTTGCCCCATTGCGGTTGGGAATGTTTAATGATTCACTGGCACAGGAGTCCCTTCCGGAGATGTTGAGGCAGGCTTCTATCTCCCTGCTTCTTAAGATAGATAAGGATCCCATGGAGTGTTGGTCGTATTGGCTGATTTCTCTGCTGAATGTGGATGCAAAACCCCAAGTGAAAGTTCTGGCATTAAGGTTGTAGCCGTATTTTCCAGAGGTCGTGGGAGAGGACCAGATGGGCTTTATAAAGGGCAGGAAACTGTCATCTAATGTGAGGCAGCTGCTTGATGTGGTTCTTGCACCGGCGGTGGAGAGAGAGCCAGAGATAATTGTGTCGTTGGATGCAGCAAAGACTTTCGATAGGATTGAATGGGGTTACTCAATTTCGGTTCTGGGAAAGTTTGGGTTCGGGCCTGGGTTTGTGTCCTGGGTGTGGCTGTTGTACGTGGTACTGTCAGCTAGTGTGCAAACGAACACCATGAGTTTGGGGCATTTTAGGTTGCATAGGGGGCTGAGCAAGGTTGTCCTATGTCTCAGTTATTCTTCTCGTTGGCAATTGCCTTGAGGGCCTCGATCAAGTGGAGAGGGATTGTGAGGGGGTAGAGCACAGGGTATCTTTGTACGACGACAATCTCTTGTTGTATGTAAGTAATCTGGGGACAGAGATGTGTGATATTATCGGGATATTGAGAGGTTTGGTTCTTTTTCGGGGTATAAGTTGAATATTGGGAAGATAAAGTATTTTGTGGTTGGTCCCTTTAGGGAGGAGGGGGAGCTGAGGTGAGGGGGCTGCCTTTTTGCTGTGCTGGGACTAGCTTTTGCTATCTGGGGCCCAGGTGGCGCAGGTCTGGGCGCAGCTTCGCAAGCTGAACTTCACTAGTTTGGTGAGTAGGGCGAGGGTGGCTTTGGAGAAATGGGACAGCCTTCCATTGCTACCGGGTGCAGGCGATTAAGGTGAATATCTTGCCAAAATTGCCTCCCTCCCATTTTTCTGGGAGCTGGAGCAGCTTATCACTGCGTTTATATGGGTGGGGCAACCACTTTGGATTAGGAGGGGGTTCATACAGTGGGAGAGGCAGGCCGGGGGGGGGGGGGGGGGGGGGGGGGGGGGGGCTGGCTGGGGGACCAGAATGTTGTCTGGGTAAGGATGGAGTTGGGACGGGCAGCATGGTGGCACAGTGGGTTAGCCCTGTTGCCTCACAGCGCCGAGGTCCCAGGTTCGATCCCAGCTCTGGGTCACTGTCCGTGTGGAGTTTGCACATTCTCCCCATGTCTGCGTGGGTATCACCCCCACAAATGTGCAGGGTAAGTGGATTGGCCATGCTAAATTGCCCCTTAATTGGAAAAAATTAATTGGTTACTCTAAATTTTTTTTAAAAGAAAAAAAAAAGATGGAGTTGGGGGTCATGTAAGGGGTCGTGCTTCGAGGCGTTGGCGATGGCTACTCTGATATCCACTCAGACAACAAATTTGTCAAACCCAGCGGTTATCTTCATGTTAAAGATATGGTGACAGCTCCGCCAGCATTTCAAGGTGTTCCCCCATCTGTGGGAACCATTTGTTTCAGCCGGGGAAATGTGATGCCATATTTGGGGGCTGGAAAGGTAAGAGGCTGGCGCGGGTGAAGGATTTATTTTTGGAGGGTCAGTTTGCTGACTGGGAGATGCTGAGGAAGAAGGCAGGCCTTGGTAGGGTGGATATGTTCAGGTACTTTCAGGTGAAATTGGGTCTGTCAATCTTTTTGACATTTCCAGTGGCACTGCCGTCCAATTTGGTAGAAATGATTGTTTCCTGTGTGTGTGTGTGTGTGTGTGTGTGTGTGTGTGTGGGGGGGGGGGGGGGGGGGGGCACGTCGGGGATATATGGATGGATCATGGGGGAGGAGCAGATCTCAGAGCTGGAGGCAAAGGCTCGGTATGAGGAGGAGCTGGGTCCCATTTTGGAGGAGGTGGTGTGGAATGAGTCTCTTCGTAGGGTAATGTTACGTCATCCTGCACAAGGTTAAGTTTGATACAAGGTGATAAGTGGTGTTTATGGCACATCTCAGCAAGACCAGAATGAGTCATTTTTTCAAGGGGGTTGAGGATAGGTTTGAGCGGTGCTCAAGAGGGCCTGCGAATCATATGCACATGTTTTGGTCCTGCCCCAAGTTGGTGGGTTTTTTTTTTCAACACCATATTGGCTGGCAATTTTAAATGTGGATTTGGAGCCTGCCCATTAGTTGCAATATTCGAGGTGTCGGACCAGCAGGAATTCAGGACAGGTGTGATGGCGGATGCGTTGGCTTTTGCCTCCTTGCTGGCTCAGTGGCAGATCCTGCTGAGTTGAAGGCAGGTGGCACCGCCCAGTGCCACAGCATGGCTGGGTGACTTCATGGAGCTTTTGCATCTCAAGAAGGTTAGGTTCACGATGAGGGGAGCGATTGATGGGTTCTATCGCAGATGCTGTCCGTTTATATTGCATTTCAAGGATCTGGGGTGGGATTCTCCGACTCCCCGCCGGGTCGGAGAATCGCCGGGGGCTGGCGTCAATCCTGCCCCTGCCGTGTCCCGAATGATCCGCCACCAGAGTTTCGGCGGGGCGGGAATCACGGTGCGCCGGTCGGCGAGCCCCCCCCCCCCTCCCCCCCAGTGATTCTCCGGCCCGCGATGGGCCGAAGTCCCGCCGCTGTCAACCCTCTCCCGCCGGCATGGATCAAACCACCTACCTTACCGGCGGGAGCAGGCGGCGCGGGCGGGCTCTGGGGTCTTGTGGGGGGCGCGGGGCGATCTGGCCCCTGGGTGTGCCCCCACGGTGGCCTGGCCCGCGATCGGGGCCCATCGATCGGCGGGCGGCCTGTGCCGTGGGGGCACTCTTTTCCTTCCGCCTTCGCCATGGTCTTCACCATGGTGGAGGCGGAAGTGACCCCCTCCCCTGCGTATGCGCAGGGGTGACGTCAGCAGCTGCTGACGCTCCGGCGCATGCGCGGACTTCGGCTGGCCGTCGAAGTCCCTTCGGCCCCGGCTGGCGTGGCGCCAAAGGCCTTCCACGCCAGCCGGCGGGACAGGAACCTCTCCGGCGCAGGCCTAGCCCCTTAAGGTGAGGGCTTAACCCCTAAAGATGCGGAGATATCCGCACCTTTGGGACGGCCCGACGCCAGAGTGGTTCACGCCACTCCATCACGCCGGGACCCCCCCGCCCCGCCGGGTAGGGGAGAATCCCGGCCCTGATCACTGTTAGCTGTTGGCGGGTGGTGTTCTATTGGGGAGGGGGGAGGTTATAATTGTTGGGGGGGGGGTTTGTTTTTGGTTGGTATTGTTTGTTGAGGTTTTTGATACATGCTTTATTGTTTGACTATTACTTATGTACAAAATGTTTCAAATTCAATAAAAATATTTTTTAAAAAATGACAGGTTTGCTAGCTCAGTAAAACTGTGGCATGGTTCTGTGGCTATATATTGAGTATCATAAAAGTCAGATTTGCGGGTAGCACGGTGGCCCAGTGGTTAGCATTACAGCCTCACGGTGCCAAGATCCAAGGTTCGATCCCGGCTCTGGGTCACTGTCCATGTGGCGTTTGCACATTCTCCCCGTGTTTACATGGGTTTCGCCCCCCACAACCCAAAGATCTGCAGGTTAGGTGGATTGGCCACACTAAATTGACCCTTAATTGGAAAAAATGATTGGTCACTCTAAATTTTTAAAAAATAAATAAAAGTCAGATTTGCTACATTTATTAAAAGGGCTTTCTCACCTTGACAAGCCTGATGAGGATTTTTAGCTGGTAGATGTGAAGCTGTAGGTCCATACGATCTGTTAGCCAGGTGCAGATCACATTCATGGAACTCGTGTACCATTGCTGAAAAAAAAAAAGCAACATTCTCCAGCATAAGAATTACAGTGGTTTAGATCGTACCGAGATATGTTTTTACAGAATCTCAGTATTACAGCAATCGGATGAATGAATACATCGACGGAGTCTCTCCAGGAATCGCATTCTAGGCACAAAACATTTTAGGTAAAAGAACTTCGGTTGTGACAAGGCATTGACACAAACCTCTTCTGCAGTTTCTTCAATTACATTAATTGCTGTGCAAAATTTGTATTCAGCTGCCCCAATCATATTAACAAACTACTCCAGCACTGTTGCTACTTTGAAAGAAAGGAAATAATTTTTATTAATACAACATCTTTCATGACCTCAGGACATCCTAAAGCGATTTACTGTTAATGAAGCAGTGTAGTCAACATTATAATACAAGAAACACAGCAGCCAACCTGTTCATGGCAAAGTCTCAATGAGATAATGACCAAATCTTTTGCTTGTTCTTTTAAAAATTGAGGTTGATTGCCTGAGGGACATTATTACAGGAATACAATCACACAAACTATTTTGATTGTATTCTACCTCAAACTGGACAAATTATACTGTCGCACAATCTCAGTGTCCCAGATTCATACAATTCAGGTCACCTTGTGTTGCAAATACTGTTTTATTCTTTAACAATAGCTTCCCATGATGGATCAATGCACAGAACCATATAAACCAGGAACGTTCCACGTTTAGCTTCCTTTTTTTGTGCATAATTAGAAGGTCTTAGCTGGGGACGATGGTGGGACTGATACCAACTGGCCTAATCATTCTTTGAGAGGCAAGCAAAACAGTCTGCTCAAGCTTCTGATCCTGGCTTCTGCCCAGTATGAATGCTGGAAATCTGTGGGCATTGGGTAAGGACAGGATCAGGTTTGTTGGCGCCTTCCAAATTCAAATGCAGCTGGCATTTAAATTGTGACTTCACACATGAAGAATGGGAATCTCAGTGTGGTTAAAAAAAACTGCTGAAGTGGAACTGCAATAGAGCGACATTAGATGAAGAGCAATTTAAGTTGATCTGCATATATTTCCCCCTAGGGCTGCTGAATCACATAATGAACCCCCTCACTTGTTAAGAGGATCTCTTTGAAGCTCTAACACTTAGGAGTGCACTTCCAGTTGTGACTGCTTGGAATGTCCGCAAATCAAAGCAGAGTAGGTTTTTCATGTCTCCATTAGCAGTTTGTGAGGAAACTGGAGGCAGGAAAATATTTCTCCATAAGGGTTTGCTCCCTATATTAAATTCTAATCGCATTGAAATTAACAGCTTTATAATCTCCCACTTCTGTCTCTCCTTGCAACAAAGTATTATGGCATTTATCCAATACATGCTTAGAAAATTATTAATAAACGAAACCTACACTTGTGTAACGACATAATGTCAACATATTGGGCATTATTAGTGCTGCTGCATCATTGTGGTGACGATGCAAGAATGCAGCTGATTTCAGGTTAAGAACAATTGGACCGAGCTTGCTGTTCATTGTAACAAAATAATTGTGAATTTTTTGAACCTCATAATGGGAATCATCTTGTATCATCTGTGTTAGCATTTATATGTACAAGATTAATGCTGAGCTCCAACTGCTGTCTGACAGCGCACCAAGAATACTTTAGAAGTACCTTGATACTTGCATCTCATTGCTGCTGAAATGCACTGCAAATTGTACCCATTGAGATACATAATCTCACAACATATTTACTTTCTAAAGTCCTTTCGTGGTGGTGTGTTATGGATCACTCAGGAAGTGCAAATTCCTGTGGCAACATGTACTTTTACATGTACATTGTGGTCCAGAGCTATGGACAGTGATGGCAGAGGCTCCAAATTACTTTCCATCACATGGCTGACTAGACATCTCTCTCACTCTTACTGCCTGTCATTGGCATGTGTTGGCAGAATTTGCAGGTTGAGAATCAGCCTGGAAAGCTATGATATAAACGCACCTTCTTTGGCCATCAGTTCTTGGATGGGACTTGAGCCTGGAGCTTCTGATTCAGAGGCAGAAGTGCTACCGAGTGGACCACAAGACTTCCTAAGTGCTTAAGTAGAGGTCAATCCTTCTGCCGTACCCCATCCTATTTCTGAAGCTTTACAGCACTGTAAAAATTGGCAAATTCTCTTATAGAATTATTCTGCTGCATATTTCAATCATATAATTCTGGATGACAGGTTTTGTTAATTCTTCCACAAATTTAAGAAATGCATTTGTAAAATGGTCACCAAAACATCTACAATGGTGAGAGGCTTGTATGTGCATATAAAAGGTCAGCACAGGTGTCCACGACTCATTCCTGAAACAGGAGTTAAGCTTTATCATAGCTTGTGCTATGATATAGCCCATCATCTATTTTAGGACTCCTCAAATTTGGAAATTGGGGACACGAGTATCAGGTTGAGAACGTTCAGGATAACAATGCCGACATGTCGAACTGCAGTCCTCAAATATCCCAATTAATTTGTGAACAATACCTACCTGAATGAGGTACTGGAAGGAAAATTCATGCTCCTCCTGACTGCAAAAATTTGAACAGCATTTCTAGCCACCACTCAATCACCTCCCTCCTTTCCCAGGACGTACCTGTGGGCCACTGTCACTGTTGTTTTAAATTGATATCGGCTTTGGCAATGAGATGCCTTCAGGTGTCCATAGTGCACCAGTCTAATTTAAATGAGGCCATGATTTCAATTTCAATGGACCTCAGCTTTGCCTGCTCCAGCACAGGGCCTATTTCCTGCAATAATGATAAGCTCTTCTTCTGTGGATGTTGCCTCCATGTGCAGTCATTTGGCCAGTCGACCGCCATTGCACAATGGTCTATTTTAGCCGTCTCCAGTATCCTCCCCAAACTTGGTCTTTTCATTGAGAATTACATCGTTGTCTCAATTTCTCTGCTCCCCTCACTCACTGTAACCTGTCTCCCTATGAGCTTGCTGCACTCCATTCTCTTAAGTCTAACTCTAACATTGTCATCAAATCTGCTGACAAGGCAGTGCTGTTGTTGGCTGAAGAACTGGACTGGGATTCTCCGGAATTGGCGGGGCGGCCCGTACCGGCGCCAAGAGCGGCGTGAACCACTCCGGCGTCAGGCCGCCCAGAAGTTGCAGAATCCTCCACACTTCCGGGGGCTAGGCCAGTGCTGGAGGGGTTGGCGCCGTGCCAACCGCCGCCGAAGGGCCACCGCGGGTTGGTGCATGTGCAGAACCGCCAGCGTGTATCCTGCACATGTGCAGGGTGTTTCTTCTCCGCGCTGGCCATGGCGGAGCCTTACAGAGGCCGGCGCGGAGAAAAAGAGTACCCCCACGGCACAGGCCCGCCCGCAGATACCCAGCGAGGGGTCGGAGAATCCCGCCCCTGATCTCTACCCTGCAGAGGCCAAATGCCATTGCTCTTGACACTTTCTCCTGCCTCCCCTTGGACAATGGGGAGGATTGTTCGGGTGTTGGGGTTTCTTGTCCCACCACTCAAAGAGTCGATGGGGTACTCATTCTCGCCAATATGGGCTGGTCCACAGCCATTTAGTGTTTGGCTAGTCATTATTCGGCTAAGGGTGAGTCTTCTGCCCTGGAAAGGAAGAGAGCCTTAGAAAACTGCTCGCCAATTGGATGCAGGGGCCGGATGATGCACTTAATTGGCCACCAACAGTCCTCAATAGGCTCAAGGGTAGGTAAGCTGCCTCACGCCTCCACCCTCCCTCTATAAAATGGGAGACAGATTTGGGGTGGGTAGGTAGGAAGTGGGAAAACAATGTGTGGCATTTTACTAGCCTCTCGCTTACAAATCCCTCAAACATCGGGCCATTATCTCCAGGTTTTCCACTGACCTCCCCTCCTCCGGAGAGCTTCCCTCCATGGCCTCCAATTTCATAGGCCCTCAAACATGAGCAGCCCATTGATATAAAAATTGGGCCTTCGCCCTTATTCATGCAGCATCTCAGATGTTTTGGATATGTTGGGTTCTGCTGAAGGAGTTTAATTTAAAAAAAAGCTAAAATGCATTTTGCTAGGCTAGCCTTTTGGCAAGTGTTTGCTTACAATACAGAAGGGTGATATTTTCATTGCAAACAGTTTTGGATGTGTCTACCTCCTTTCAAAGATCCACAAACAGTATCCTGGTAGATCAATCATTTCAGCCTGTTCCAGCCTCACTGAACAGATTTCTTTCTGGCTCGATTCTATTTTTCTCCTATCCTTGTCCCATCTCTTGTGGTTCTTCCGCTGTCCCCTGTCACTTTATAATGGTTTCCAATTTCCTGGTCCTAACCACCTCATCTTCATTATGGATGCCCAATCCCTCTATATCCCCAAGCCCGAACAGGGCCATCTGAGAGCTCTCTGCTTCCTCCTTGAATGGAGGCCCACTGGTATCCATCCACCACCTGGTTGAATTTGTTCTCACATTGAAAAACATCTCCTTTAACTCCACTCATTTTTCCAAATAAAATGGTGTTGTTAAGGGTAACCGCATTGATAACGATATTGGTGCCATTTCCTGCTCTGAATTGGAAAGTTACATCAACATTTCTTCCAGGTTTCAGCCTTCTCTCACCTCCACATGGCCTATCTGATTATTCCCTTTCCATCCTAGACTTCTCTGCCTCTATTCCTGGGAATAGGCTATCAACAAATATTCACTTTAAGCCCACTAGCTCCCATGGACACCACAACCACTTCCTCAAGCCCTGTATCCTGTAAGGACTCCATTCCACACTCCCAGTTTAGCCATTTCAATTCTACCAAGTCTGGTTATGCAACCTTCCATACCAGTGCTTCTGATATTTCTTACTTTCCCTCAATGGAGTATTCTCTCCCACTTTGGTTGACAGGGCCCTCCAGTATGTCCAATTGATCTGACACACTTCTGTTCTCAACCCCTCCTCTCCTTCCCACAACAAAGTTAGGGCTCTCCTAACATTATTTATGCCATCTCCAGCATGACACATCTCTCCCTCCTCTTTCCTCATTCCATACAAACTATTCTCTCATGACACCTTGGTTCACTCCCAATCACTCCCACCACCTCCTTCCCTTCCCACAGTACCTTCTCTGCTGCCTATCCTTTTACCTCCTCTTTCCTCACTGTCCAAGACCCCAGGTGAAACAGCAATTTACTTTTATTTCTTTCAATCTGGTATACTGTATTCGCTATTTGCAATACTGGCTGCTAAATACTCTCTTCAAATAGTGCTGTTGTTGTCCGATGGTTGCTCATCATGGTTCTCCACACATCTCTGACGTGATGTCACAATGAGCAAGTAGCAAAGGCAGATCCCAAGAACTACCTCATCTGATACAGGGATTGAACCCATTAAGCACCACACCCTAACCAACTGAGCTAACTGGGTCCCCTACTCAATGCTGGGGAATCCAAATGCAGATTGGGTGAATGTTTTATGGAATACCTCCATTCAGTCAACGGACGCAATTTAACTAAGTGGGAACAAAGTCCAATAGCGAGTGCGTTTAGCCTCGTGCTGCCCAGCGCTCACAGTGCCAAGAAACACGCTATCAAATGCCACTCAGTTTAGACATGGGCCTCAGCGGGGTACGCACGGCCAAAGCTGCACACAGCTCCTTTTTCTGCACTGAGGAACTCCGCTTGGCGGAACTTCTTAGTGTAGCGAGATATCTGTAGCAAGATATCTGGATGCCATTTAAAAATGGGGCACCAAGATCTGAAGACCTTACGTGTCCCCCAACCACCTGCCCAAGCCCAAATGCACTGTGAGGATGCTCCAGGAAATGCCCCACGCACACCCCACCACCCGCGCAGGGCACCCCCAGTCCGATCGCTGCCGTGCGCAAAATGCTCGCTTGGCAGTGCCAACCTGATACCTTGCCAGGTGGCAGTGCCATGTGGGCACATGCCAGTGCCGGGTTGGCAGTGTCAGAGGGCCCAGGAGGCACCAATATTGCCAAGGTACCATCTTGCCCGGAGCACAAGCACCTGGGGACCTCCAGTCCCCTGGCGACCCCCATGAGTGCCGTTCTGCCTGGTCCCTGTTTGTGGAGACTGAACAGCGCTCGCCTGAGCTCTGGGAGGTGAAGGGGATCGATCTTAATACCTTGGCTGCATCGAGAAACTGCATATTAAAGTGAGACTCACCGTCTTGCTCAAATATGATGGTTTACCAAAAAGTTATCCTTGCCCACAATGAGCGGTATTCACATTGCAATGTCTCACGAGATCGTGCTCGATCTCGCGAGGCTTTGTGAGACGGGTAGATCCTTGGAGTGGGATTTCCTGGCTTCTATTAGAACATAGAAAAATACAGCACAGAACAGGCCCTACGGCCCACGATGTTGTGCCGAACCTTTGTCCTAGATTAAGAACAAATTAATCTACACCCCATCATTCTACCGTAATCCATGTACCTATCCAATAGCCGCTTGAAGATCCCGAATGTTTCCGAGTGAACTACTTCCACAGGCAGTGCATTCCATGCCCCCACTACTCTCTGGGTAAAGAACATGCCTCTGACATCCCCCCTATATCTTTCACCATTCACCTTAAATGTATGTCCCCTTGTAATGGTTTGTTCCACCCGGGGAAAAAGTCTCTGACTGTCTACTCTATCTATTCCCCTGATCATCTTATAAACCTCTATCAAGTCACCCCTCATCCTTCTCCATTCTAATGAGAAAAGGCCGAGCACCCTCAATCGTTCCTCGTAAGACCTACTCTCCATTCCAGACAACATCCTGGTAAATCCCCTTTGCACCTTTTCCAAAGATTCTACATCCTTCCTAAAATGAAGTCATTGGCCACATTGCGCGCGGCACGCTGTTTTCGGCAATGGCATGGCCGTGTAAGCTTAAGTGTAAGCTCAAGCTTCCGCTTGCTTCTCATTTTAATTCTCCAAGTTTTTTCTTTATAAATTTAGAGTACCCAATTCATTTTTTCCAATTCAGGGACAATTTAGCGTGGCCAATCCACCTACCCTGCACATCTTTGGGTTGTGGGGGTGAAACCCACACAAACACGGGGTTAATTCTCCAAATTGATACTTTTGTCCTCAGCCTCCAGTTGTGTTCAATGAAGCTCATGAATAGCACCCCATTATTTGATTAGGTATTTTAGTCATATAGGCTCAACATTGAGTTCAACAATTT
Organism: Scyliorhinus canicula; assembly: GCF_902713615.1. Taxonomy (NCBI): domain Eukaryota; kingdom Metazoa; phylum Chordata; class Chondrichthyes; order Carcharhiniformes; family Scyliorhinidae; genus Scyliorhinus; species Scyliorhinus canicula. The sequence continues at coordinate 47,760,895 of NC_052156.1, forward strand.
TGGATTCTAACCTGTACCCCCAATTTGTCTCCTTTGTCTTTGCAAATTTTGGTTTTAAATCATTTTTCGGGATTTTTTGGCTTTCAGATATCAGCTTTCATCAATCAGCCATTCACACCTCCTCTAGTCACATCTTTTACTTCATTACTTGTCACATTACCACTCCCTTTGGTATTGCCCCACCAATCTTTTTGTCAATCAATCTCTCTTGTTTAGCACCCTGTCACAGGCCTTTTCTTTGGTTCCTTGCCCTGCCTTCCCCTTTCATAGAACATACAGTGCAGAAGGAGGCCATTCGGCCCATCAAGTCTGCACCGACCCACTTAAGCCCTCACTTCCACCCTATCCCGTAACCCAATAACCCCTCCTAACCTTTTTTAATGGTCACTAAGGGCAATTTATCATAGCCAATCCACCTAACCTACACGTCTTTGGACTGTGGGAGGAAAGCGGAGCACCTGGAGGAAACCCACGCAGACACGGGGAGAACGTGCAGACTCCGCACAGACAGTGACCCAGCAGGGAATCAAACCTGTGACCCTGGCGCTGTGAAGACACAGTGCTAGCCACGTGTGCTACCGTACTGCCCTACCGTAAGATATAGGACCACAATTAGATCATTTGGCTCAGGTCTGCTCACCCCATTATTCTGCCTTCTCCCCATAACCCCTGATCCCCTTATTAATCAAGAAATCCCCTATAATCAAGAACAGCAGATTTATGCTTGAGATGTTGTTACTTACAGGGCTACAGACCAAGAGCTGGATGGTGGAATTAGACAGGATAAATAGTTCTTTCTTCAAACATAAGCAGTTGGAGCAGGAGTAGGCAATTTAGTCTCTCGAGTCTGCTCCATCGTTCAATACAAGCATGGCTGATCTCATTATAACCTCAACTCCACCGTCTTGCCCATTCTCTGTAACCCTTCAACCCATTACTTATTAAAAAGCTGTCTAACCCCTCCTTAATACCCATTGTCCCAGCATCCACCGTACTCTGGGGTAGCGAATTCCACAGATTCATGACTGTTGGTGTACCTAAACCACATGGACTTCAGCGGTTCAAGAAGACAGCTCAACACCACCTTCTCAAGGGCAGTTAGGGATGGGCAAGCCAGCAATGCCTACATCCCTTGAATGAATGCATCAGCATGGATGTGCTAAAGAAAACATAACAAAAATCAGGTGCGACAAAGCCCCTCAGTTAATTAAAGGGCGCCCCTCAGAACTTCAACCTACGGACCAGAACATCGTATTACATTCTGAATGGCCATCTGTTTCTATTTCTATGGCTGCTTGGCAAATCCCAAACGCCCTTCCGGGAGAGAGAGCTGCTGCACAATACTTGAGATGCTAGAGTGGGAGCTATATTTTGGTGCATCTCAACAAGTTGAGACATTTGTTGCGAGCGACTCCATTTACACATACATATGACAGAAATAAAGATGACAAATTATGATGCAATGCAGACAAAAAATGTTTCATTACTGCCACATCACTTTCCCTCGTCATGCTTGGTAATGCTACTGACAAGATGCTCCTGGGAACTAGCTGCCTTTATTTCAAACTGTACAGTGAATTTACATTCTTCTGTTCTGAGCCAGAAGGTTGCAGAGAAATGGCAAAGGCATGTATTTTTGTCAATGGGTTGAATGCAATTACACTGAGGGATTGTGATCAGGATAGGTCCAGGGAGGGGTGGCACAGTGGTATTTTTGCCAGACAAGTAATCCAGACACCCAGGGTAATGCTCTGGGTATCCAGGTTCAAATTCCACCCCAGCAGATGGCAAAATTTGTGTTCAATAAACGTATGGAAATAAAAGGCTAATGATGACCATGAAACCATTGTTGATTGTCGTAAAAACCCATCTGGTTCATTAATGCCCTTTCGGGAACAAAATCTGTCGTTCTTACCTGATCTGACCTACATGTGACTCCAGACCCACAGCAATGTGGTTGACTCTGAAATGGCCTGGCAGGGCAATCAGGGATGGGTAATAAATGCTGGCCCAGCCAGTGATGCCCTCAATGAATATTAAGAATAACTAGATGCAACTTCTGCAGCACCTACATGACACTAAGTAATTATTTTATTACATTCATTCGAGAATGATATGGAGCAGATCAAAGTGGTTTCACTTGTCACTGTTGCCACAAAACAGCAGGCATCTGAGATGTAAAACTAGCCTACTTATCATAAAAATGTCTTCTGTAAACCCAACTGAAATAAATGTTTCAAACAATGCATTGGGCACACAACATTTGCACTCAATGACAAAATAATTACGAGGTGCCTGGACGTGCAGTCTTTTATGGTTAATATGCATTGTTAATATGCATGCCTACAGGGTGGGTATAGAGGAATATGGGCCAAATGCGGGCAAGGGGGACTAACTTAGCGATAGAAGCTGGGCGGCATGGACAAACTGGGCCGAAGGGCCTGTTTCCATGCTGTAAACATCTATGACTTTATGACCATGACTGACTGATTACAAGCATAGGGTCTGTAATATTTACGCCCACCCTGAAAGGTTCATTAATAATAGGAAGGGATTCTCCAGAAAAGAGAAGGCCATCGGATGATTTGATGGAGATTTTTAAAAATATGAAAGTTTTCATAGGCCAAACTTGGAGAAGATGTTTCCACTTGTGAGGGCGCCCAACACTAGAAAGCCACTCAGAAATTTAACAGCAAATTTAGGAAAAACATCTTTACCCAGAGCTGTTAGAATGCAGAATTTGCTGTGACAAAGAACAGTTGAGGTAACAAACATATATGCATTAAGAAGAAGCTAGATAAACACAAGTACAAGTATGCTGATAGGGTCAGAAAAAGAGTGGTGGGAGGAGACTCATGTGGAGCACTAGCCTGGATGAGCGCAGCTCCAACTACATTCAAGAAACTCGATACCATCCAAGACAAAGCAGCCCGCTTGATTACCACTCATCCAGCAACTGATATAGTCACTCCCTCCACTATGCTGCCAGCGTGGACCATCTGCAAAATGTATTACAGCAATTTGCACCTTCCAAACCCTTGACTGCCATTGCATAGAAGAACAAGAGCAGAAGACACATGGGAACACTATGACCTGACCATTCCACTCCAAGTCACGCATTATCCTGACTTGTAAATACATTATTGTTCCATGTTACTGCATCAAGATCCAAGAATTTGTTATCTTAACAGCATTGTGGGTGTATATCCACACATGGGTTCCTGAGGTTCAAGAAAGTGGCTCACCATCACCTTCTTAACGGCAATTAAGGATAGGGAATACACGTTAGGCAAAACAGAGACACCAACATTCCATGAATGATTTAAAAACAATCAAAAACATCTTCAAAGACTGGTTGGATGTCAGGTCTGTTCTCGGCTACATTCTATCTAATTCAATATGATTTTTGCGATTCCGAGTATCGTAACATTTGGTCACACATTCTATATAATAAAGATAATGATTCTCTCGTACTCTTGCTCCACCTCTCCTTCCAACCAAATCAAACTGGTAATAATATCACTATTGATAAGCAGAGAGAACTTACTGAGAGTAATTAAGGTATAAAATTACGAAGTGATATACTCTGGAAGCTGGAAATTCAACTGGCAATCCAAGCAAACATAAGGATATAAAAATCCCATGAACCAATTATCTGCAACTGAGTGTCCCTTTAAATACATTTTCTGTGGCTCTGACACACCAATCCAACTCGGCTTTGTTGGCAGATTGGGTACTAGTGGATACTGGGCTCTGGTACTTATGTCAAAATCAAGTCAGGAACCTAATTATGTTACAGTACACTGAATTGCATGTACTGATGGAAGCCCTGGCCTACTTCTGATGGGCACTTCAGCTGTCTCAGTTAAAATGGTGGCCAACAAGAATACAGCAGGAATTGAATGGTAAATGTCTGGTAGTGAATTTTAATCATCTTTCTGCTCCATTATTGCAAGGTTACAATTGTTCCTATGGTATTGTTTCCTATGGTTGAGCCAGTTCTTTTGACGAAAGACTGAAGCAATTTTGCCTGAAAGAGATTGAAAGTGTTGTCAGCTTGAAATTTAAACATATTCAATATGTAGAGTCTGGTTTCTGTAAAGTGTCCCAATAAAGATATCCTTTAAGTAAAATGCTGACCATACCTCACCAACCAACATAAAGAATGGAGCTTCGGAATCAGAATTAATCTAATACTGAAATATTTTCCTAATTTAACACTTCGCGGTTACTGTCAGAGGTAATAAAAATGTGTGGTAAAGAAATCTAACAAGTGTTATCCTTTAATATAGAAGGCCTTAACTTCAATAGAGGATGAGCCCTGTTAAATTGAACGTCATAACTTACACTGATGCCATACTGATCTCTGAATATGTAAAATAAAACTTGATTTGAATAAATCTGCAAGCAGCATACTGATTATGGCATTCAATCGTGAAAATGAGGAGAAGGAAGCACTGGGTTCCTGTGTTCTCGGGGAGCTGGTGTCATTACACTTACACAGGAACATCTGCAACCTTGTTCTACAGCCAGATCTGAAAGGCTGTCTGACCTCCTGCTTCAGTCTCCCTGCTCCCTGCCATGAACCTTGAGTTCACACTCATATTTTACATGTTACAGGAAGCTGCAACTCACTCCAGGGGTGCTGCAAACAGAATGCACCAAGCCAGATGCAGTGCCACAGCTTAATGCACCTGAAGGAGTTGTGTTTCTTACTCAGAAGATAAATTCTGGTGACTTCAGGTCACTGCCACTTTTGTATGGTCTAAAACAAAAACTGGAATTTTAGTAGGCTTGAATTCTTAGTGGGGAAGTGGATTATAAGCAACCTGTGACTCTGCCTCTTTCTGCCTTTGCTAGTAATCTTGTGTGTGTGTGTGCGTGTGTGTGCTACAGAACAGATTGGGACTGGTATAAAGGCCTGGGACTGTGCAAGAGCACCCTGCTGGGCCCCAGCTGTGCTTGCAATTAGCAGGAGGCATGAAATGATTGTTATTGTGGTGACTGACAGCAATGTGAAGTGACAAGTTTTGTGGGGGCGGCTGCTCCAGTGAGGAAGTTCTGCAATTTTTGTAAACTAATAATGTGGGGGTAAAGAAATGCAGTTCGTCAATGGCATCCTGTGTTAGAAAATATCACGGATTTGTCATGCAAGTGCTATATTTGGCTCATTTTTTGGGGAAGATTTTCATGAGTTAAGGCTTTTCACTACACTATTCAGCAGCAAATCTGGCCGTTTGCCTCAAATTAGCAAGAGGCCTGTAGTTAGCGGATGGAGATTAGGCTTAGAAAATGACACAGCAGGTGCCTGTAGGGTGGATTTGGGGGGGTTGAGAAGTCTTTAAATCTGACTACACCACATTATATACTTCCGACAAAAGGACATAGTAATCCTACCTGCTTGCTTTAACCACTGTTGTTTGTCTATTATTATGTGCTTTATTGCTCATGAGAGGAAAACTATTGGCAATACTACTCAATTACCATAGAAACCCACACCAGTGACCCCTCATTTCAGAACCTTCTATCCAACTGAAGGCAATCCAAGCAGTTCAAATCTACTTATAATTGTGATAAATAATGCACTAGGGAAATCCAGGGCCAGTCTGGTTTCTTCTCACCCAGGCCATAGATTTGCATGGGAAAGCTGAATGGGCATCTTGAGATAATCTCTGGATCCAAGGTGTCAGAGAAATGCTAAAGGATTCAAATGGCTGTAATTGCCTCATTGACACAATGTGATCAGCAGGGGAGACGACACAACTTGAAAAAGGGGTTACAAATAAAATTCGTTAGAAAGACAGCATAATGGAAACTTCTAAAATGGAAATCGTTTGATGATCTGCTCTGACTGAAGCCAACTCTTCTACAATATCAAAGTAGAGCTTTTGCTGAATCATTTCTAATAGGCAGCTATTGTATCCACAATACCCCATCTGAAATAAATAAAATACAGCATACACCCTTGCATAGGCCTTTTCTGCCATGTCTACGTTCAGCTAAAAAGGATGGATAGAACTCCTTCAGAGGACACTTTGTATATTACAGTTCACATTGCCAGGGATTCAGCAAAAAAATATTCTTTATGGAATTTGATCTGTCAGTAAATTCTTTGTAATTGGTTTCTTTGCTGCAGTTTATCAAAGGTAAAGATGCTTCTTTCAAGAGAGCTTTTGCAAAACTGGTTTTTGCAGTTGCACTTTGCAATTTTTGTGAAAATGCTGCTATTTTCAGTGTTTTCACACACAGCTATATGATGCCAATCAGGCTCCCTGTGTAAGTGCCATTGTGAAGAGTAATTTGCTGCACATGGAGGTTAATTCAGTTTTTTTTTATAGTTTCTACAGGCATAGAATGTGCAAACATCAAATAACTGGGAAAGGAGAAGAATCTTATTGTGCTCTCCCTTCAAAAAAATGAATTTGAAAACTGACTCGCAGGTTTAAAATGTAAATATTTTAAAACTGCTTGGATTTATTTTTAAGGATGTCTTACTTACAAAATAATTAATTTCTGTGCCAATTATGGTGATGTAGTAGTGTGAGCTTTTAGAAACATCTCCAGCATCATCTACACAATGTCTCTTTTCTTTTAATGTGTATTTATGCATATATATGGCACAAATATGCCCTTAAAAATACAATAGAGAAGTATTGACTTGGATTTTGTCGGCAGAAAACATATTCTCAGCGTGTTCCAGCAACATTTGAAAAATGTAGGTACATGTAATTACATTGCTTCATGTTCAAAGTAAACCGTATCAAATTTGTCTCTACTCTGTAAAAATTAGAACACCAGTCCCCCAACTATTACTTCAAAAACTAATGCATTGTTAATCTGCATTGCCTTGACTGCTTCTTTTCTCTAATTGTTGCATAATTTATTAGCTGAAATATTTTTCCTGCCGTGGTACACCCACTCATTTAAGCAAAAAAATGCATTCTAAAAATTGAACTGTATTAAAATTTAGAAGAATCTGGTGAATTTAAAAAAATGGAATCCAAACATGAGAAACAAATCTATTAAGAACCATTTTAAAAGCAGCAGTTAGACAACGTCACGTTGGATCTTTGCCTGGTGATGGGTTTTGAGGTAAAGAAAAGTTTCCCCAACTCAGTTCTGGAGCAGAACTTCAATGAAACATGTGTGGTGTCAGCCTCTAGACCAAATGAAATTAAATAAGCGACCAAGTACTCGAGATTCACACTGTGCATCTTAATAGAAGAAACCTCCTAAGTTGAATAGCTTGCCTTTTGGGACCAATTTGTCTCTTTTCACTCTTTATTTTTCCCTTTATACTGACAGATGTACAAAGGCGGAACCGCACTGTGCAGCTCATCTACATGCACCCGCAGCAGCTGTCACTTTTGTCGAGCAAGTTAATCAAACAAATGCCACCATATCCTGCTTTGTACAAGCAAGAACCACACTATAGGGATACACACTGTACAGAGAACACTTCATTTTTGAACGAAACCCTTGTTTCTTAAAATAAATCGCTGTCACAAGAATCTTTTCTTCCTTCCAGCAGGTATTACAAAACAAATGGATTCTATATTATTATTGAATTTTAAACACTGCGTCTCCTTGGACACAGTTAACCATGCAAGGCTGTTTAGTGATGAAGATAACTGTGCTTACTGACATTAGCTGATTTGTTTGAGAAAGAAACAATAGGGCTCATTGAACACGAACTTCAAGTTATTCTAATTCCACACCACAAATTGAGGTTTGGAGGTTAACTGGCACATGATTTGCTAATTAAAAAATAACTTAATTTCCTTCAAACAAAATCCTTTATTAAATGGGTATCTCACAACTGCTCATGGTATAATGTGCTTTGTCAGTGTCGCACCCACATTATGAAAAAGCGCCCAGTCTATTTATATATTGGACTTAGATCAATTTTTGTTTGGGATCAATGGTGTTCTGCAAACTGAATGTCATCATAACACAGTCTGATTGTATTAAGAACTCAAAAAAAATTGGTTCTGTGTTTTTTGTCAACTGAACAAAACACTTTACTCAAATACAATATACTGAAATTGGTGCTAATTGTTCAGGTTTTCTCACCTTAAGTTCACGTTGCTGAACTGTGACGCAGGAACTGAGCCAGGAGAACAAATCATATGCAATAAAACTGAAAGACCGTCTCCCTTAACCATGTTTTAAACATGAGTTGATATGTAAGTAATGAGCTTTCATGATCATTAAACAATATCAGACAACAACCAACGAGCATCATTATTGCAATTTATTAAGTTTCCTGTAAATTACTATCAGATATGAATAGTTACGTAAAAATATTTTGGATAGCACTGGCAGGAGAAAATTTGAAGATGGACAAACCGAACCTTATTGTCGAATTGCAGGCTTTGGTTAGCTTTTCAGGGAGTTGAACTAATGGCAGGAATTTGAAATAGAAAGGGAGTAGCTGTCTTGGAAATAGAAATTAGACTGAAGATGGTGACATCAGGTGGAAAGATCTGGAGGGACAAAAAGTAGCAAAAATGAGAGGAACAGACTTAAAGAGAGAGCAGCCATAAGAGAAACAGGTCAGTAGGGAGAGAAGAAACGGGTACTGCACTGATGTTGGAGGAAGTGGGTGGTCAGTTTTCTGACTGGAGTGCCGATCAGTTGCTTTGTCCTGCATGGTATTGAGCTTCATGAGTGATGCTGGAGCTGCACTCATACAGGCAAGTGAATAAATGTAGCTCTGTGGAGGAACATTTTTATACTACCTGTGTTTCCAATTGGAGCTTACCATTCAGTAGAATTAAAAAGAGAAGAATATCCAGCTTCCTTCATGTTTCCCTCGTGATCCCTGCAGCCTCTGCCCATACAAATGTGTTGGACATTCCACCTGTCCCCAAGGTCCGTGTCTTTCTCAATAGTTTGATATTGAGAGGGTGCTTGGACTCTAGGTAATGCATGATTCCACATTCTTGGGTCAATCACCATGAATTAAAGCTGATTGCCAGTACTGGGACAAAGCATGTGACGAAGCATGACATACTCATTGGCAAACAGCTGGGATAATATAGGACCATCAATGAATTCCTTTGTAGGTCTTGATTCACTGCAGCAGGTGGACACACAGCTCACTAAGTGGGTCACAAAGAAAATATATATGTCCCTTTGCTGGTGTCCACTCATATCCCATTCAGCACCTAACTTTAAAAAACCAAAATTGTCTTCAGTTTTTCCTTCTTCTTCACAATTTTCCTCCCTTTCTTTTCCTTATTTCTTCTCCTCACACTTCCTTCTATCGCTACTTCTCACCTTTTTCCATTATTTTTATATTTCATGCGGCTCTTCTTTAGTATTTTGTTTTCACATTCTGTCCTGCTGCAGTTCCTTGTTGCTTGCATTCCATTCAATGGGCAGAATTTTCCATTCTGGAGCCTAAGTCCAGTGGTGGACAGAAAATTTTGCATCATTCCCATCGGGTAACAGAGCAGATGAACATGTGCAGTCTTCCGCTTTTCAGCTCATTAATTCTGCACCAGCGGAGAACTCGGCGAATCTCATGGAAGGCTGCGAAGTCGCCCGTCTTGCCATTACCTCATTGGGTCAAAGTTGTGCAACTTCCCATATATTCACCTAGGAGCGTGGAGGTTTGGAGTCATGAGTTTGCTGCCCTCCACCAACCTTGTTCCCATAAGACCATAACACATAGAAGCAGAATTAGGCCACTCGGCCCATCGAGTCTGCTCCGCCATTCAATCATTGCTGATATTTTTCTCATCCCCATTCTCCTGCCTTCTCCCCATATCCCCAATCCGCTTATCGATCAAGAACCCATCTATCTCTGTCTTGAAGACACTCAGTGATTTGGCCTCCACAGCCTTCAGTGGCAAAGAGTTCCACAGATTCAACACCCTCTGGCTGAAGAAATTCCTCCTCATCTCTGTTTTAAAGGGTCATCCCTTTAGTCTGAGATTGTGTCCTCTGGTTCTAGCTTTTCCTACAAGTGGAAACATCTTCTCCACGTCCACTCTATCCAGGCCACACTGTATCCTGTAAGTTTCAGTAAGATCCCCCCTCATCCTTCTAAATTCCAACAAGTACAGACCCAGAGATCTGAACTGTTCCTCACACGACTGTTCATTTCAGGGATCATTCTTGTGAACTTCATCTGGACCCTTTCCAAGGCCAGCACATCTTTCCTTCGATACAGGGCCCAAAACTGCTCACAATACCTCAAATGGGTCTGATCAGAGCCTTATACAGACTCAGAAGTACATCCCTGGTCTTGTATTCTAGCCCCCAACATGAATGCTAACATTGCATTTGCCTTCCTAACTGCCGACTGAACCTGCAGGTTAACCTGAAGAGAATTGTGAACAAGGACTCCCGAATCCCTTTGTGCTTCTGATTTCCGAAGCATTTCCCCATTTAGAAAATAGTCTGTGCCTAAATTCCTCCTTCCAAAGTGCATAACCTCACACTTTTCCACATTGTATTTCATCTGCCACTTCATTGCCCACTGTCCTAGCCTGCCCAAATCCTTCTGCAGCCCTCTTGCTTCCTCAATACTACCTGTTCCTCAACAGATCTTTGTATATCTGGAAACTTAGCAACAATGCCTTCACTTCCTCCTTCCAGATCATTAATGTATATTGTGCAAAGTTGTGGTCCCAGCACAGACCCCTGACACACACCACTAGTCACCGGCTGCCATCCTGAAAAAGACCCCTTTATCCCCATTCTAGGCCTTCTGCCCTTCTGCCAGTCAGCCAATGCTCTATCCATGCCAGGATCTTACTCTTAATACCATGGGCTCTTAACTTATTTAACACTCTCCTGTGCTGCACCTTGTCAAAGGCCTTCTGGAAATCTAAATAAATCACGTCCATTGGTTCTCCTTTGTCTAACTCCCTTGTTACCTCCTCGAAGAACAGTAACAGATTTGTCAGACATGACCTCCCTTTGACAAAGCCGTGCTGACTCAGTCCTATTTTACCATGCACTTCCAAATACTTCGCAATCTCATCTTTAATAACAGACTCTAAAATCTTACCAATGACCGAAGTCAGGCTAACAGGCCTATAATTTCCCGTCTTCTGCCTTCCTCCCTTCTTAAACAGTGGCATTACATTCAAGTCCTCTGGGACTCTTCCTGCCTCCAGTGATTCCTGAAAGATCATCACCAATGTCCCCACAATCTCCTCAGCTATCCCGGTTAGAACCCTGGGGTGTAGTCCATCCGGTCCAGCTGACTTATCAACCTTCAGACCTTTTAGTTTCCCAAGCATTCTGCCTCCTTCCATCCCTGCCTCTGACTGCAGCTAATGCCAAATGGCACAGAATGAACAACAGCTCCAAACCTTGTTGAGATCTCGCTGTTATAAGACCCATGAGTTGGAAACAAACCCGTTGCACAACAGGCTTCACCATTGAGGGGAGAACACAACTGAGCATCTTTGAGATCCAGTTGTATCATAATTATTAGGGTGTCCCTTTCGTCAGTCACTTGTGTTGACCTTGAACTCCACTTGCTCCAGAAAGACCTTCCTCCCAACTCGAGGGATCTCATTGACTGACTAACTGCGTGGCCAATGTCAGATTGTAAAAATGGTGTGCACTATCTCCACCATCTTCTACTCTGCCCCTGTCACCCATCACCACTGACCTACCTAATATCACCATTCCTCTCCCCTCTGTTATCCTTGAATCTTCCCGTTATTGTGGACCCTATCACAATCCATTTCCATATGCCTTTCCTCCTGTCGGAGCCAACAACAATTACCATCCACATTCCCACCCCCTCCCACTATCCAAGTCTCCTGCTTTGTCCCCCTCTGTAACCCACCCAATGAGACTTTCACCTGTCAGACCTGCAACACCACCACAGCCCACTCGCCCTTTGGCTCTGACTATTCCCACCTATCACCAGTACCCTGAGTCCTCCTCATCGATCCCACCATTGACATTACTGACCCCACCCTCTAAGACTCCTACTTGAACCCTTCCCTCATTAACCTCCCATTCCCTGGACATCCCCCCCCCCCATGACATTTTTCCCACCTTTCTCTGACATTCTCCCTACCCTTCCCCATACGCCTCCTCTGTCCAGTCTTCACTCCAGCCTTCCATCCTACCTCTACTTCTAACCTTCACCTGCCCTCTGTGTTTGCACAGTGTTTGCTCAGGGCACTCAGGTGAAATTATGTGAGGTCCCCGAGGAGGAGCAATCAAAATCTATGGACCTCAAAGTCATTGATGAACTGAAGCTTCCCAAGTACATGCCATTATATGTCGTTGGGAAACCGACCATTCTAAACTTTCGCTGGCGGGCACTTAATTTGGAGAAAGAACATAATTCCGGTGAGTTGATCTTTAAAATGAGCAAGCACTGAGAATCAAATAAGGTTCCTGATACAGGACCGCGGGAAACTAAACCCACCTGTGACCTGCCATCAAAGTCTGAAGAACAAAATTCCAAATTAATTTCCTACTGGTGGGAAACTGACTTTTTCCATCACACAATCTGTGTCTGCACCCGTCATAATTAATCTGTTTTTAAAATCTTTTCAACTTTTTTAGTGTCAAAAGTAGGCTTACACTAAAATTGCAATGAAGTTACTGTGAAAATCCCCTAGTCGCCACACTCCAGCATATGTTCGGATACAAGGGTGTGATATGTTATTGGGAGTAGATGGGAATCAAGAGGATGATGGGTAATCAGGAGTAGGCAGGATGCAGATTTGAGGTTATTAACAGATCAGCCATCATGCTATTAAATGACGGAGCAAACTCGAGGACCAAATAACCTGTTCCTGCTCCTTGTTCATGCATTCATATGTTGGTGTTACGGTTCATTGGGTAATGACGGAGCCATTGAGGCAAAAGACAAAGATGCACTTAAAGGTAAAATAGATAAAGGTGAGAGAGAAAGGAATAGAAGGTTCAGCTGATTGGATGAGATAACGATGGATGGGAGGAAAGGTTTGTGTGGGGCCTAAAAACCAGCATAGATCTGTTGGGATAAATGGCCTGTCAACTGCAAACATGAATGCATGTCAAAAATGATGCAAAGCTCATTTAAAAGTTCTTCCATGGCTTTTTACATCAAAATGTCTTGCACCAACATTCCTTGGCAGCTATGAATAATTATTCAAATGGGCCATAATGGTAAATTTGAGGAGCTGTTGGCTAGGTTTGGTCCAGTAACAGTACAAAAACTCTAATTGTGCCAGTAGCAGAAAACCAACCTTATAACTGCTTTCTGCCTAAACTTGTCATCTCATTTGGTGTGGGCTGCATGCTGACATTTTATTTATTGTATGTCATGGAAAAAGAAGTAAATCTCACTTTTTATACCCCTTTTCAATGGGGAGGCAGCCCATATTATTCAAGAATGAGCTGCAACACGGAAACACCAAATCCCACCGAGTGATCCCCCCCTCTCCCTACCCCATGACCCAAATCTTCAGACCTTTAGCTCACTATCAAGAAGAAGCAGTGAAAAACTTTGGAAGGAGAGAGTTTTTTTGGGGAGCATTGCCAACTGAATGTTCATCATGCCATCCTCCTGCTCTTCGTATTGTGCCCTGCATTGTCTGTGAAGTGTATCACAAAACCCTCATCAGATCAACTGATGATTCACTCATCGTGAAACCATTCTAACCTTCTCTGTTTTCCTTCATCTACATGTGCTTCTGCAGGACACTGGCCCTACAGATCTTTGCAGCACCCACTGTGACTTTCTATCAATCCCAAGCACCAGGCTAGAGATATTCCTCAGACAAATTGGGAAAAAGGCCAGAGAGGAATGTATTTATTAACTCACAGAGCACAACTGAGCAGGAGCAGCTGGTGGTGGCACCTGAGGAATCAAATACTGGATCAGTAGATTGAAGACCCCAGGGCTCTGGAGTTGACAGATCCCACATTAAAAAGGACAATGTTGGCATAGGCCTGAGGCCTGCAACCACTAATCTTTGCAATCTTGTACGTTTGCATTTTATTTCTGCTTTGTTATCGATTTTAAGCCTAGCGTGACTATTTAAAGCAATTTTGTATTGAATCTTATTTTGTAGACATTGATTTAAACTTAGATGTGGATTGTTTCGACTATTGATCAAATATGTAATCAGTAATATCATTAACTGGTAGATTTGGACATGTTCCCCGAGAGTTTTTCTCGCACATCATCCTGCCAGCTGCTATATTGGCTGATTATAGGTACACTACCGCTCAAAATTCTGTTCACCATTGTTTAAAAAGAGGAACTGTTCTTATTAGGGCGGCACGGTCGCACAGTGGTTAGCACTGTTGCTTCACAGCGCCAGGGACCCGGGTTCGATTCCCGGCTTGGGTCACTATCTGTACGGAGTCTGTACATTCACACCGTGTCTGCGTGGGTTCCCTCCGGGTGCTCCGGTTTCCTCCCAGAAGACCTGAAAATGTGTTCGTTAGGTGAATTAGACATTCTGAATTCTCCCCCAGTGTACTCGAACAGGTGCCGTAGTGCGTCAGCTAGGGGATTTTCACAGTTGACTTCATTGCAGTATTAATGTAAGCCTACTTGTGACACTAATAAATATTATCATTATATTGGACCCAATGGCCCTTGGACCGATTACCAGTTGTCTTACTTGGGGTGGTCAACCACTGAAGCATCAGCAGATGAAGTTTGATTGACCGACATAACATTTGATGGATGGCAGGTGAGAAGACACCATCAAAAGTAATGTAAACATATGGATATTGTGCAGTCTACATGGCCATGCAGTACCTGTGAGGAGAACTGAAATGGACTGAGACTTGTTTTGAGAACCAGACCTTGAAAGACTGGAATGGAACCAGGAATTTGATTTGACAGAACTCTGCTTCGAGGACTAGCTGCTGCAGTCATAATGGAATAGTCACCATAAGGTTACTCAGTATCTTGGCAATAGATGTACCAAGGGGATGGTAATTTATGTACCAATTTGGGGAGCTGTCATGAAACAGACTAATTTGGGGCTATTGTTTGTGCTTTTGAACAATCTGTCTTACTTCATTTTTTCTTCTGGAAGCCTTTCTCTTTTCAATATTATTATCTTTGTATTTATTTTTCTCTTCTTTTACATTATCAATTATAATTGTCACATCATTATTATTCAATAAAATTGTTGTTTTAACACAATACTTGTCATTGGCACTCATGCTTGTTTGGTCCAGAGTCCTCAATTCCAATGTAACGGCTGGCATAAGCCTTCAACCCAAAGGTTTCGCCTAAACAATGGCGGGAAAATATTGCCCGAATCATTCATTGACTGTAACATTGTCAGCATGGACACTAGCAGTAATTAAAACACCGTCTGCTTTTAAAAATGTCATATTTTTCCAAGAGCGGTTAGTTTAGCACAGGGCTAAATAGCTGGCTTTTAAAGCAGACCAAGGCAGGCCAGCAGCACGGTTCAATTCCCGGACCAGCCTCCCCAAACAGGCGCCGGAATGTGGCGACTAGGGGCTTTTCACAGTAATTTCATTTGAAGTCTACTTGTGACAATAAGCGATTTTCATTTCATTTCATTTAGGAATGAGCATTCGTGGAATGTATTATAGAAGGCATTTTGTTCATTAAAGTGTTCTTTGACTGAAGTTACAAATTCTACACTTATGGGGCGCGATTCTCCGAGTCCCGCGCCGGGACGGAGTATCGCCGCGACCACGCCACAACGCCGGCGCGCGAATCTCCGAGGTGCGGAGAATCGGCGCCATTTGCACCGGCACGTTTGACGTGGCGCTGACCAGGCGTGGCGCGGATACGACAGAATCCTGCCGGCGCCATTCACCCCTGGTCGCTGCCGGCGGGAACTCTGCGCGAAGGGTCAGGGGGCGGCTTGTGGGGCGGGGAAAAGTGCTCCTTCACCGGGGGGGGGGGGGGCCCTCCGATGGGGTCTGGCCCGCAATCGGGGCCCACCAATCGGCGGGCCGGCCTCTCCTTCCCCGGGCATACGTTGTTGCGTGGCCGGCCCCTGAACCCCAATGCCATGTTGGGTCGGGCCGGCGTGCTGAAGAAGTCCCCCGCGCATGCGCAGGTTGGCGCAGCCCAACTACGCATGTGCGGGTTGGCGTGGTGTCCATTTGGTGCTGGGAAGGGAGGCTAGAGCGGCGTGAACCGCTCCAGCGCCGTGCTGGCCTCCTGTGTGGGACAGAATCAGTCGTCCCCGTGCCCGTTTCACGCCATCGTGAACATGACGGCGCGAACACGACGGCGCGAACACTTGGTCTCCATTTTGGAAAATCGCCCCCATTGTTTTTACTATAGCAAAGCTACTGTGGGTTTCAAAAGGACTTGGCACAAGTCCAAGAATTGCGTGTCAATTATATGTCACAATGTGGATACATTTGTGGACATTTCGAGGCTACACATTCTGATAAAGACACAGGTCCCATAAAATGGTGCTGAATAATACAATTGCATGTATTACCTGACGGCGGGTTTCGCACCTGGAAGTTGGCATGTCGTGACTTCCGAGTTCACCGTCGGTGCACACCCGATAATACAGTAATTGCTACGAATTAGTGACAAAAGCAGGTTACAAAGTGTCACCATGCCCAATGAGTGCTGAATGGCTGGTTTATGAGGCAACCCATGACCTGGAACAAGGTAATGGCTAACACTTAAAGGGTCCCCATGCATGTGTGGGACAGTGTCAGGCTAGCTATCAGATAATCAATTTAATACATCTACTATACATAAAGAAACTTTGTGTATTTTCTGGTCTGGCCAGGTAAATCAATTTCAATTTGAGCTAATTGTAACAAACCATGTCAATCTTCACATTGGCAGAAATTTAGAAAATCAGCATGTCTCCCATCTTTTGGCATTGAGGAGTTGTATATTTATTACATGTTTTCATCCATAGATGTCTGCACTATCGGAGCGAGGGAAGAGGTGTTCGAGAAGAGGCAATGCTGTCCCCAAATTCAGTGAGACTGCCTTCGGCGTCCTCCTGTGTGCAGTATATGATCAATGTGACCGGTTCATGGTGAGCGCTGGGAAAGGGAGGGCCAAGTTTTCATCAATTCCCTTATGTAACAGTGCAAGATGTATGTGAGAAACCATTCTCACATACATGCAGTTTCACCGCTATCCACTTGATTATGGCCAGGTCCGTCAGCAGGAGCAGTTTCCGTGGTCACTCAACTCAACATCACCCTTCTCCTCAGAGGATTGGCTGCTACCTGGCATGCCATTATCCTCCAGGGAATCTCTTCTTTGGATGATGTTATGGAGCGCACTGCAAACCACGACCATCGGGGACACATGTGTGGGGAGTAATATAACGCACCTCCAGATCTGCCCAGGCATAGGAATTGCATCTTTAGACCAGTGGTCTGCTCCAATATGGCCCTGTCTGTGGTGTAGCTCTCATTGTATCTCCTCTCTGCATCAAGTCTAAGCACTGTACAGGGCATCTTTTCATGGATAGCCCTCATCATCTAGTAGCCATCCCTCTAAGAAATCTAGGCCAGTGAAAAGATCTGGAATCTGCGAGTTTCTGAGGATGTTTTGGTTGTGACTTCTGCCCGCATACCTGGCACACATCTGCATAACCCACCGCCTACGGTCACATACCAGCTGCACAATGACTGAGTGGAAGGCCTGACTGTTTATAAGACTGCAGGGCTGTTCTGCAGGAGGAGCCTTAATGACTATATGTGCGCAGTCATTGGCTCCCTGCACCCTGGGGAAACGTGCAATCACTGAAAATACTGATGCTCTATCCATTTGACTTTGGACATCCTACTTGAAGGAGATGTAATTCCCAGCTCTTTGTAATACTGCAACTGTGAATGCCTTGATGCAATGGTGTATAGCAGGCTGTGCTTTTCCCCTAAAGTCCCCGCAGGTTGCCTGCAATGAGCCTGTTGCAAAGAAGTGCAGCGCTACTGTCACCTTCAATGTGACAGACGTTGGGTGGCTCCCAGTGCAGTTGGATGAGATCGCCCCTTCACGCAGCTCACAGGCATGTCAGTCACACTTGAAATTCTGGGTCTTCTCTGACACCGAGTCTCCTCAGGTGCAGGGTGCTGAATCACTGCCTCTATACCTTTGAGGCAGCATCAGCACTTCTGCGCCTCCTCTGAGTGTTTCTGGGCTCCTCCTGATCATTAGGGTCTGAAGCTGTTCTGTCCCATTCACAAAGAACCTCAGCATTCTGAGTATCCCTGTGTTCCCTTCTTACTCTCATCCTACTCCACCTCCTAATCATTCTCTCCCCCTCACTGGAGATTGTGTATCCACCTGAGGCTACAATCCCCATCTGTCTCTCAGAATTCTCACCCCTCACACCAGGTTACGGACAGTATATTCAATGATCAAAAGACCCTCCCTGAATGACAGGAGATTCTTCCTCATGAAAACATATCCAAAATGTCACTCTGTCCACTCAAGTAAGCAGTCTCTGCAGGCAATGGAGTTTGAACTGCAAAACGGAGACTGGTCTCAGCTGCAGTTTTCAAACCCGCCCAAATAAGCTTGCTCTTAAAAAAAGATTGTCCACCTGTTGTAAATCTCGCCCTAAAATCTCACCCTGATCGTATTATTGCAGAAAGATGGGTAGTTCATTAGCTGAGTTGCCTTTTAAATAGATTTTTAAATAATGCAGACAGGTTCCTGAGTTTTTGAATTATTGCAAACAGGCACGATGATGTAAATGGTGCCAACGTCATCAATAATACACTCCACAGTGGGAAACACTCCCGATCGAGGAGCAAATTATTCAGCTCATAGGAGTGGATAAATGCATCACATAGTGTGATGCTGTGCTAAACTCTCCTTTTTTTTGCCACAGTTGTTGACTCAACATTGTTTTTCACGGGTATAGCACTGCTAACACTCAGAAATGGAGCATGCAGTTCTAAGAATCCTGAATCATGTGTTCACTAGCTAAGTGTGTCAGAAGTAATGGATGAGGTAACAGTGCATTGTGTGTCTGTGTTGTAATGGAAGCATCCAGGCAAAGTAGGAAATGTTGCTTCACACAGCAAATTCCATAGATAATGGTGGACTGGGAGAGAATGTTGGCATTTTCTCAAAGTGTCTGCAGGGTATCCTACCAAAAAAGAAATCACCAGGCAAATGAAGCAATATTCCAGAGCACCAATCCCATATTTACTCTTTGTCATACATGGTAACATGTGTGTGAGTTGGTCTCCAAATTGCATAGGTATGATTAAATAAGCGCCAAATATTTCCATTCCTCCATATGATGATACTGGGCAATTTGGATCATTTGGATTCATTTTCCATGCTTACCTAAGTACATGTACTAAAGGGCATTGCAATATTTAATTTATCCAGTTCCTTTTTTGACAATAAGGGTTAAGTAAAGCATTTAAATTAACCGCCATCTATTTAAGTGACAACAGAGGAAGAGAAGTGAGTAGCTGGCAAGTCCAAGTGTTTTTAAGCAGTAAGTTTTATTATCCAACAGACAGAGGAATGGCAGGGCAGCTCCAACCTCTGGAGGGTGCATCCTGTTCCATTAGGTAACCTCAGGACATTCGCTGTGACCCAGATGCCATATGTGGTAGCAGCTGTAGTAGCTAGAGCTCAGGGGTTTCCAGCTTGAGCAGTTGGTGGCATCACTGGTGCGAAAAGGGGAGATCAGATGACCTGATACAGAGGGCCATTATCCAGTCGGTGTCCCAGAAAACAGGACATGGGATGGGGACAGAGAGATATCCCAAATCAGGGAAGGGGACAAGGGGAAGTCCAAATAGAAAGTCCCAGGTAAGGGGACAAGGGGAAGTCCAAATAGAAAGTCCCAGGTAAGGGGACAAGGGGAAGTCCAAATAGAAAGTCCCAGGTAAGGGACAAAAATAGGGAATAGAAATAGGTCCCGTTAAGTTATGATGAAAGAAAGTAGCAGGGAAATAGGCTCCAAATTAGCGAAAGAGCTGCAAGGAACACACTTTAAGCCAAGTGGTGTGATGAATATAGGAATTTCAGATTATATTGTGTTATATGTATGTGGTACAGGAATGGTCAAAAGCCTGGGTAGTTGCTGTATTTATTTTGCTGCTGCATACTACATTTTTTTAAATTCCTGGTTTAAAAGACAGACAGACACTGTGGCTGCAGAATGTATAATTCTGTATAAAGCATCATAAAAGATTAATTCCAACAATGTACAGTGTTTATCTGAATTGTGCTAATGGAATTTTGTTTATAGAAAGAAGTTCTCCATGGTTTAGATAATTGAGGGTGGTTAGTCTTAGTGAGATGATCATAGTCTAGTTAGTGAGATAGAGGATGAAATTAATGGGAGGAGCTGGGGTTGAACCAGTCCGGGTTGTGTCAGCTGTCTGGAGAATTGCAAATATTATACCACCGTTCATAAAAGAGTGCAAAGATAAGTCCAGAAACTACAGGTCAGTCAATTTAACCTCAGTGGTGAGAAGTTTCTATAAATATAATTCAGGACAAAATTAATAATCACTTGGGCAAATGCAGGTTAATTAAGGAAAACCAGCATGGATTTGTTAAGGACAAATTGTGTTTAATTAACTTACTTGCGTTTATTTGCTTAGTTAACAGAGAGGGTTGATGAGGGTAATGTTGTTGATGTGGTGTACATGGTCTTCCAAAAGGTATTTGACAAAGTGCCACACAACAAAGTTACAGCCCAAGGAATAAAAGGAACAGGAGCAACATGGATATGGAATTGGCTGAGTGATAGGAAACAATGTAGTGGTAAATGGTTGCTTTTTGAACTGAGGAACAAAATGGAGTTTCTGATCAGTGTTAGGACCCCTATTCTTCCTGATATATATTATTAACCTAGTATATAAGAAACAATTTCAAAGCGTGCAGATGAAATGGAACTTTTTGGGATAGTGAACCCTGAGGAGGATGGTGTAGGAATTCAATCAGACAGACAGGTGATACGTTATTGATTTATTGAGTCATTGATTTATTGATGTCTTTAGGTACTGATTGAGTGCATAGCTAGAGAATGGAATTATTCAAAAGGCCATGACTGTGAAAAGAGAATCATTGTTTCAGACAATTAATAAACTATTGTACTTTTGGGTCGTGTCTGCAGAAATTCAGACATTGCTTCAACAAATGTTTCATATAATGAATAGACCATTATATTCCAGCACATTTAGTTATAAAAATGTATCAAATAATTAGTTACAGCAAGGTTAATGGCTAGCTGTGGCATGAGAATTCCATTCTCGTAAGGCTGCGCAAGTAAACACTAAATTGGGCGGGATTTTCCGACCCCCCGCTGGGTCGGAAAATCGCCCGGGGCCGGCGTCAATCCCCCCCCCCGTCGTGTCCCGAATTCTCCGCCCCCCGAGATTCGGCGGGGGCGGGAATCGTGCCGTGCTGGTCGGCGGGCCCCCCGCGGCGATTCTCCGGCCCGCGATGGGCTGAAGTCCCGCCGCTGACAGGCCTCTCCCGCCGGCGTGGACTAAACCACCTACCTGACCAGCGGGATTGGCGGCGTGGGCGGGCGCCGGGGTCCTGGGGGGTGGGGGCGCAGGGCGATCTGACCCCGGGGGGGTGCCCCCACAGTGGCCTGGCCCACCGATCGATGGGCGGGCCTGTGCCGTGGTGGCACTCTTTTTCTTCCGCCTTCGCCATGGTCTTCACCATGGCGGAGGCGGAAGAGACCCACTCCCCTGCGCATGCGGCGGTATGACGTCAGCAGCCGCTGACGCTCCAGCGCATGCGCGGACTTACGCCGGCCGGCGAAGTCCTTTCGGCCCCGGCTGACGTGGTGCCAAAGGCCGTTCACGCCAGTCGGCGGAGTGGGAATCACTCCGGCGCGGGCCTAGCCCCTCAATATGAGGGCTTGGCCCCTAAAGGTGCAGAGACGTCTGCACCTTTGGGGTGGCCCGACGCCAGAGTGGTTCATGCCACTCCAACACGCCGGGACCCCCCTCCCCGCCGGGTAGGGGAGAATCCCGGCCATTATTCCTGACGGATACCAGGCAATCTTAAGTAATGGCCAATGTTTAATTAATAAATTGTCCTCTAAGTAACAGACATCTGTTTGAACAAGCCAGGAGGTCTCAGCTGAGAATTACATACCAATGAGAGTAAATGAGGGACTAGACCATAGATAAGGATTCCCTTAAGAGTAAGACTTTGTGTCAAGGACTCGTTCCTGAGTTCTTGCCTGCCTAATTCCATTTGTTTATTTTAAAGTGATTTCTTTATACTTTTATCATTTATGAGTAGTTGACCGACTCATGTACTGTTTGACATTTCGGTTTTCAGTTTTGATTTATTTCTTATGCAAATGTGTTGAAGTAACTAATTAGCAATAAATTAGCAATAAAATTGTATTTTGGACAAGGGAGGGAGTGGGATTAGTTTGATTGCTCTATAAAAGAAAGATAGGTTGAATGGCCTCCTTCTGGTAATTTACATTTCAATTGCGCATAAGAACATAAGAATATAAGAACTAGGAGCAGGAGTAGGCCATCTGGCCCCTCGAGCTTGCTCCTAAACTCAGTCCTAAATCTACTTCCCCTTATTTTGAGGCTATGCCACCTAGTTCTGCTTTCACCCGCCAGTGGAAACAACCTGCCCGCATCTATCTTATCTATTCCCTTTGTAATTTTATATGTTTCTATAAGATCCCCCACTCATCCTTCTAAATTCCAACGAGTGCAGTCCCAGTCTACTCAATCTCTCCTCGTAATCCAACCCCTTCAGATCTGGGATTAACCTAGTGAATCTCCTCTGCACACCCTCCAGCGCCAGTACATCCTTTCTCAGGTAAGGAGACCAAAACTGAACACAATACTCCAGGTGTGGCCTCACTAACACCTTATACAATTGCAGCATAACCACCCTAGTCTTAAACTCCATCCCTCTAGCAATGAAGGACAAAATTCCATTTGCCTTCTTAATCACCTGCTGCACCTGTAAACCAACTTTCTGTGACTCATGCACTAGCACACCCATGTCTCTCTGCACAGCAGCATGTTTTAATATTTTATCCTTTAAATAATAATCCCTTTTGCTGTTATTCCTACCAAAATGGATAACCTCACATTTGTCAACATTGTATTCCATCTGCCAGACCCTAGCCCATTCACTTAACCTATCCCAATCCTTCTGCAGATTTCCAGTATCCTCTGCACTTTTCGCTTTACCACTCATCTTAATTGTCGTCTGCAAACGTGGACACATTGCACTTGATCCCCAACTCCAAATCATCTATGTAAATTGTGAACAATTGTGGGCCCAACACTGATCCCAGAGGGACACCACTAGCTACTGATTGCCAACCAGAGAAACACTCATTAATCCCCACTCTTTGATTTCTATTAATTAACCAAGCCTCTGTCCATGCTACTACTTTACCCTTAATGCCATGCATCTTGGTCTTATGCAGCATCTAAAAATGATGTTATTGTTATGATCGAGCAACTCTAGTTTGATTGAATGCATACAGTTCTTTTCTTTCCAGACGGAGCCTGTATTCAAGGTGAGTTTGTAGGCAGGAGACTGGATGTGGCATCCACCATGTGGAAACTCTTAACCGTATTGGTGCCACTTGCATGTCAATCACTGATTTGCAGGACATCGATGTTGGTGGAGAAAACATTGACACTCTGGTGTACAAAATAATATGCACATATGTTGCCTGCACCACTGACTCTACTGCAGTGCATTTTTACCATTGCTAAACACAGCAAATTGTGGGTCCAAATTCTGGCAGCATTGTCACACCATTGGAAGTGAGATGGGCAAGGACTTCCACCAGCTGTGATATTGTGGTGCTGATCCCAGTGCAAATGGTGTGGTCAGATAATCTAAATACCGAGAGGGTTGCAAGTTCTGTAAATCCAGCTTACAATGGCTCAAAGATGCCAGGGGTGCAGGTAGGAATGCGATCTAGCGTGGGCAGCGACTTAAAGGGGCAATGGCACCATTCGAGGAAGCAGGCAATTTGGGCAAGAAGAACAGCAGCCAGAACAAAGGGATGAGTCACAAACATCAGGGTAAATGATCCAGATATCCTCTTAACAGAGATGTGGAGCAGAATGGCTGGGCTATTTTGGGTTAGAATCAGGAGATTTGCTAAGCATGTGGCAATGGAAGAAACTGTTATTTTCTGAGCCCCAGGTCTTTGTTGCAGTGCAGGAATAAGTCTGATCTCACTAGAGCAGCCAAGGTAGGAAACGTGCTCTCCCAACCCATTATTACCATTTCTTTGTACGCGTGGCACTCATAACCTTATATGTCAAAAGAATTTGCTGTAATACACCATTTATTTTCTCTTAATAGGAGCAGGTGGCTCATAATTAGCAGGAATATCGAGCCATAGTTGGGGATCAGCTCCCCGGCAACAGATCTCTGTGCTCTCATGAGGATGTAACCTTGGAGATTTCAGTGCATCCGTCGCTCACACTTGTTGGGGATTGAGAAATAGGAAGAAAAAGATCTTGTCCATGCACAGCAAGTCTTTGCACTTCAACAGCACAAATAAATTGGCAAGGAACATGATTGGGTGCCTGAAATAGCTCCAGCGGAACAACCATGGCACTCACCTAATATTACATCTTCTCTTCATTTTCTTTTCAACTAGAAAATCCCAAAACATTTTTATGACGAGAAGGGGGTGGAAGGCGCGAGCAGAATTCCACCTTTGCATTCACCAGCCCTGGAGAAAATCCATCTGTGATGGATGCATCTTTTGTCAGCAGCCAATCCTACCAGGATTTAGCGTGTATTTTAGAATGGATGCAACTCTGGCATCTCTAACATATACACCAAGTCCCAGTCTTCTACGCCACAACAACACTACTTTTTGCCCCAAAATGACTGCTTAATTTCAGAACCACTTTGCGACTGCAATATGCTTACACCTTCTGCTCATATAGTGGGATTTTCTATTTCTAGTGAAAAGCCCCAAACTGAGAAGGAGGAGGATAAAACCTGTTTGTTGGCACAGCAATATCCAACTCAGCATCATTTACAACAGTTGCAGCATACAAAAGCTCAAGCAGAGGCATTCAAGATCGCCTTGGCAGAGGGATGATAGGGTGAGTCAGATCACTGGCAAAGGAACAGAGTGAGGCTGAACCAGGCTGGCTGTTGCTGAGAGTAGACTATTTTATAATTCACATACTCTTACCACAGAGCAGGTTCAAAAGGAAAAGGGTAGATTCGCTATTTCTGTCTTACAAACACGTAGAGTTGAAAGTCCCTTTAGGAAGGCTTTCGAAATTTCGCACAGGTTTTGTCAGCCACGTGTGGATTGAATCGTTCTTATTTTCCAGGAACCAACTGTAGTAGAACCCTCACAAGACCCACGGGGACGACCCAACTAATTTCCCCATGGGGCTCATGGAATGCGAGCTCTCCCGCGGTTGGGACTCATGAAACCAACGCTTAAATGCTGGCCCGGTTTGGGACCAACATGATCGGCAGTCCCGGTTGGGATCTCTGTGCTGTATGCTGTGTCGTGGCCTTTTCTTTTGACTAGAAAATAAAACGATGTTTGGATCACATTCTCGGGCCTCCTGAAGATTTTATACCAACCTTGCAATCTACTGGTTTTGGTGGAATATTTGACTGAATGAGGAATCTGTCCTTTGTAAGCATTGCTTAAAAAATGAGCATTGGAGTGCTGTATTTTCTAACAGTGAACTCATATCATTTGTGTATACTCTATATTAATAATAGAAACTGCACGAGTGACTACACAGGGGGAGGCAGTGGCATTCTGGTATTGTAACTGGATTAGTAATCCTGAAACCCAGGGTAATGCTCTGGGTTTGAATCTCACCATGGCAGACGGTGCAATTTGAATGCCATTAAAATAAATCTGGAATTAAAAGTCTAATGCTGACTATGAAACTGTTATTGATTGTTGCAAAAACCCATGTGGTTTACTTGTGTCCTTTCGGGAAGGAAATCTGGCCTGCATGTGATTCCAGATCCAAGGCAATGTGGTTGACTCTTAAATGCCCTCTGACATGGCCTAGCAAGCCCCTCAGTTAAGAGGGCAATCAGGGATTGGCAATAAATGCTGGCCCAGCCAGCGATGCCTAAACACTTCAATAAATATTTTAAAAAGAAAATAATAATAATAATCTTTATTGTCACAAATTGGCTTACATTAACACTTCAATTAAGTTACTAAAAAGCCCCTAGTCGCCACATTCCGGCGCCTGTTCGGATACACAGAGGGAGAATTCAGAATGTCCAAACTACTTAATGTAATGACTTAGACCAGGCCTTTGAGACTGGCCAATTGGAATACGAGTTCCCTGATTAATGGGCCAATCAGGGAACCTTTTCTTTGTATATAACAGGGAGCGTCAGATCCTCTGCACTCCCAGTGTAGACAGCAAGCTGTGGTGCACATGGTCGTACTCCTGATTGTTTTGTTAATAAAAGTGATTCTGGTGAAGGGACTTCTGCCTCTGTGGACTTATTACACCTAACAGCACGTCTTTTGGGACTTGTGGGAGGAAACCGGAGCATCAGGAGGAAACCCACGCAGACACGGGGAGAACGGGCAGATTCCACACAGTGACTCAAACTGGGAATCGAACCTGGGACCCTGAAGCTGTGAAATAACAGTGCTACATAATGTGTTAATGTGCCACCCATATATGGATAGCCAATGTTGTTTTCCAGGAAATGCCACACATTAGTATTGTCTGAAACCTAATGCCTTATGACATCCTAAAATATGCTGAATGAATGTTGAAATTAGAGGTTGGATTTTCAATTCAGGAGGTAGAAGCCTGATGCCAGGATCTTTTCCAGGTCTTTATCCCACATCCTGTCAGCATCAATGAAACAACTCAATTTTCGTATGCAAACTCTTCCCAGGGTGAGTTTTGTCCCCATTTAGGGGTAACACATGCAGCCTGGATGGGGGAATTGCACTCCTAAGGACATTGTGAAAAAAGTTGAATGACAGCCATGACAATGTTCACCATTCATGATGGAGAAGTGGGTCATCAAAAGGCCAGTATTAGCATAGGCAGGTGTCCACGGCTGACAGGAAGGTTCATGGGTCTCTCCCTTGATGCTTTAACCAATGCAGTGGCATATGGGAGACATATCTTGTTCCCAGTGTCTGACAAAAAAAAAAATGTCCAGAGACACAAAGGTGACTTGGATGGGTGTGGAGAGGTTATCAGATGGAGAATGACCAAAAGGACCTGTAAAAATAGACTGAAGGACCTGGGAAGGTGAGTGACAAGCAGCATCCAGGTGATAGACCTCTAACTCTGGGTAAAAGTGTGCACATGAGCTGAACAGATTGAGTGGTCAGAGTTCTCCATAACTTTGTTATGGCCACTTGCATCACTGAGGCTTCAACAAACCTCACAGATGGGCTACAATTGAACAAGAAACAACACTAAGAAAAGCAACATCTCAGATTAATGTCATTCCAGAATAGGTGAGTGAGGGCATTTCATTCATAAATCCTTCTCCTCTTCCTGTAGGAAAACAAAGCCCACAACACCAGGGAAATGTTTCAGATGGGTGGTGGTGTGCCGGACCTCCACACTCTATCTCCGATGGAAGAGGTGGTGCTGGAAACCGTGAGAGTTCAATTGAGTAATCAAGAAGTGACGGCGAGGTGGGAGGCCATGAAGAGCAGAGTCGCTTGATAGCAATGTCTTCAGGATGTGGGGCATGGAAGGCACTCCTGCCCAATGTATGCTGTGGCTGTACAACCACTGCCATCTATTGGGTTGGTATTGCTGAGGCACCTGCTTTGTAGCTCAACATCTCATTGTCGCTTTCTTATGTTTCCCACATGACCAGCTGCAGAGGGGGAGCAGAATGTCTCAGCTCAGTCATTGCCAACATCCTCAGTGGGGTGAGACATTTCTGAGACAGCATCATCGCATCATTCCTTCCCACGTTTCACCATCAAGACTAGAATGGGGAGCAGTGGGTGAACGACTCATCACAAATGAGCAGGAAGAGGAGATTAAGGTGGAGTCAGATGAGATTACACCCGCTTGGAGGCCACGCTCCACTGGATGAAGATGCTGGGCCTCGGGCATCACAAACAAAGAGATCGGAGGCAGATGAATCTCTGAATTTTGGAGATCCCTGAGGCATTATGGAACTATGGGCAGACAGTGGAAGAATCCATGCATGTGCTCTGTGATGCCTCAGTGCTTCGAGTGCCCAAGCTCTTCCAATGTAGACAATATTACAGAGTGTAAGTGTACAGTCTTCGCGATAAACCAAATGAGGTGCTCAAAGTTGAACTGAGTAAAATAAGAAGTAAAAAAAAAATACAACACATAATTAACTTAAATACTAAAACTAATCTTACCCCCTTACAACTGATGGTGACAAAATCCTTGAAAAAGGAAATAAATGGTTGCCATTTTAGGTAGAACCTTTCCACTGACCCTCTGATGGTGAATTTGACTTTCTCCAAATGTAGGAGTGATATTAATTTACCCAACCAAGCAGAGGCATTGGGCAGAGTGGGAGACCTCCAACCAAACAATATTCGCCTCTGGGCTATCAGTGAGGCAAAGGCAACAATGTCCGCCTCTGCCCCAGACTAAATTAGTGGTGAATCCGATACCCTAAATATGGCCATAATGGACATGGGTCTAAAACCACATGGAGTATCTCTAATATGGTACGAAAGAAGGAAGCCCAGAAGCCTATGAATTTGGGTCAGGACTAGAACATATGCGTGTGGCTAGCTGGGCCAAGAGAGCAGCGATCACACCTATCATCAACGTTTAGGGAAAACCCACTCATCCTTGCCCTGGTCAAGTGCGTCCTGTGTAACACATTGAACTGAATTAGGCTCAACCGCGCACATGAGGATGTGGAGTTGATCCTGTGAAGACCCTCACTCCAAACCTCACTAGTATAGGGCCCAATTCACTTTCCCATTTTGTCCTCACACCGCTTAGTGGAGTGGAATCCGACAAAAGAATATGGCCATGTAGATCCAAAATAGACCTGTTGCCAGGCTGAACCAGTGATAGAATCCTCTTCATCAAGGCAGAATGTGCGGCCTAAGGAAAGGAAGGGCAGCATGGTAGCACAAGTGGCTAGCACTGTGGCTTCACAGCGCCAGAGTCCCAGGTTCGATTCCCCGCTGGGTCACTGTCTGTGCGGAGTCTGCACGTTCTCCCTGTGTCTGCGTGGGTTTCCTACGGGTGCTCCGGTTTCTTCACACAGTCCAAAGGTTAGGACAGTATGCAGGTTAGGTGGATTGGCCATGCTAAATTGCCCTTAGTGGCCAAAAAAGTTTAGGAGGGGTTATTGGGTTACAGGGATAGGGTGGAAGGAGGGCTCAGTGCAGACTCGATGGGCCAAATGGCCTCCTTCTGCACTGTATGTTCTATGTAAAAACCTTACGCGGGAAGTCATGAACGTGAAAATACTGAAAAAGGCTGGAGTTGGGCAGTTGAAATTTATCAGCGAAGTCCCGAAAAAAACTAGCAAACCTCCCGTCCTCCACAGACACTTCCCTTCTCAAAATGCTCCAAACAATTCCCTTCTCAAAATTTAAATGTGGGGCCCAATCCGAAAGGTGGGAAAAGGGATTGTTACAAATAGGGGCTAATGAAGACAGGGAAAGGAGCTTAAAATGCGGTCGAAACCATTTCCAAATTCAAAGACAGGAGACCACCACTGGGTTTGAGGAGAACCTAATGGGCGAACAGGGCAATGGTGCACTGACTATGGCAAGAAGAGTAGAAATAGTGCAGGAGTGAGCCTCCATCTGTCCCCAGATAGAATTGGGGTCAATGATCCATAGCAAAATTGTTTGGAAGTTAGCAGCTCAATAATAAAACAATAAATAGGGGGTGGGTGGGGCAAGTTCCCCGACAGTCTATCCCTATGGAGCAGAATACTAAGGATACTGGAATCTTTACCTGCTCAAATACAGAAGTTACAAATGTAACCTGATTAAAAAAAAGATTTGGCGTCTTATCCACTAAACCATTCAACTTTCTAGAGCTGTGGACTTCCGGTGATAGGGATGTGCTGAGTGGACGACAAAAGGTGGCTCTCCCCCTAAGAATCCCAAAATTCTTTTACCCAAAATAGCCCAATAGAACAGGGAAAAGGGCATCCCCTCACCCTATCCAACAGCATCACAAGATACGATGCCAAACAACTCCAAGAGGCCGCCAAGAAGCAAAATGCGGCAGAAGCTAAGAGAAGCAAGTGATCAAGACGGTGGACGCATGAGATGAAGCGACGCCAGCAATGCCAGAGCGAGAGGGACTAACCAACCGCACACAGGGCTCCCCCTCACCGGAGGGTGAATGGCGGAGGTTCCTCACTGGGGAGCTAAGGAAGCGATAAAGATCGATAAAAGGCAGGTCATGCCTAACTAATTTAGTGGAATTTTTTGAGGACATTACCAGTGCAGTAGATAACGGGGAGCCGATGGATGTGGTATATCTGGATTTCCAGAAAGCCTTTGACAAGGTGCCACACAAAAGGTTGCTGCATAAGATAAAGATGCATGGCATTAAGGGTAAAGTAGTAGCATGGATAGAGGATTGGTTAATTAATAGAAAGCAAAGAGTTGGGATAAATGGGTGTTTCTCTGGTTGGCAATCAGTAGCTAGTGGTATCCCTCAGGGATCCGTGTTGGGCCCACAATTGTTCACAATTTACATAGATGATTTGGAGTTGGGGACCAAGGGCAATGTGTCCAAGTTTGCAGACGACACTAAGATGAATGGTAAAGCGAAAAGTGCAGAGGATACTGGAAGTCTGCAGAGGGATTTGGATAGGTTAAGTGAATGGGCTCGGGTCTGGCAGATGGAATACAATGTTGACAAATGTGAGGTTATCCATTTTGGTAGGAATAACAGCAAACGGGATTATTATTTAAACAATAAAATATTAAAGCATGCCGCTGTTCAGAGAGACTTGGGTGTGCTAGTGCATGAGTCACAGAAGGTTGGTTTACAAGTGCAACAGGTGATTAAGAAGGCAAATGGAATTTTGTCCTTCATTGCTAGAGGGATGGAGTTTAAGACTAGGGAGGTTATGTTGCAATTGTATAAGGTGTTAGTGCGGCCACACCTGGAGTATTGTGTTCAGTTTTGGTCTCCTTACTTGAGAAAGGACGTACTGGCGCTGGAGGGTGTGCAGAGGAGATTCACTAGGTTAATCCCAGAGCTGAAGGGGTTGGATTATGAGGAGAGGTTGAGTAGACTGGGACTGTACTCGTTGGAATTTAGAAGGATGAGGGGGGATCTTATAGAAACATTTAAAATTATGAAGGGAATAGATAGAATAGATAGAATAGATAGGATAGATGGGGCAGCACGGTAGCATGGTGGTTAGCATCAATGCTTCACAGCTCCAGGGTCCCAGGTTCGATTCCCGGCTGGGTCACTGTCTGTGCGGAGTCTGCATGTCCTCCCCGTGTGTGCGTGGGTTTCTCCGGGTGCTCCGGTTTCCTCCCACAGTCCAAAGATGTGCGGGTTAGGTGGATTGGCCAGGCTAAATTGCCCTTAGTGTCCTAAAAAATAAGGTTAATGGGGGTTGTTGGGTTACTGGTATAGGGTGGATACGTGGGCTTGAGTAGGGTGATCATTGCTCGGCACAACATCGAGGGCCGAAGGGCCTGTTCTGTGCTGTACTGTTCTAATTCTAAAAAAAAAAGATGCGGGCAGGTTGTTTCCACTGGCGGGTGACAGCAGAACTAGGGGACATAGCCTTAAAATAAGGGGAAGTAGATTTAGGACTGAGTTTAGGAGGAACTTCTTCACCCAAAGGGTTGTGAATCTATGGAATTCCTTGCCCAGTGAAGCAGTTGAGGCTCCTTCATTACATGTTTTTAAGGTAAAGATAGATAGTTTTTTGAAGAATAAAGGGATTAAGGGTTATGGTGTTCGGGCCGGAAAGTGGAGCTGAGTCCACAAAAGATCAGCCATGATCTAATTGAATGGCGGAGCAGGCTCGAGGGGCCAGATGGCCTACTCCTGCTCCTAGTTCTTATGTTCTTATGATATTAAAGCAGCGGTCAGGGTGGCAGTCACCGAGGCTCTGGCCACAATGGAGGTGGCCCTGGACAAGCTGGAGAAACAACTGGAGGCCCAGGGGAACACCGTCCAGGAATTGTAAAGAGCCTCAATGGACCAGGGCGACTGGATTGTCGTCCTAGAGATGGAAATAGCGAGGTTGATGGCGTTGCAGAGCAGTCTAATGGGGAAAATAGAGGACTCGGCGAACCGGTCACAGACCGAAGAATAGTGGGATTGCTGGAGGGAACTGGAGGCGGGGATCCCATAAACTATGCGGCCCAGAATCTGGGAAACCTGGTGGGAAGGGACAGCTTCCCCAACCCACCAGTGGTAGACAGAGTCCACAGGCCGCTACGTCCAAAACCCAAAGCTGGAGAGCAGCGGAGGGCGATAATCACAAAACTGCACCGGTACCAGGACAGGGGAAGAACCCTGCGCTGGGCCAGGCAAACAAAGTCCTGTAACTGGGAAGGACACCAGATCAGGATTCACCAGGACATTGGGGCAGACCTGGCCAAGCGCCGACTGGAGTTCAACAACAGAGCTAAGGCAGCCTGGTACAACAAGGTGAAATTTGGGATTCTGTGCCTGGCCAAACTATGGGTCACATTCGAGCATTGTTTCTTAACCACTGTGGACGCAGATAAATTCATCCAGAATAATGGGCCGGGAAGACAGAAACAAAGGCAGCAGTGAAAAGATCACCCGGAGGGACTAAAATGATCTAAGAGACACTTTGTGTGGGACTGTACTGCCTCGCTCTGAATCTGGGAATCAAAACGGAGGAAGGAGGGGTTTGACAGCAGCAGAGCACAGTAGAAGGCGAGGAGGATGAAAAGGGGGGAATCTATGTAGTGGCGAAGGGTAGACTTAAAATTGACCCCAGGACGGGTGCCACCACACCAGCGGGAAAGCTCGCGCCAGGAGGTACGAGTGAGGGGGGCCGCAGAGCATCTCCTGCAAGGGTGAGAGCATCTGGCAATGGGGGAGGGGTACACATCACGAGCGGGGGAATAGCCAGGGGGGTAAACGTGGAGGGTCCCCAAACAAAGGGAAATCCCGGAGTGTAAGGGTTCATCCACATGGCGTACACATAGTTGGTGGGCATGTTGGGTGGCCCCTGGACAAAGGGAAACCCCAGAGCGCAGGGGCACAGTGGCATGGTGAATACAGTAACCATGGCCATTTTGAATGGCTCCCGAACAAAGGGGAACCCCGGAGTGTAGGGGCGCATCCACAAGGTAAATATGGTTAATCCCACAGGAAGTGGGGGGGTGGGGGAAAGAGAACAAAAGCCCCCATCAGAATAGTCACCAGGAATGTCAGGGGACTTAACGGCCCAATGAAAAGATCCAGAGTTTTCGCCTCCCCGAAAAGTATGAAAGCCGACATAGTCTTCCTCCAAGAGACACACCTGAGGGAGAAGGTACGACTGTAGGTATGAAAAGGCTGGGTGAGACAGACGTACCATTACTGCTATGGGATGAAAGCTGGTGAGGGGGGTAAGCAATACTACTAAATAAGAGGACGATGTTCACAGCAACAAGGACGGCTGTTGGGGGTGGTGGGGCGGAGTATACGGGAATTATGATATCGGAACATGCGCTGCATTGGCTGGGGGTGAGGCTTGGTACGAGACAGGTGCAGAAGCCGGAATACAGGCTAGACTTGGGTTTGTTGGTGGATAAGAGGCTCTGCGAAAAGGTGAGGTCGGCGATCGGGAGTACGTGGAAATGAAACAGGACAGGGAGGTGTTGGCGGCCACGATCTGGGTGGCGTTGAAGGTGGTGGTCCGAGGTGTGATTATCTCATTCAAGGCGCATCGGGACAGGTGGAGGAGGAGGAGCATGGACGGTTGTTGGAGGAGATAGTCGAGGTGGACAGAAGATACGCGGGCGCCCCCACTAAAGAGTTGTTGGCGGAGAGAAAGAGGTTGCAGGGGCAGTTTGATAAGTTGACGACGGGAAGAGCGGTGGGCAGCTACGGAGAACGAGGGGGGTGAAATATGAATAAGGGGAGAATGCATCCGGGGAAACCTTAAAGGCGCGAACAGACAAGAGGGCGGTAATGTCAGAGCCGGGGAGGATAAATGCAGTGTTTAGGGCATACTACGAGAAGCTGTACAGGGCAGGGCCGGGTGAAGAAAAAGAGGATATGGGACTGTTCCTGGATGGATTGGAGTTTCCAAGGTTGGAGGAAGAGAGGAGGCAGGCATTGTCGGAGCTGCTGGGTCTGTGGGAGGTGATTGACAGTATGAGGGGCATTAAGCCGGGGATGGCTCCAGGGCCAGATGGCTTTCCAGTGGAATTTTGTAAGATGTTCGCAACAGAGTTGGCACCACATTTGTTGGGGATGTTTAGTGAGGGATTGGAGAAGGGGGAGCTGTCCGAGACACTAACACAGGCACCAATTACGCTAATTCCGA
The DNA here is from genome assembly GCF_902713615.1 of Scyliorhinus canicula. Taxonomy (NCBI): domain Eukaryota; kingdom Metazoa; phylum Chordata; class Chondrichthyes; order Carcharhiniformes; family Scyliorhinidae; genus Scyliorhinus; species Scyliorhinus canicula. The sequence continues at coordinate 47,795,300 of NC_052156.1, forward strand.
AGAAGTGGAAGGATCCGTTGGAGTATAGGTCATATAGGCCCATTTTGCTGTTGAACACAGATGTGAAAGTGCTGGCTAAGTTGGTGGCAGGGAGGATAGAGGGGTGGTCGCTGTGATCAAACGGGTTTCGTAGAGTGCAGGCAACTCTCCAGTAACATCTGGAGGCGATTAAATGTGGTCATGACTCCGTCAGTGGGGCAGGTGCCGGAGATCACTGTCTCTATGGATGCAGAGAAGGCTTTGATCGGTTGGAGTGAAGGTATTTATTTGAGATCTTGGGTAGGTTTGGTTTTGGCCCCAAGTTTGTGGCATGGACGCATTTGTTATATGTGGCTCCAGTGGCGAGTGTATGTACAAATGGGATGCGTTCATAGAGTTTTGGGCTGCACAGAGGTACAAGACAGGGATGTCCACTGTCGCCGTTGTTGTTACGTGCTGGCGATTGAGCCCTTGGCGATGGCCCTTAGAGGATCTGGGCAGGGGATTATGAGGGGGAGTAGGGAGCACCGGATTTTGTTGTACGCAGACGACCTGTTGTTGTTTGTGTCGGTCCCGCTGGAGAGTATGGTAGGATCATGGGAATATTGGAGAGATTTGGGGCCTTCTCGAGATATAAGTTAAATGTCAGGAAGAGCGAAGTGTTTCCAGTGAATGCAACGGGGTAGTGGGGCTAACTTGGGGATGTTGCCATTTAAGGCAGCTAGAGAAAGGTTCAGGTACTTGGCGATTCAGGAGACGAGGGAATGGGCTACGATGCACAGATGGAATTTGACAACATTAGTTGAGGAGATTGGGGGGACTTTAAGAGATGGGATACATTGCACCTGACACTGGCAAGGATTGGAGACAGTGATTTTGGAGTTTATATGGGTGGGAAAGGTGGGGGGGGGGGGGGGTAGTCCTGCGGGGGAATCCAGTCTGACTGATCTAGTGACACCTCCACTGCCATGAGCTCCAGGGAAGTATACGAGGAGCCCTGTGGTACAGTCGATGGTTAGTGTGTGGAATTAGCTGCAGAGACATATTAAGTTGGATGTTGGTGTTGACACCACTGTGCAGGAATAAAATACATTTATGCCCGGGGAGATGGATGGGATGTACAGGAAGTGGAAGGAGGCAGGACTGGTGATGGTGAGGGACTTGTATCTGGAAGGGCAGTTTGCAGGTCTGGGTGAGTTGCGGCAGAGATTTGAGTTCCGAGCGGGGTTAAATTTACGTACATGGAGGTGAGGGACTTCGCAAGAAAGGAGTGGCGGACATTTCCCAGGTTGCCGGGGTATACCTATTAGAACAACTACTGCTCCTGGATGAGTTGTGGGAGGGTAGGATTGTGGACATAGATGGGTGGTTGGTGGAGCAGGAGGGGGGTGCAAGTGGTAAGGATCAAGAGCAAATGGGAGGAGGAGTTTGGGGGAAAAATGGGCCGGGGACTGTGGTGCGAAGTGATGCATGGGGTGAATTCAACCTCCTCCTGTGTGAGGATGAGCATGATTCAGTTCAAGGTGTTACATAGGGTTCTTTCAAAGGGTTGGCCGATGAGTGCAAGAAGTATGGGTGAGGGCCGGTGAATTACGTGCACATGTTCTGGGTTTGCTACAGAGATACTGGGAAGCGGTGTTTGGGGCGTTATCGAAGATTGTGGGGGTGGAGGTTAGGCTGGATCCAATGGTGGCGATCTTTGAGGTCTCGGAAATGCCGGAACTGCTGGAGGGGAAGGGGGCCGATGTCACAGCCTTCGCCTCTCTAATTGTCGGCGAAGGATCTTGCTGAATTGGAGGTCGGGTGCGCCGCTGGGGGTGACGGCCTGGCTGGGGGACCTGTATGATTTTCTTTGGTTGGAAAGATTACATTTGAGTTGAGGGGGTTGGTGGATTGCTTTGAGACATAGAATAGAATAGAATAGAACAGTACAGCACAGAACAGGCCCTTCGGCCCTCGATGTTGTGCCGAGCAATGATCACCCTACTTAAACCCACGTAACCCGTATACCCGTAACCCAACAATCCCCCCATTAACCTTACACTACTGGCAATTTAGCATGGCCAATCCACCTAACCCGCACATCTTTGGACTGTGGGAGGAAACCGGAGCACCCGGAGGAAACCCACGCACACACGGGGAGGACGTGCAGACTCCACACAGACAGTGACCCAGCCGGGAATCGAACCTGGGACCCTGGAGCTGTGAAGCATTGATGCTAACCACCATGCTACCGTGAGGCCCCAAACATGGTGGGGGTTGTTCATGACAATGTTTGAGGAACTGTTCATCGTGGGGGATGGGGGTAGGGGGTAAAAAGGGGAAAATTGCACAAACTGTGGACTGGGAGGTTGTGAATGTATTCTTGTACATGTTACTTTTTTTTACACATGTTTGGAATAAAATACATTAAAAAAAAGAACTGAGAGAAGTCAGGGAGAACAAGAACTCCATGCATGCAGGGATGATCCCGGGGCCCAGACGAATTCCCGGTGGACTTCGACAAAACATTTACGCCAGCACTGGTCTCGCACATGCGGGCGATGCTCACAGGCACCCTAGGCAAGGGACACGCTGACACCAATGCTAGCACAAGCCGCAATATTGCTGATACCCAAGAAAGACAAAAACCCGACTAAATGCAGGTCTGCTAGGCCCATTTTGCTGCTCAACGCAGACGCAAAATACTGGCCAAGATCTTGGCCAGGTGACTGCAAACTGTGTACCAGAGGTGATCGCAGAGGATCAGATGGGCTTTGTAAAGGATATACAGCTAACATCGAACATCAGGCACCTATTGAACGTGATAATGACCCCACCCAGGATGAGAACACCAGAGGTGATTATCTCCCTGGATGCAGAAAAGGCCTTTGACACAGTCGAGTGGAAGTACCTCATAGAGGTGCTGGAGTGGTTTGGGCTCGGAGCAGGTTTCACCCCCTTGGTGAAACTCCTGTATAGCGCTCCCATGGCAAGAGTTGGGACCAACACCACCAGTTCTGAATACTTCCAACTACACAGAGGTACATGATAGGGATGCCTGCTCCTATTCGTCCTAGCAACTGAACCACTGGCGACAGCCCTCAGGACGGCGAAAGATTGGAAGGGGATTTAGAGAGTGAACAGAAAGCACAGAGTCTCACTCTATGCGGACCTGCTCCTCTATGTCTCGGACCCCAAAAGCAGCTTGGAGGGGATCATGAAGTTCCTGAAAGAGTTTGGAGCCTCCTCAGGCCCCAAACTAAACTTGAGCAAAAGTGAAATATTCTCATGTGAACCTGCAAGGGAGAGAGGCTGAGCTGGAGGGCCTGCCATTTAAGCAAGTCCAAATCAAATTCCGCTACCTGGGGATCCAACTTTCCCACGACTGGTCATGGATCCGCAATTGGAACCTGACAAATCTGGTGGAGGAGGTAAAGAAGGACCTTGAGAGGTGGGACACACTCCCACTCTCCCTGGCGGGGAGGGTGCAGACAATCAAGATGAATGTAAGAGGCCTGGTCCTCCCAAGTCTTCAATGCTACCACTGGGAGGCCACAGCGGAAAGAGTGAGAGGATACGTAAGGGAGCCGAAAACAGAATGGGGAGAATTCCTGCCTAGGGACGTTCCTCCGGGCACTTGCCACAGCAACACTCCCAACCTCGACAAGCCCAGAGGTAATAACCATGTTCCAGATATGGAACCAGCTAAGGCAACATTTCAACCTGGTCGAAATTCCACCTTGGCCTCCATCCACAACAACCACAGGCTTGCACCTGCCACAATGGATGCCACCTTTAAGAGATGGAGACAGGACAGGGGACACACTGATGGTTAGGGACTTCTACACGGACGACAAACTAGCGATGTTAGAGGAGCTGACAGAGTGGTTGCAACTGCCCAAAGTTAACGAACTACGACATTTACAAATCAAAAACTTCCTCCACAAGGATACTTCATACCCAGGGATGCTGAAACACTCAACAATCGAGAAACTGTTGGCCGTAGAGTACCGAGGAAGGGGGAACAGCGGGGACCTATATGGACGACTGTTAGAAGAGGCACATTCCCCACTGGATGAGACATGGGAAAAATGGGAGGAAGAAATAGGGATAGAAATAGAATGGGATTCTCGAGCGAAGTGCTGGACAGGACAAATTCCACCTCCACATATGCAAGGCTCAGCCTAATGCAGCTGAAAGTGGTGCACAGAGCACACCTAATCCGAATGAACAGGCTCTTCTTGGAGTTGGAGGACAAATGTAATCAGTGCCAGGGAGGTCCGGCCAACCACACCTACATGTTCTGGCATGCCCCACAGTTGTTGGGTTCTGGACAGCCTTCTTTGAGGCAATGTCTAAGGTTGTGGCGATGAGGGTGGAGCCAAGCCTGAAAGTGGAAGTCTTCGAGGTATCAGACCAGCCAGAACTCTTCACTCCCGAATCGCCTGCCGAAGAATCCTGATTGACTGGCAATCAGCAGCACCACCCAAAGCTGCAGACTAGCTGGCAGACCTATCGGAATTTCTCCAACTGGAGAAAATCAAATTTGCCATCCGAGGGTTGGAAGAGGGCTTCCACAAAATGTGGCTGACATTCGGCAACTTGTTCCAGGACCTGTTTGCAGCCAACAACCAATAGAGTGGGGGGGAGGGGGGCTGGACACAGAAGAGTCCTGGATAGCAAAGGAAGTGGAAGGAGTGTGGGGGACTAGAGATGGAGGGGAGGGGGTAAAAACCCATGAGAAGATCGCGAGACGCAAGGGGCATCGTTGCAGAGGGACAAACCCAAGGGCAAAGGAGGGCCAGAGTTAATGGCAACAAGCAGAGAAGCACAAGCCAGGGCCAACAACAGGCAGAATAGTAGAGGCAGTCCGGCCAAATAAGGCCCAGAGCCACAACTGGGAGACAAAGCAGACAATTGTAAAAATGCAAAGCGAGCCTAGTTTGTCCGCACCTTGGTTGACCGTTTGATTTTAAAAAACTTTTATCCTTTTCTCTTGGATAAAGCAGAACCGCACCCTGAATGCCTTTGTAAAATACTACTCATGGGTACGACAGCTGGAACTCAATGTTCAAACTAAAATTTGTAATGTAAAAGGAATTGTTAAATATAAGATGTGGAAATCCAATAAAACATTAAAAAAGAGGATTTTGGCAGAAAAATGGGAACACACTGAAAGATAAATAAAAATCTTGGGGCACGTTGATTTTAATAGATTGAACCATACCTGCCAAAGATAGGGGAAGGTTGTTTCACCTCTGCAATTCCATTTTGACATATTAATCAGGCTTGTGTAATTCGACTTGTGAAGTGAGGCCCGGTTGTGGGCCACGCGGACACTCCGATAGTGAAAGCTTGTCTTAGAAAGGCGAAAGGCAATGCCCCCAATTAGGCTCGCCACCCAGGGGGGTTAACCGGGAAACATTCACTCTTGCCTAAATTCAATTTATACCTCGAGAAGGAGCTGAAGCTGTTAAGGAATTCCATTATGCCATTGGTGGAGGGGGCGCGGTCTGTAATATAAAGAAAAGGTTATCCACATGGAAAGACAACCCAATGTGCCACCACGTCTCGGCTAATACTCTTCCGTTGACTAGAGGACCTCAACTACAGAGAGTGGCCCTATTGTCAGGGCGAACAAGAGTGGAGAAGGTGGACAGCCCTGCCTCGTGCCCCTCTTCAGGATTTAAAGCATTCAAATGAACACTGGCAATAGGGCCATTATATAGCAGGCGAATCCAGGAAGCAAATTTATGACCAAATCCAAATCGCCTGAGAATCTCAAACAAAAAGAATCATAGAATTTACAGTGCAGAAATAGGCCATTTGGCCCATCGAGTCTACACCGGCCCTTGGAAAGAGCACCCTGCTTAAGCCCACGTCTCCACCCCATCCCCGTAACCCAGTAACCCCACCTAACCATTTTGGACACTAAGGGCAATTTAGCATGGCCAATCCACCTAACCTGCACATCTTAGAACTGTGGGAGGAAACCAGAGCACCCGGAGGAAACCCATGCAGACATGGCGAGAACGTGCAGAAGAGCATTGGAATTAGAATACCAAAAAGATATTTCTCCTATTTAAGATCAATGGCTGGAGCTAAGAAGGTTTCAATGCAACTACACCAGCAGCATTCCCATTTGCAGGAAGGACTGGAAGGTGTGTCATTAATACAACTTCAGAAAACATAACAAAGAGTCAGGTTTCAGGTACAACAAACAATTATCATAGAATTTACAGTGCAGAAGGAGGCCATTCGGCCCATCGAGTCTGCATGGCCCTTGGAAAGAGCACCCTACTTTAGCCCACACCTCCACTCTATTCCCGTAACCCAGTAACCCCACCTAACCATTTTGGACATGAAGGGCAATTTATCATGGTCAATCAGGTTTGGGTAACAGGGAGGGAGAAAGAATGACATCTAATAGGAGATGTATATTGTCGGCATTTCATGAAGTCTGTTTGATCCTCTTCAATTATACTTGGGAGGCAATACTCCAACTGGAGCGGCAAAACCTTAGCAAGCAGCTTGACATCTGCATTCAAAAGCCAGATAAGACGGTATGAACCACATTTTGTCGGGGCCTTGTCCCTCTTAAGGTGCAAGGAAATAAGAGGCAATGACCTCCAGGATAGGGAATCATTGAGCATATCCAACTATAAATGGTACAAGCTGTTCCGAGAACTTCTTGTAAAATTCAATTGGAAACCATCCTGAACATGGACCTTGCCAGACTGCATAAGCCCAATACATATAAAATCTTGCTGGGGTGTAACGGGGAGTCCAACTCATTGCTCTTATCCACCTCAATGTTGGGATGGGTTGACTGTCCAGAAAGTCAGAAGTCACCAATTTCAAGCAGGGGGCGTCGATTTGTAAAGATCGCAGTAAAAGGATTTAAAAGCGGCATTGATCTGGGGAGGGGCGGAAACGAGCTTTTCACATGAATTGAATATCTGAGTGGTATCACGGGAGGCTGCTTGGTATTTGAGTTGGTGAGTCAGAAGACAACTGACCTTCTCCCCATACTCATAAAAAGTACTCCTGGGGCATTGTAACTGACGTACCGCCTGACTAGTGGACAATAGCTCGAACTGGGTCTGTACTTTTTTCCTACTTGCCAATAGTTCTGGAGTACGATCAGGTGAGTACTGATGATCCACCTCTAGAATGGAATCCATCAGTCTCTGCTGCACCAACTTCGTTGTCTTCAACATATATGCTCCGTAAGAGATAGCTTCCTTCCTAAGGACTGCCTTATGAGTCCCACAGCATGGGAGGTGAGATTGAATTGGACCTGTTAGATTTTTTTATAGTCAACTATGGGGGTGGACACACGCTGACAAAATTTTCAATCAGCTAACAATGTGTATTACATATCCAGTGTGGGGCATGGTCTGAAATAACAATTGCTGAGTACTCAGCCGCCATCACTGAAGGCAGGAGAACCTTATCACAAACAAAAAAATCAATACGGGAAAATGCATGGTGGACGTGTGAAACAAAAGAGAAGTCACTATCATTCTGGTGCAAAGAACAAAGATCTACTCCCCATACGGTTCATATAAGAAGATACAGCCTTGGCCACCCCAGATTGAATAGGGATTTAGGTTTGGAACGGTCCAATCTAGAGTCCAAAACACAGTTCAGGTGACCACCTAAAATAAGCTGATGTCAGTTAAGATTGGAGAGGGAGGCCAGCAGGGAATTAATAAAATTTGTGTCATCCTAGTTGAGGGTACAAACGTTGACCATAACTACCGGGGTGTTCAACAGGGAGCCACAACAATAACGTATCGATCAATGAGGTCGGCTATAATCTGAGAGGAGGAAAACTGAACTCTTTTATTAATTAATATCGCTGTACCCATAGCCCTGCCATCGAAAGGAGACGAGGACCCGTGGGCACAGCCTTAAAATTAGAGGGGGTAAATTCAGAACAGAAATGCGGAGACATTTCTTCAGCCAGAGAGTGGTGGGCCTGTGGAATTCATTGCCGCGGAGTGCAGTGGAGGCCGGGACGCTAAATGGCTTCAAGGCAGAGATAGATAAATTCTTGATGTCGCGAGGAATTAAGGGCTACGGGGAGAATGCTGGTAGGTGGAGTTGAAATGCCCATCAGCCATGATTGAATGGCGGAGTGGACTCGATGGGCCGAATGGCCTTACTTCCACTCCTATGTCTTATGGTCTTATGGAAACTGGAATGAAAAACCTGCACAACCCACCCCTTGTGGGTTGGTCTGATCCCTGATACGCAAGTGGGTCTCCTGCAAGGAAACAACATCAGAGTTTAAGCTCTTAAGATGGGCAAATGCCCTCGAACATTTTTACTGGGCCATCCAAATCTCTAACGTTCCAGGTGATCAAACGGATCGAGGTCTCCCACCACCCCTTAATCTGGAGTCAGCCATTCCCACCAAGAGAGAGCAACCCAGGGACAATGAAAAAATAAAAGCAAAACCATCCATCCAAGATGGCCACTGAGCCAAGTCAGAAGACTGGACAAAGAAAAACCAGCAGACACTGTCAGCAGACTACACCCAACCCCCACCCTCCCCCTCGCCAAAATGCTATCACCATTGAACGTAACCAAACCCCAAAATAAATAAAAGCAAGACAAAGACCCTAAAGCTAAAACTCAATTTAACAGAACCAAACAAAACAAAAACTCTGCGAACACTCGCCCATCGTAGAACCCTCTCTTTTTCTTTAAAACTGTGGAATCTTATGATCCACCATGTTGTGGATCTTCAGAACAATGCTTCGGTCGAAGAGAGTGGTGGGCCCGGTCTAATTCAGGCAGGGAATTCAGGCCCACATCCAGCATTTTGAGGAACAAGTCTGAGAAATATTCCGTGGGGGTATGGCCCTCAATCCCCTCCAGCAACCCCACAATCTGGATGTTCTGCCTCCGAGACCTGTTTTTCAGGTCATTCAGCTCGGTTCTTAATGACTTATTAGTTTCAACCACCGAAGTCAGGTCGAATTCCAGTGCGGCAATCCAATCTCTGTGGTCCAATGAAGCCGCCTCCAAGCTCTTAGTCCTGACTCCATGGACTTCGACGGTCTTTCTAATTTTTTCCAGAGCCATTCAAATGGGGGCCAAGGCCTCTTCGATTGCTCTTTTAAGATCCTCTGACATGCGTTGTCGGTGTTTTTCAAACACTTTCACCAAAATACTCATGAAAGTCTCAGCCGTTAGTGGATGGACGGAGGGGAAGAAGCTAACTCTGCCATATTACCTCCAGTTGAGCCCCGAGAGGCTTCAGACTCCGTTGACGAGTTTCTGCTCAAAACTTTCTCAGCTTTGTTTTTACTGGACATCTCAGCAAAGAGAGAAGTCCACACCGATAACTTTCAGGAGTTTGCAAGGAATAAACAACCTGTGGTGCCAAGGAAAAAGGTGAAAAGACCCAGTTCCTCAGTGGGAGCCACCTCGTATGCGTCTTCCCCTTACATTGCGCCACTAGAAGTCCCAACGTACTGAACCTTGAAGCACCAACAGGAAACATCCCTTGGATCAGAGAACATTTACTGCTGCTGCGTCAATCCAACCTCCAGTAATTTAAGTCTGATCTGATACTGAACGTCCATATGTTCCTCTACAGTTTCTTAGGATATTGGTTACATTCATAGGCACAATGTGAGTGTAAGCCTTTGCTGTTGGCTGCAGCACTGATTGCAGGCGTTTTGTGATTATCTTCTCAGATTGACATGGTCTCTGCACACACTGAACCTCAGAGAGAATGAGCATCTGGCACAACTGAGGTCCTCACACTACAACACTGGAAGTGAATACAGACCACAAGCTCCTGGGTTATGTTCACTTCACCTCCCTCTAAAGTACTCAGCAAAGTCATACCAACACAAGACCCATGTTGCAGTGTTCAAACAGGTTTTCCACTCTAAAATTAATTGAGCTCAATCCAATTATGTTTACCAACTCAAACTCTTCAGCTCCCTCTACTGTTAAAACATCTGCTTCGAATGTGGGTAGGTTCTTCTCACACTGTGAGAATAAAGCCGCTGCTAAGCAAATGCACACCTTGCCCTTTAATTTTTGCTTAATAAGCACTGAACAACTAATGCTCAATGTATGCAAAAAGCTGCGCTGCATCTGCTTATTTCCAAGACCAAAATGTGGGGCTGAGTTTAATGCAATCCACTCAATTGTGGGTGAAGCCCTGCATCTATCTCCCAGCAGTAGCAAAGTCCCCTCTGATTAAGTCAGAGCAATGAAGGGGCTGACAAAGGCTTCCCTCAGAAGGACACTGAACGAGCCCTGTTGAGTTTGCCAGCAGCCTCCCAGGGAATGTCCCTCATTATCATGCATTCTAGACCGAACTGAGGGACCTGGCATTGGATTCCGTGTCCGGGTCGGATGAGGTTTCCCGTGTTGGGTCAAATTAAGCCGAAGGCTCCACTCCTGGTGGTGCCCTTCCATCAATACCTTTAAGTTTCAGCTTTGCAACCATTTTCCCCCCGGAACACAAAGTCTTTGGTTTTCTGGAAGCTGCTCAGTGGGTCACGGGAACAATGCCGCCTGATCACTAATCAACATCTTTTATGGTCGGTTTATGGCAGGGGTGCCTGATAGCCACCATCTGCCCTTGTCTCTGACCCACACTGCACCCCTCTCACCTGGGCACCACCCCACTTTCAATCATCTTTGGTCTGGGATCCCATGAAGATCCTGCCACCAGGATGCCTCACTGGAGACATGAAGAGCTGCTAGCCTGTGAGTGACTGGTACCTCTTGGTGGGTGAGATGCCCAGCATTGGGGTCTTCATTGGGAAGACCCGACAGTGGCCACTTCACTATTTGATTCCATCGAGCCTACCTAATGGAACTGAAGGGTGTTCTCTGAGCAGCGGGCAAGACTCCATTCGGCCCGACAGAATTGCGGCCGCAGAGTGCACGTAAAATTTATCATATGCTCTGTAAATTGACTTCTTTGTTATAAAATAACAAATGATTAACATTATTCTGAAAATCATGTTGAATCACATGATCAGCCAGGTGGACTGTGCAGTAAGATTGATCAGAGAGAGATCAAGAAAGTCTCCAACATGCACTAGCTTGAACAACACACTTGGAATTGTATTCCAGCATGTCAATTCTTGCAGGAGAGAAGCTTAAGAAAATGGCACCTAAAAATGGAAACAAAATCCTTGCCTTATTAGCAAGGTTCTTACAATTGTCAAAGACAATTATCAGGAATACAAGTTGAAATATTCAATGCAATATACACAAAGTATTAGTCCTGACCCATTACAAAAATGACTACAATTATGAATGACCCTCCAGAAAATAAGTGCCAACTTTGTTTTAAGCTAATATTATTAAAAGCTATTCTGGGTGTTTGTCATTAAATGATCATTACGGGGGGAGGGGGGGGGGGTATTCATTTCTGTTGCTAAAGTGTGGCCCTTTGGCCACTCAACATCATTGGTGGTGCTCTACTCTCTGAGTAGCTTTCACCGCTGAGGACAGGCGTCATTTACTATGTGATCAGAATTTCAAGGGAGAAGGACGGCCACTTTGCAAGGTGTGGATTCTGATGCTCATGAGCAGGACTGGAATAGGAGTGGTAGTTTCTATCGAATAGAAAACCGACAGTGGTGTCAAAAGATCAGTGACGTCAAGCGAGGAGCGAGAAAGAATTGAATGAAACCTGATGCCTTTATCGTGGATCAAGATTAATGTGACTGTAGCTTCAGGAGTATGATTTATTAATAATGTCTTGTGGAATTTTGTATTTAATTATGCTGAAATACTGAAATGTTGATATGTCAAATGGTATTTAATTGGATTCTTCCTGAGCAGCGGGGGAGAGAAATGAAAGCTCTTGTAGATGTTTTTTAAGCAAAATAACTCATTATCCTCTCACTGCAGAATGATGAACAAACGAGTTCCCCTTGCAAATAGAGGTGAAATATGAAAACAATCTGAGATGCAATCATGTGGGGTGTGCTGCACTATTGCTTTTATTGTTTGTGCTGAATGCAACTTGACCCTTTAATGAATCAGAATGCGAGGATAATTTTAAATGTTGGGGCAGAGACGGAAGTTTGGGCAGCTGTGCCGTGGGGGGAATTATCCAGAATTTATACAGTTAACAACAATAAATTGCACCAGGGTGTGCAAATCAGCTTTTTCTATCTTTCAACTTTGCAAATACAATTTTTACAATGCGCCAGTTGGTGAAGATTAGGCAGTAGGGGAGGATGCTGAAGGCATAGGCCACTTTCAAAACTAGTGAAGATTAGGCAGTTGACATGATAACAGAAATAAGTGGCCTTGGTCTCTTTCAAGTGAAAGTGTTGGGTTTCAAAATTAGGTTTTAGGCATTTGTGTGTGGGCAGGTATTTTGACTGAATATTTCTGCTGGTGGGGCAGAAAGGATGTGGGTTGAAGTGGTGGAGACAGGGACATTGATTGAAGTGAGGTTAACTCTTGATGGATTGGAAGGAATGGGGACTAAGATTTGAAGGGCAAGCCAGAAAAGGGAGAAGGATATGGTTGTGTAGTCAACTCTTCTGGAGATGACAGAAGATAGTATGATTAAAGGAATCAGGTGAGAAGGGGAAGGTTGGGATCAGTATATAGGGAGCAGGATTCTCCAATAATCGGGCTATGCCCCCACGCCCGGCGAAAAGACGCGCGCGAAGCACCCTGGACTTACCTGGAGAAAGTCCAGAGTGATTCTCCTACCTGGAGGGGTCCAGCAGGGCCCCGGAGTGCTCCGCGCAGCTTTAGCTGCCGCTATGGGGCCCTGCACTTCCGGTTGGGGGTCCGCGGATGCGCACAGCGGCTGCCTGTGTCGGCTGCCTCACGCGACATGGCGGACCCACACCGGGGAGCGACAGCAAGAAGAGAGGCGCCCCCTAGATCGCACTCGCCCGCGGATCAGTGGCCCTCGATCAATAGCCTGGCAGTCCTGGGGACCCCCCCCCAAGGCGAATGATCTCCCCCCCCCCCCAAGGCGAATGATCTCCCTCCCCCCCAGGCGAATGATCTCTCCCCCCCCCCCAAGGCGAATGATCTCCCCCCCCCCCAAGGCGAATGATCTCCCCCCCCCAAGGTGAATGATCTCCCCCCCCCAAGGCGAATGATCTCCCCCCCCAAGGCGAATGATCTCCCCCCCCAAGGCGAATGATCTCCCCCCCCCCAAGGCGAATGATCTCCCCCCCCCCAAGGCGAATGATCCCCCCCCCAAGGCGAATGATCCACCCCCCCCAAGGCGAATGATCCCCCCCCCCCAGGCGAATGATCCCCCCCCCCAGGCGAATGATCCCCCCCCCCAAGGCGAATGATCTCCCCCCCCCCAAGGCGAATGATCCCCCCCCCCAAGGCGCATGATCCCCCCCCCCCCAAGGCGCATGATCCCCCCCCCCCCCCCCCCCCACAAGGCGCATGCGGACTGAGTCCGCAGCTGCCAAGCCCAGTGCTGCCGGGTGGAACCATGAGTGAACCACGCCGGCGGGAACTCGGCCAGCTGCACTTGGAGAATCGCTGCAGGGGCCTCTTTAAATGGCCCCCGACCGGCGCCACATCGACCGCGCGCGCCCGATTGGCGGCGATTCTCCGGGGACCGGAGAATCACAGGAGCGGCATCGGACCCAATCTCGGATTTTCCACCCCAGCGCCAAGCGCGATTTCGGCACGGAGAATCCAGCCCAGGGAATCTAAATTTTAAAGTAAAAGCAGGAAGACGTAAAAAAGGAAAGAATGCAGAAGGGCATGAAGAAAAACAATAAGATAATGGAAAATGAGCAAAGATATGAACGCATGAGGGGACTGAGGTGAGAAGAGTGGGATTGCAAAGGCAATGGGAACAAATGGAGGATGGTGGAAATATTAAGATGAGTGAAAGAGAGAAAGTGGGAAGGTATGTAAGATGAAACGGAATAGGAAAGGAGGTACACAAATGGGATTCAGAATTTGATAAGAATAATACAAACAAACAAAGGGCAGCACGGTAGCATTGTGGATAGCACAATTGCTTCACAGCTCCAGGGTCTCAGGTTTGATTCCGGCTTGGTTCACTGTGCGGAGTCTGCACGTTCTCCCCGTGTGTGTGTGGGTTTCCTCCTGTGCTCCAGTTTCCTCCCACAGTCCAAAGATGTGCAGGTTAGGTGGATTGGCCATGATAAATTGCCCTTAGTGACCAAAATTGCCCTTAGTGTTGGGTGGGGTTACTGGGTAATGGGGATAGGGTGGAGGTGTGGACCTTGGGTAGGGTGCTCTTTCCAAGAGCCGATGCAGACCGATGGGCCGAATGGCCTCCTTCTGCACTGTAAATTCTATGTAAAATGGCAGGAGATGCAGCCTGCGCCATTATGCCGATGCAAAAAAATGGAAGAAATGAAAGGAATAAAGGAGAGGATTGCTGAGAAGCAAGAATGAGAAAGGTGGAAAGGAGCAGAAGGGAGAGAAACAGACAGAGAACCAGCAACTTAAAGGTGAAGTAAAAAATAATACAGATTTCTGAGCAGGGAACAGAAGTATTGAAAGAGCAACTTATAAAAGAAAAGGAAATTAAACCAACAGAGCAATCAATACAATTTAAATAATCTGATGGTGAATATTCATTGGCGTTCTGTCACTTATCCACCATAACTTTTTGATTTGATTTGATTTATTATTGTCACATGTATTAGTAGACAGTGAAAAGTATTATTTCTTGTATGCTGTACAAACAATGCATACCGTACATAGGGAAGGAAGGAGAGACTGCAGAATATAATGTTACAGTTATAGCAAGTTGTAGAGAAAATATCAACTTAATACGAGGCAGGTCCATTCAAACTGCCAATGGCAGTAGGGAAGAAGCTGTTCTTGAGTCGGTTGGTACGTGACCTCAAACTTTGGTATCTTTTACCTGGCGGAAGGAGGTGGAAGAGAGTATGTCCGGGGTGCGTGGGGTCCTTAATTATGCTGGCTGCCTTTCTGAGGCAGCGGGAATTATAGGTAGAGTCAATGGATGGGAGGCTGGTTTGCGTGATGGACTGGGCTGCATTCACGACCTTTTATAGTTTCCTGCGGTCTTGGGCAGAGCAGGCTCCATACCAAGCTGTGATACAACCAGAAAGAATGCTTTCTATGGTGCATCTGTAGACGTTGGTGAGGGTCGTAGCTGACATGCCAAATTACCTCAGTCTTCTGCGAAAGTCGAGTCGTTGGTGGACTTTCTTAACTATAGTGTATAGTGTCGGCGTGGGGGGACCACGACAGGCTGTTAGTGATCTGTACACCTAAAAATGTGAAGCTCTCGACCCTTTCTACTTCGGTTTGGTTGTAAAGTGGCAAACATTGGAAAATCTCTACTGTGTTTCTGGAGTTTACATAGCTTTTACTACAGCAGATGATTGGGAGAAATGAACCCCTTTATATCTAACCTTGCACTCACAGAACATGTCTTGAGAGTCAGAGTTAGAGAGATTCTGGTGATGTGTTGTGTCTTAATGTAGGAAAACAAGGATATTTCAAAAATTTAGTTTTCGAGGATCACAATATATTCCAAAATTAAATGTTGTTGGAAACTAACTATCGTAATTATGTTCATGGTTTATTACAATACATTGATTTTTCCTTTTGGTTTCACAATTTGTTCTAATTGACTTTTGTACTGCCCTTAATAATTATTTTACATTAAGGATGTTATACTTGCATTTGCACCATATCATGTCAAAATATCTACTTAATTTCTAATTATTTTACATTGAGTAAAAATAGTTATATTCATTTTGTTTGTTTAACAAAATTTTTTTAAGGAAAGTACAATTCTGGTTATTTGCATGGCATAATTAAATGTCTCAAAAGTAATGAATAATACTTGTACTTCATCTCATTGAATTACATTTGGAATTCCATTCTGTGCCAGGAAACCCACAATTGGGATGAAGATGAACGGCCAGCTAATTTTGATTTATTTGTGTGATGTTAGTGGAGTGCAAAATAGTGAATGGTGACATTTAGGTTGGAATTTTCAACCTCCCTGGCGCAAGAAAGGGAGTGGGCGTGCTTTGAAGATGATGCTCCCAGATGACATGTCAGTGTCCCGGCACCTCTGGAATGCACAGGTATTTTCATAGTGAGGACAGGGATGGTGGGGGAGTTGGGAAACCCCCTCAACCCCAAGTAATAGCCTGTTAAGCTCCTTGGGGAGCTTGTTAATGGGTTGAGGAGAGCCAGATGGCAATTTCCAATTCACAAACCACCAAATCCGAACAGGATGGTGCGCATTCATAGAATCCCTACATTGCAGAAGAATGCCATTCGGCCTATCGAGTCTGCACTGACCTTTCAAAAGACCACCCTGCCTAGGCCCAAATCCCCCTCCCTATTCCTGCAACCCCACCGTAAGGGGCGATTTAGATGGCCAATCCGCCTAACCTGCACATCTTTGGACTGTGGGAGGAAACCAGAGCAACTGGATGAAACCCACACAGACACGGGAAGAATGTTCAAACTCCACACAGGCAGTTACCCAAGGTAGGAATCAAATTGGGGTCCCTAGTGCTGTGAGGCAGCCGTGCTAACCACTGTGCCGCATTGGCACTGCGTTAGTGCACAGCTAACAGGATTCAATGCGGGGAACGATTAATAATTTGTTGACGAGGAGAAACTTTGCCACTCGAGGGTTTTGTGAGAGGTCAGGCACAGTCCTTTGTAGTTAGGTGTTTGGCCACCTTTCTGCACCGTGAGGCTGTTGGTCCTCAATTGTCCTGCCTCCTCTCTCCTACAAGATAGCGGCAGACCCTGTCTTGGTGGCCATCTGCCTTTCATGATCATGCTCAGTAGACAGCTCCCACCTCCTGGCAGAGCTTAGCTTCAGCACAATTAGAGGATCTACATTCGAAGATTGTGTTGCGTGAACGTACACAACCCTGAATTAAAAATCAAATCCCTTGTTTCTTAGAAATTAAAAATCTTTTTTTTTAAAATTCAACGGGGACAAGACTGGACCTGGTTGTAACGTACACTGAAGCCATGGAGCATGTTAACATTCACCGCTATCCACAAACAATGGAGACTTGATCAAGGCACCAGTGGGTGTCATGCAGGTGGAAATGAACTCCAACGTTAGTCAATATCATAAGAAGAATGAAAGTAGAGGGAGGAGTGAGAAAAATCAAAGCCTTTAAAAAAGGCTTCAGATAATATCATGACATTAACATTCGAGTTTTATAAATTTGAAGCTGTAAAATTGTATTTCATCTTTTGGATGCATAACCATGACATTTCAACTCCTGGCACATTGGCAGTAAATCCAGTCACTGAATGATTAAGTACTTACTGGTCCAAGGAAACTTACCATATCTGGTAACTGTTAAGGTCAAGCCATATGCAGAAACCAAATCAATGACCATCTAATCCTCCAAAGGCAGATTAAGTATATAATTGACCTATCTAATCCATGTATCATCTCCTGTCACGTTTTAGAGTCTGTCTGTTTCAAACTGGCACCTTGCCTGTAAGAAAACTATCTTACAGATCATAGCAGTGTATCTGATGAAAGCTACAAAGATAGCTTTTGATCTGTAATCAAAGAGGCTGCTAGATTTAAGCTGATGAGCTACAGCTTAGCACAGTTGTTAGATCCTTATCTCTACACAGGCTGTTCCTCTGTGACTACATGAAGCAAAAATAAATTAATTTTTGCATCACCTTGATAACCTTAAAAGCTTTGTTGCATGATCCGACCCATTCAAATTACTATTCAGTTGTACCTTATCATAATACAGTATATTAAAATATCCCCCTTTTCCTATATTCTGAACATTGAACAATATATTCTTAGGAATATGAAATCCAGACAAAATGTTCTCCCTTCAATGTTCTCTTTAACTTAACATGTTTTTGTTCGGGTTCGAAAACCAATGGTATGAGGGTATGTTATTTATGACAATGAAAACTGAAACAAATAAAATACAAGCAAAACTATGATTTATTGCTGTTTTTTGGTGCTCATCATCCTGTTCTAATAGTAATAATCTTTATAGTGTTACAAGTAGGCTTACATTAACACTGCAATGTAGTTACCGTGAACCCTCCTGAGTTGCCACACTATGGCGCCTGTTCAGGTACATTGAGGGAGAATTCAATGTTTCTGGTTAGACTGAATAAGGTGCAGCAATTTCACGCACAATGACATAATTTTTTATCTAAAATGAACACAGCTTGTTTTTAAGTACAAAGTACACGGACACCAAAATGTATAGAACTAGAATAGACCATTGTGACCCATCCAGCTGGCTCGCTGTGCAATTTTCAGTTTTAGATTCAGAAGCCGAGGACTACTATTTGCTTTTTTAGTGCTTTCACAGATTTCTAATTATTTTAGTTTTGCATAATTACCCTGTACACAAGAGTCATTATTCGAAAAAAATAAATTTAGAAGCATGCTTTCAGAGGGATATATTATATATATATTTAATTTTAAGATTTCACCCTAATTGTATATTTTAGTTTCTAATAAATTTTATTTATGTTTTCATAATTTTTTTTCTCTTTGCCTGATCAAGGACAACGGATGAATTTTATTTTGAAAGATTTTCTTGCTGCATATTTGGAGATTAAATTAAAAACATACGCAGTTCGTGTGGCACTGCAAGGTGCAGGTGGAGCTGTGCCATGCAGGTGCTGGAAGCATGTGGAGTGGGTGGATAATGATGTCAGGTAGCGCCTAATGCTGACTTGGTGCCCAGTCTGTCATGTAGCACCTCACAGGTCTTGTTACTACCTGCTCTTAAACATTCCCAGATAAACATGCATTCAGTTGCACAAGGGCATCCCCACTATTGTTATTTAAAGGGATTCACCATGGGATTTGCAGGTGAATTGCTTTTGATGTTTTTATTGTTGCTGCAGAGTGAGTTGAAGGACGGTGTTAAGCGTTCATAGAATACTTACAGTGCAGAAGGAGGCCAATCGGCCTATCGAGTCTGTACTGACCCTCTGAAAGAGCACCCTACCTAGGCTCACTCCTCCGCCATATCCCCGCAACCCTGAAACCCCACCTAACCTGCACATTCCAGGACACCAAGGGACAATTTAGCATGGCCAATCCACCTAACCTGCACATTGCTAGACTATGGGAGGAAACTGGAGCACCTGGAAGAATCCCATGCAGACACAGGGAGAAGGTGCAAACTTCAAACAGCCACCCAAGGCCAGAATCCGGACCCTGTGAGACAGCAGTGATAATCACTGTGCCACCTTGCTGTTTTATTGGAAAAGATTTTGGATTTACAAGCGTCTAATGCTGGACTTCTACAAAGAGGTCAATTGAAAGGCCAGTCAGGAAAAATGCCTGCTTTCAGTAATGGGGGCTATAGTTGCAGTTTCTCTTTGGCTGCAGCATGACTTGAAATGGAGCCCAGGCAGTCGAGAGTGGGAGTTGTGTGTGGTGGAGGTAGTAGAGGAATAGAGGATGCATCCAGGACCCTTTCACTCCAGAAGGCATATCTGTAACCACCTACTTATCTGGTACCTCTGACATCACATTTCTTCATCAGGCTTGTTCTACAGTTCTCCACCTTTATTGTGGACCTTCACAGTGTTCTTTTGGTCAAAATCCTGAAAAGAATCCCAAAAGATAACATTCCATAACAACACTTCCAATAATACATACAAAACTGAACTATCGCCTTATGCATTCCTTTAGCACCGGTCTAACATGTGCCTCTACCTCTCCTAATGCTCCAATGCAGGTAGCATTGTGGATAGCACAATCGCTTCACAGCTCCAGGGTCCCAGGTTCGATTCCGGCTTGGGTAACTGTCTGTGCGGAGTCTGCACATCCTCCCCGTGTGTGTGTGGGTTTCCTCCGGGTGCTCCGGTTTCCTCCCACAGTCCAAAGATGTGCAGGTTAGGTGGATTGGCCATGATAAATTGCCCTTAGTGTCCAAAATTGCCCTTAGTGTTGGGTGGGGTTACTGGGTTATGGGGATGGGGTGGAGGGGTTATTGGGTTATGGGGATGGGGTGGAGGGGTTATTGGGTTATGGGGATGGGGTGGAGGTGTTAACCTTGGGTAGGGTGCTCTTTCCAGGAGCCGGTGCAGACTCGATGGGCTGAATGGCCTCCTTCTGCACTGTAAATTCTATGATCTATGATAATGCAGTGTTATCCCATTGACTGATGGTCTTCAAGCAGCTCAGGGCCCTGAGGTCCAGGCTTTTGGACTGTACCACCTTGGCATGGGCAACTGTGGCTGAACTGGCTAAAGAGCAACAGCATGGACACTGCTGGGTGGCAGTGGTGGGAGCATGAATATTATCATGCTGAGAGAGGGTAACAGGCTCATGCTCCACAGAGCCACTGACATTCCACAGGGTGGTGCCTCAGAAATCCTAGTCATCACTGGAGCACAATTTGCTGACCTGCTGTGAGACCCTGAAAGCACCTTTAAGTACTTCCATGATGACAATAGACTGAGTCAGCAGATAGAAACAAGCTGCTGTCACATGACTTCCAGCACGGCTGTCATGGAGCTGGGGTGGATGGACTCCAATCTCTGTGTGAAGCCCCTGTGCCAGACGACTCCATGCTTCTTGACAATGGCGTGAGGCTCTGTGGCTGGCCTGCCAATGCACTAAGCACATTGGTGTGCATGGCCATCAGTTTTCTCTCATATTCCCCCTCAGTGAAGTCCTCGTCTGAGTCCCCTGCAGCAGAACTTGTGTGTGATTTTGCCCTCCATTGCAAACACAAACACAGGAGTTTAAATTTTGAGATAGGAAGGGAGTTTCAGGTTTCACTGTCATTGAGTTTAAAATCCTGGAACACACTTCGGGATCAGGCACCAGAAACTGATCTGCTTCACCACCTTTCAGAAGATATGCCTCAAGGCTCTCCTTGCACCTGTAAAAACATCACCTCTCTCCTCCTTTTCACCTCCATTGCCAAGGCCTTCAGCGTTACATCTGAGAAACAGGGAGCCATTCCTCCGGCCTGTTGCTCCGGTACCTGTCTTCTCCCTTCAACCCAAGCCTTTCTGAGACTGTTCCAGTGGCTGTAACATCCTGAGTTCTCTTCCCATTGAAGAGAGACAGGCTGTACCTATGAAGTTCAGGTTAGATGTGCGTCCACATACTGCCTGCCTCAATGGACATGGGTAATTACACATCCTGAAAATGGGTCTTATTGAATATTTCCCTTTTTAACATAGCTGAGAGTTAAAGTCAGCGCTTCAAATAAGACCAACTCTGCACTTCCCCCAAAAGTGTCAATGGACTTGATTCTTCTGCCCCGCCCCCTCATAAGAGCGAGACGCCGACAATGGAAAAATGCATTGACTTTGGGCAGGATTCTCCGGTTACTGAGCTAACGCAGCCGGAGAATCCCGCCCAATGAGTCCAGTGGTTCTTCCAGCAATACTGTATGTGACATTTTCAGCACAGTATGAATAACCTGCTTAATGCTATAACTACTCTGTCCTGAGATAGAACATAGAACATAGAACGATACAGCGCAGTACAGGCCCTTCGGCCCTCAATGTTGCACCGACATGGAAAAAAAACGAAAGGCCATCTAACCTACACTATGCCCTTATCATCCATATGCTTATCCAATAAACTTTTAAATGCCCTCAATGTTGGCGAGTTCACTACTGTTGCAGGTAGGGCATTCCACGGCCTCACCACTCTTTGCGTAAAAAACCCACCTCTGACCTCTGTCCTATATCTATTACCCCTCAGTTTAAGGCTATGTCCCCTCGTGCTAGCCATCTCCATCCGCGGGAGAAGGCTCTCGCTGTCCACCCTATCTAACCCTCTGATCATTTTGTATGCCTCTATTAGGTCACCTCTTAACCTTCTTCTCTCTAACGAAAACAACCTCAAGTCCATCAGCCTTTCCTCATAAGATTTTCCCTCCATACCAGGCAACATCCTGGTAAATCTCCTCTGTACCCGTTCCAAAGCATCCACGTCCTTCCTATAATGAGGCGACCAGAACTGTACGCAATACTCCAAATGCGGCCGTACTAGAGTTTTGTACAACTGCAACATGACCTCATGGCTCCGGAACTCAATCCCTCTACCAATAAAGGCCATGACACCATAGGCCTTCTTCACAACCCTATCAACCTGGGTGGCAACTTTCAGGGATCTATGTACATGGACACCGAGATCCCTCTGCTCATCCACACTACCAAGAATTTTACCATTAGCCAAATATTCCGCATTCCTGTTATTCTTTCCAAAGTGAATCACCTCACACTTCTCCACATTAAACTCCATTTGCCACCTCTCAGCCCAGCTTTGCAGCTTATCTATGTCCCTCTGTAACCTGCAACATCCTTCCGCACTGTCTACAACTCCACCGACTTTAGTGTCGTCTGCAAATTTACTTACCCATCCTTCTGCGCCCTCCTCTAGGTCATTTATAAAAATGACAAACAGCAACGGCCCCAGAACAGATCCTTGTGGTACGCCACTCGTAACTGAACTCCATTCTGAACATTTCCCATCAACCACCACTCTCTGTCTTCTTTCAACTAGCCAATTTCTGATCCACATCTCTAAATCACCCTCAATCCCCAGCCTCCGTATTTTCTGCAATAGCCGACCGTGGGGAACCTTATCAAACGCTTTACTGAAATCCATATACACCACATCAACTGCTTTACCCTCGTCCACCTGTTCAGTCACCTTCTCAAAGAACTCGATAAGGTTTGTGAGGCATGACCTACCCTTCACAAAACCATGCTGACTATCCCTAATCATATTATTCCTATCTAGATGATTATAAATCGTATCTTTTATAATCCTCTCCAAGACTTTACCCACCACAGACGTTAGGCTCACCGGCCTATAGTTACCAGGGTTATCTCTACTCCCCTTCTTGAACAAAGGGACCACATTTGCTATCCTCCAGTCCTCTGGCACTATTCCTGTAGCCAATGATGACCTAAAAATCAAAGCCAAAGGCTCAGCAATCTCTTCCCTGGCTTCCCAGAGAATCCTAGGATAAATCCCATCAGGCCCCGGGGACTTATCTATTTTCACCTTGTCCAGAATTGCCAACACTTCTTCCCTACGCACCTCAATGCCATCTATTCTAATAGCCTGGGTCTCAGCATTCTCCTCCACAATATTATCTTTTTCCTGAGTGAATACTGACAAAAAGTATTCACTTAGTATCTTGCTTATCTCCTCAGCCTCCACACACAACTTCCCACCACTGTCCTTGACTGGCCCTACTCTTACCCTAGTCATTCTTTTATTCCTGACATACCTATAGAAAGCTTTTGGGTTTTCCTTGATCCTACCTGCCAAAGACTTCTCGTGTCCCCTCCTTGCTCGTCTTAGCTCTCTCTTTAGATCCTTCCTCGCTTCCCTGTAACTATTAAGCGCCCCAACTGAAACTTCACGCCTCATCTTCACATAGGCCTCCTTTTTCCTCTTAACAAGAGATTCCACTTCTTTGGTAAACCACGGTTCCCTCGCTCTACCCTTTCCTCCCTGTCTGACTGGTACGTACTGATCAAGAACACGCAATAGCTGTTCCTTGAACAAGCTCCACATATCCAGTGTGCCCAACCCTTGCAGCCTACTTCTCCAACCTACACATCCTAATTCATGTCTAATGGCATCATAATTGCCCTTCCCCCAGCTATAAGTCTTGCCCTGCGGGGTATACTTATCCCTTTCCATCACTAATGTAAAGGTCACCGAATTGTGGTCACTGTCTCCAAAGTGTTCACCTACCTCCAGATCTAACACCTGGCCTGGTTCATTACCCAAAACCAAATCCAAAGTGGCCTCACCTCTTGTTGGCCTGTCAACATATTGTGTCAGAAAACCCTCCTGCACACATTGTACAAAGAACGACCCATCCAATGTACTCGAACTATATCTTTTCCAGTCAATATTAGGAAAGTTAAAGTCTCCCATAACAACTACCCTGTTACTTTCGCTCTTTTCCAGAATCATCTTCGCCATCCTTTCCTCTACATCTCTAGAACTATTAGGTGGCCTATAGAAAACTCCCAGCAGGGTGACCTCTCCTTTCCTGTTTCTAACCTCAGCCCATACTACCTCGGAAGAAGAGTCCCCATCTTGCATCCTTTCTGCCACCGTAATACTGTCCTTGACTAGCAGCGCCACACCTCCCCCTCTTTTGCCCCCTTCTCTGACTTTACTAAAACACCTAAACCCCGGAACCTGCAACAACCATTCCTGTCCCTCCTCTATCCATGTCTCTGAAATGGCCACAACATCGAAGTCCCAGGTACCAACCCATGCTGCCAATTCCCCTACCTTATTTCGTATACTCCTGGCATTGAAATAGACACACTTCAAACCACTGACCTGAACACTGGCACCCTCCTGCGAAGTCAAATCTGTGCTCCTGACCTCTCTACTCTCAATCTCTCGCACCCCAAAACTACAATCCAGGTTCCCATGCCCCTGCTGAATTAGTTTAAACCCCCCCAAAGAGTACTAACAAATCTCCCCCCCAGGATATTGGTGCCCCTTAGGTTCAGATGTAGACCATCCTGTCTATAGAGGTCCCACCTTCCCCAGAAAGAGCCCCAGTTATCCAGAAATCTGAATCCCTCCCGCCTGCACCATCCCTGTAGCCACGTGTTTAATTGCTCTCTCTCCCTATTCCTTGTCTCACTATCACGTGGCACGGGCAACAACCCAGAGATAACAACTCTGTTTGTTCTCGCTCTGAGCTTCCATCCTAGCTCCCTAAAGGCCTGCCTGACATCCTTGTCCCCTTTCCTACCTATGTCGTTAGTGCCAATGTGGACTACGACTTGGGGCTGCTCCCCCTCCCCCTTAAGGACCCGAAAAACACGATCCGAGACATCACTTACCCTTGCACCTGGGAGGCAACATACCAAACGTATGTCTGCTAATTCTCCAAGCTGCCAAGTTCCATCCTCGAACTTGGATGCATTGGGTCAGCGTTTTTAAAGCTGCTTTCACAGGTCAATAACTTGACTGACAAATATAAAAAAATGTGTGTATTGAAGCTGAAACAAAAGTTTTATTAGAGATAGGCAATTGTAATCTAATATTATATGGCATTCTGCCACAATGGACTACCCAAAGAAATGAATAGAAATTATGTACCTGGGCAGCACGGTGGCACAGTGGTTAGCACTGCTGCCTCATGGCACCGAGGTCCCAGGTTCGATCCCAGCTCTGGGTCACTGTCTGTGTGGAGTTTGCACAGTCACCCCATGTTTGCATAGTTTTCGTCCCCAAAACCCAAAGATGTGCAGGCTTGGTGGATTGCTCCTTAATTCGAAAAAATTGGGTAGTCGAAATTTATAATAAAAAGAAATGATGTACCTTTCTTACTGAAGACTAGAAAGCTGTACAGCATTTACTGTGCTGCTCCAACATCAGTCGGGCTAAGAGAAGACATGGCTTTCATTCAGCCAACACATCTTTCTCCTTTACGTTTTAGTGTCATCAACATAAAATATTGGGCGGGATTCTCTGTGTGGTGGTATGATTAGCATAGCTGCCTGCCATTGGTGCAGAACACCGGCTTATCAATGGCCCTGGTCGGTCATGCGCCTCTCGACCGGTTGGTTGAGACCAGTCATGTGACGGCTCCCCGATTGGTCGAGAGGCTGAGTTAACCCCGCCTCCAGGGCAGGGTATAAATACCCAGTACTGCCGGCGGTTGTCCTTCTACTGTAATCGACTGCAGGTCTTAACATCTAGTATATTAAAGCCATACTTTTGTTCAGCAACTCGTCTCGCGTTCGATTGATGGTACATCACTCTGATCCTGAGGCTAAGTGTTGATGCTGTTGTAAACGCCGTCGTTTTCACAACAGCGTCAACATGCCCACAGGAGCAGTGATTCTGACCCTTACAGGAGGCCAGCACGGCACTGGAGTAACCCACGGCGCTCCAGCTGCCGATGCCGGCGTCAAATGGGCACCGTGCAGCAATACGCGCATGTGCAGTGTGGCCGGCATCAACGCGCACATGCACAGTGGCTCCCTACTCCGCGCTGGCCCCAACGTAATATGGTGTAGGGCTGCAGGGGCCGGCGCAGAGCAAAAGTGACCCCCAGCCTGAGAGGCCGGCCCGCTGATAGGTAGACCCCGATCGCTGGCCAGGCCACAGCGGAGGCCCCCCCCAGGGGTCGGACCCCCCACCCTCCCCCCACCAGACCCCCCCAGATGCATGCACGCCGAGGTCCTGCTGGGTAAGACCATACGTGGACTGCTCATGCGGGACTCGGATTTGTTTTGCGGCTGCTCGGTCTATCCTGAGCGGAGAATCGCACGGGGGCGGGGGGGGGGGGGGGGGGGGGGGGGGGGCGGCGGGGGGTGGCCGCTTAGAGTGGCCCCCAACCGGCGCCGATTCTCCTCTCTCCGGAGAATCGGCGTACTGGCGTTGGGGCTGCGCTGCGCGAATCGCGCTTGGCCGCCGATTCTCCAGCCCGGCGTGGGCTGAGAGAATCCTGGCCATTAAGTGAATTATTTATACCAAAGACAATTTGGCTTGCATCTCCAAATCTTTTCCAAAAAACTGCAATTGAAGATTTAACATAGTCGCAGAACCTAGGTTCAAAAGCAGGTTACACATGCTTGTGAAAAAAAATTATTTCTCCAGGGAGCAATGGCCTTGTGAGAAACTCTGACCCAGAGTTATTTCACAAAATGTATGACAGCATGGGATGAATCCTTATTCCACTGCACACTCTGAAGCACGGTAAGCTGAAGGAGCTGTGGTATGCACACTGACAGAACTGGGCTTGAGTCCAGGTTCTGTGAAACTACCTCAATACTTCAGAATCCAACTTCAGAATGACCCTTCTCATGATCTCAACAACAGAGCAAATTACCCCTCTTTGATAAACCCAGGCTTTTTTCCAACCCATTCAACTAGAGGCTGGGCACATTTGAGTGCCAAACATTCCTTCCCTCTCAGAAAAACGATCTCTCTTTTGAGAAAGAGCAACTAATTGCATTTTTAGTAAGAGAACCATGAAATGTTGCCTTGCCTCTCTTGATCTACTGTAGAATTAGGATGGTAAAAATGTAAAGAAATAGATCTATTTGATTACCCTGATCTAAATGATGGAATTGGAAATTTAGGCTACAGTATGGAAGGATGTGTCTGCAGAAAGTGGCACAGAAACTACAGCTCTAGTCATTGTGGCTGAGTGACTGATGTGGAGGTTAGTCTCTTATAGTCATGTTGTACATTGATTATATGCTCATCTTCATTCTATTTCCTGGGTAGGTCCCCAGTCTTGAAAGCTGCATCTGTGACCAGCTAAAACCGATAAAGATTTTATTAGAGCTGAATCCATCAGAGTAAATGAAGTGACCATTCATGAATAATGGTCAGAGCTTTAACTGTATTGAAGGAGTTGCCGACCAAAGTGCAATCAGAAGCAGGTGGTGGAGGCTCTCCTGCTCCGACCTCTGTTCATCCAGTGATCGCCTGCTGGATGGCCAATTAGCAGCTGGCGGGCGGGCAGGATTGCTGATGATCCTGCATATGGGGGAGAGGGTTTGGAGGCTATACTTGAGGTGGCTGCTGTGTCATCATCAGAGATGGAGGAAGATGCTAATGGCATGTTTAAAGGTACTTGGGTCCTGAATGCAGCTGTGTCCAGCAGGAAGCCTCCAGTTCGAGAGCAGCCTCACAAGTCTGACACCACACATCCACTACTGGAGACCACGGCGCATCTGCTCGAGACCACATTTCATCTGCCTGAGATCATCCAATCCTCACCCTGCCATCAGCCTCTCCTCAGCCTCAATCCAAGGAAACCCTGTCAACCTCAGACAAACAGCTGCCCCTGTTCCAGCCAACCAAAATGCATTCGGAACCTGCCTGTGGACATGGTGGGAGCCAGAACTCAGGTGGTCACACGAGATACTGCTGATTCCCTCCATGACCTGGCATGAGATCCAGAGTTTCAGAATTTGCTTCCTTTTATTTCCTTCCCTATTGCTGTCTTACCCCATTATTAAGCATTATTGCCGCTCGATCTATCTGATGCAACGATTTAGATGGAAAAGAGAGACAGCAATGTTCAAGTGGAAGGAACGAGCCGTTGATCAAAGGGGAATCAAACAGAGTCATTCGATGATGTAACCCACGAAGGAGTGAAGAAAGGCAGATCACATAGAGAGTGACCGTCATATGAAAATAAAGCAGAGTCTCCATAGTCTCAGCAGGGTAGCATGGTGGTTAGCATAAATGCTTCACAGCTCCAGGGTCCCAGGTTCGATTCCCGGCTGGGTCACTGTCTGTGTGGAGTCTGCACGTCCTCCCCCTGTGTGCGTGGGTTTCCTCCGGGTGCTCCGGTTTCCTCCCACAGTCCAAAGATGTGCGGGTTAGGTGGATTGGCCATGCTAAATTGCCCGTAGTGTCCTAATAAAAGTAAGGTTAAGGGGGGGTTGTTGGGTTACGGGTATAGGGTGGATACGTGGGTTTGAGTAGGGTGATCATGGCTCGGCACAACATTGAGGGCCGAAGGGCCTGTTCTGTGCTGTACTGTTCTATGTTCTATGACTTAGATAGGCTGCTTTCCCCTTTGAGGGTGACTGGTGGTGATTTTAATCTGAGGATCACCACACCTCAAGAGAGGGGCGAGGTTGAGAAGACGGGCCTTAGCAGGTACGGGAATTGTGCTTAGAGGGAAAAATCAGTAGTGGTTTTCTGGGAGGAGCTCTTCAGCCACAGGTAGAAGGTGATTCAGGAGGACTCTTGCGATGACCTTTCCTGTGGCCGACAACAGGGAAATTCTTCTGTGGTTACTGCAGTCAGATGTGTCACCTTTCTTTGAGGATGGTCATGATTACAGCATCTCTGCGATCTCCTGGCATGTTCTCCTCCTTCCAGATAAGAGAAGTGTGATCATGTAGTCATGAAAATAGTGCTTCTTCACCATGTAGTGCTACAGCAGGGATTCCACCTGGTCCAGATGCCATGTTGTTCTTTAGCTGTTGGATGGCCTTGTGTCGGTTGGGCTTGTGCTGACATGGTGGTAGGCAGGCTGGAGTCCAGGGCACCTACGTTGAAGACGTTAAGGAGGTCTTCGAACTGCTCCTTCCAGTGGGCACTGACTTCTTCGCTGCTCTTGATGAGCACCTCCCCGTTCTTGGCCAGCAGTGGGGTGGGGCGCTGGGTGCTTGGGCCAAGGGTGGCCGAGACTATACTGAAGAAACCTCGCGTGTAGTGAATTACCAATAGTACAAAAATGTAAGAAAGTCACAAATCAAAGAAGGATAAAGAGGAGAACTTATTGTATCTGCAATAGATTTTTTCCTTTCTTTTTAGTCAAAGAAGATCTTAGCCGTAACTGTAAAACCGAAAAGGCTTGATTTCAATAATCAGGTGGATGGTGCTGTGAAGCAACAATGCCAACATGGAATTACAAATCTTGAGAGAGTGGAGGGCTGTTGGGTAAGTATAATCTAAATATACGTTAGGCTATGGCGATACGCAAACTTTCCCAACCTTCCCATTTATCACAGGAATTGTGCACAATATGTGAAACTGTTAATATAAAACAGATAGCAAGATTTCAAAATTCATCTTGTGGGTTACACTGCATTTAACCTATTTTCAGTTTGAAATGTTCTGGCTTATGACTGTTCTATGTTTCTAGGTGAATAAAGCATGAATCCTTACCTTATGTTAACCATTGTATGGAGGTGTATCAAAAGATCTCTGAATATCCAGGTGCTATATAATGTCAACAGCTGTTTTCCTAACCATCACTTTCTAAAAGTGTAAATAAACGTGAATATCGCCACGGTTCCCAGAGGACACATGGGCTGCTCTCCCCTTTGAGAGCAGACTGGTGGTGATTTAACCTGTGGGACGGACTGGCAAGTTAAACACAAATTCTCTTTTATGAATTCTTGCTGACCACAAAGCTAGAACTTTCTGAAGGTACTGCTCTAGCTACTAGCTGTTTCTGAGAAGTAAGAAGGGGAAACAATAAGAAACAGCAATTTGAATTTATATAGCATCTTTACTGTAACAAAATGTTTCAAATGTGTTATAATGAAAAATTTGGCAATGCACCAAATGGGACGCTTGGAAGCCAATGTTGGTCAAGGGTCATGGGTGGATGGGGCTTGATGTAAGGACAGAGTTTACAGAGGGTAGAATGGGGAGGTTGGTCAGGATTGTGTTAAGACAGAAATAAAAACAG
This sequence comes from Scyliorhinus canicula, assembly GCF_902713615.1. Lineage (NCBI taxonomy): Eukaryota > Metazoa > Chordata > Chondrichthyes > Carcharhiniformes > Scyliorhinidae > Scyliorhinus > Scyliorhinus canicula. The sequence continues at coordinate 47,825,437 of NC_052156.1, forward strand.
AAAATGCTGGAAATACTCAGCAGGTTACGCTAACTCTGTTTCTCTCTGCACAGTTGCAGCCTGACCCATTGAGTATTTCCTGCATTTTCTGTTTTTATTTCAGATTTTCAGTATCCGCAGTATTTTGCTTTTGTATTTGTGTTAAGACAGTCAGGTCTAGAGGCAACAAAGGCATGGATGAGGGTTTCAGCAGCAGGTGAGCTTCGACAGAGACAGAGTCAGGCGATGTTAGCAGAAGTGGAACTAGGTGGTCCTAGTGATGACATGGACATGTGGTTGTAAGCGCACCTTGGGAGTCTGATATGATAACCAAGGTGGCAAACAGTCTGGTTCAGCCTGGGTCAGTTCTAGAGAGAACGATGGAGTCAGTAGCACAAGAACAATTTGCAGTGGTTCTGTTTGCTAAATGTTTAGTTGGAAGAAATTTCTGCTCAAACTATATTGGGAGTCAGACAGCGGAGAGTTGTAAGAGATGTGGTGAGGTGCATTTGAGTGTCATTAATGTAAGTGTGAAAGCTGATGCTGTGTTTTTGGATGATGCTGCCAAGGGGCAGTATATAGTTGGAGACACCACAGGTAATGATGCGGGAGGGGGAAAATAAGCCATTAAAAGTGATCCTCTGGCTATGATTACATAAATAAAAATGGAACCAGATGAATATCATCCTACCCAGCTGAATGCGGTGGAATAAAACAAATAGTGAAAAGATCATAAACATTGGGAAATTATCTATTTGCTACTGTAATATCCAATCCGCTGTGGCATTTTTTAAACACAGTTCAGTTGTTGGGAACAGGGTGGCCAGTCAGGTAAAACCAGCTCGATTCCTGACCACACCACCTTAACTATGCCGTTTATTAGGCTGCTTAGACACCTGCATTCGATATTATTCGGAATTGGAAAGGGAAGTTCTACAGCGCATAAAATGGCTGCTGATGCCCCACTGTTTTACATCACTGCCCAAGATTAATTTCACTCTCAAAATCTTATCAGCTGCCCTGATGAGTAGAAAAGTACAAGTAGCAGATTATTTGCATGATGAAACTTTGTAAGCTATTATATAATGGTATGCAAACATGCGTATAAATTCAAGGGAGCCTCATTTTTGGTACAAGCCTCTTTGGTGACATGTCCTAATGTGCATCATAAATTGCCACAATGTACATTGCAATAGCCTGTTTGCAATCTTATAAATTACCCTTGCATAATTAAGTAGGTAACAGTGGAAAGATACAGATTCTTACTTCCACACAGAGGTCTTTTGAAAGACATGCATGACAAATAAGGAAAATTATGTTTTTGAGCTGTCACAGGTTTCATTTTGTCTGCCAAGCTTTGCTGCATACCGGTAAATGTGATTATGATAATCTTCAGCGAATTCAAATAACTGAATTCATTGCAGTGACTGCTGCTAATATTTCAGACCAGTAGATTTCAAAGAGTTTGCCGCATGTCATGAAAAGGACATTAAAAAGGTTTTTTGAAGCAAAATAAATTCAATATCATAACTACGTCTTATGCAATTTAAACAGAAAATTTACTATTCACTTGAAACAACAGTACAAATAATTAAATAATATTTAAGGTTGCAATCTTAATTGGGACATAAATCAACATGTAGAACGTGATAACTCAAACGTTTAAATAGTCTGGTGCCATTAAGCAATAATATGTTTAACAAAATTGTGGTACTTACGGTCCTTACAGTTGAAAATATGCCACTCACTGCAAGTCTCTTCCTACTTATGTTATTTTCCTCCAATAAACTGCACCAATATACTGAAATACTGCATAAAACTGTTGTCAAACACAGTAACAAGTCATATTTTCCAACTTTGGCAATCTAAGTAGTTTCACAAATAAAGTGCTTTCAAAGTGTAATTTTTCAGCAGTTATTGCCACGTATGTAATGATTTACAAAGTTCAAAGTGGGAATTGGCAAATTCTGAGAACAATTTAAAAAGATTGAATCATGCACTTCTAACTTGTTGACTGCTTGCTGACAGTAAAACTTACATGTGCTATGAATGCAGAGAATTGCAGAAAAGCTTGCACCATTATAAGAAATTATTTTTAGAAATATTCTGGAATTTTTAACCAACTGATTTTGGTGTCAGCCACCTTAGCTCTTGATGCAAGCAGTGCATCCTGGTCATAATTGCTGACGTGAAGAGCATTTGTTAGGAGTTTCTCCCTGGCAGTCAATCTTAATGCAAAATACACATTAATCAGCAAAGCAAACGTTGAATCGGGACTTTCTCTGCTATTTTCTGCTGCTGAAGTTAATGGGGTCAGGCATATAGCTGGTGGCAAATCCGAACCTAGCCCTTCCCTGCCCAGTGGGACAGGTTAAAACTATATACGTATGCTTGAGGATTCTACAAAATGTCTTGCTCTGCATTACCAATCAACCTTTAACACATGGCTAGAGATATTTGCCGATAAAATTTATGTCGCTATTATTTTTACAGAAATTTGATGAGGCGTTTTTTCGCTTTTATTCTTTACAGGACGTGGGTGTCGGTTGCCCTAATTACCCTTGAACTGAGTGGTTTCCTTGGCCTTTTCAGAGGGCAGCTGAGAGTCAACCATATTGCTGTGGATCTAAAGTCACATGTAGGCCAGATGGTAGATTTCCTTCCCTAAGGCACAATAGTGAACCACATGGAGTTTTACAACAATGAATGATAATTGTCATGGTCACCCTTACTGAGACGAGCTTTATATTCCAAGTTTATTCACTGAAGTTAAATTACAATCGCTACTGTGCTGGGATTTGAACCCATGTCCCCAGAGCCTCTGGATTACTCGTCTAGTGACAATGTTATGACCACTCTGCCACCATCCCCCTCCAAATCTTCAGTTTTAATCTAAGCTATGCTCAGCAGTACAAAAACTGGAGGCTAATTTCTACTTAGCTGTTTAAAAGACTGAATTAAACTCTATTAATATCCATAATTCTTTTCAAACAAAATCTACTTTAAAAAGACAAAAGAAAGATATATATTTGAAACAATTCTATCAGGCACCATTACCTGCTGTTTTTTAAAGCAATGAAATAACTTTCCAGCATCTGGAGCAAAGCACATTATATTAAAGTGAGTTCTGTGACCCTGAATAAAATGATGAAATGAAATGATGAGGTACAACGGAATTCCAAAGTTGACTGGTCACCTAATTTCCTTCTCAAAGGAGATTAAAATAAAGAACATGGAAAGTAATATTAGAAGCTACATAATCTCTTGAAAGCACAGATATCTGAACAGTACTGTGCAGCAAATCTGTGTACAATAATATATCACTGCTTGCTTAGAGATCCCTTTTAAACATGTACTTTAATACAAAAATAAAACAGCAGAATGATTTAAAATTATTTATGAATAACGAATTCAAATTCAAGTTCCTGAAGGATTACCTCAAATATTCTCAGAAACATGACAGAACTAACATCATCCATCCTCTTATAAAATGGAGAAAACAAACATGGTAAGTCACAAAAGGTAAATACTGGAAGTGGCAGTGAGGGAAAAAGAAAGAAAAATGAGGGAGAAAGATGCAATGTACTGTAATTATACAACAATTTCAGAATTCAGCGGCATTAATACTTAATACAAATCCGAACCGATTTATTTTAGATTCAGGATAATTCAAGACGGTTTAGTTATTCTCTATGTTAGCTTTTAATGTTGTCCGGAAAATCAACTCTATCCATTCACAAATTATGAAAGTAGGTCAATATAACTTATTGATCCCAAATTAATTGTATTTCTTAATACCAAGCTTGAAATCATGGCATGTATATGCTCTCACATTTTTCATGTATAACATATTTCTTTAATGCATGACCTACCCATTTTTCTAATCAACCAGGAATATAAGCATATCTACATAAGACCATTTAAAATCATGATCTGGGACCAGTTGATTAAAATTAAATTTAAATTTTATGTAATATATGTCAGAATTAAACATGCCAGTCATTATGTTTTGACATACTGTATAAACTTGAAAAAGCAAACACCCTGCAATGTATCAAACCCCAACATTAGCCCTAGCGCACAAGGTAATACTCTCAGGTAATACTCTTGCAAAATTTTATAATGCCTTTGGCACAAATTCTCAAACGATTAAATAAAAATTAACTGAATGTAACTGTTAATTACAGTACAGGGAGAAAATATTAAAGCTGCTCCCATTAGCTGAGCTTCCAGCAAGAAAGATACTGCCCAGTAGCATCTTTAATTCATTTTTGCCGATCAGAATATTACTTTCCAAAAGTGCTCAGATGACACCTTTAAAGAGAATGAATGAATACAGCTCAATGAATACAGCTCGGAACATAATTAAGTTCGTCCAAACCTTTTTTTTCCAAATTGCTCATCATTTGCCTTTTTTGTTTGTTTAATTTGAATTTCAGATTACGATGACTTATTTTCATTAAAGTGGTTGCATACAAATGCAATGCACCAAAACAAGCAATCAAAAAATTATTTGGACATCTTGAATGATTGGGTTTTAGCAAGTAAGCTATAACAAAATAGATTATGCAAGGACGTGTAAATTCTGGTGTCGTTACCTTAAAAAACTCAGTTTACTTGGAATAATACAACTGTTGAGCATTGTTTGCGATTTGTTGAGCAACTCAAATGTTTCGCTGTACTTATTGCACACAAATGCAGATCATTAAGATAGCAGATATTTTTAACTGACGGCCATACATTTAAATCTAAGGGGTTCTATTTCTGGAACACGATTCCTTTGGTGAATTTTACTAGTTCTCCCATACATTATTAACAAGGATCATAAGCTGATAAGGACTAGCCCCACCCTACAAAAGCTTACCTATTGCCAGCCAGATATATTGGTGTACTGATGATGGTAATGGGTAAATATGCAACTAGAGACCATCCAGCCGTTTGGCAGCTGGAAATGGGAGGATTCATAATAGGTTGGGGGAATGGAGGAATAAAGTAAATATTTTTTAAAAATGCATTTGGGCAGTTTATTGCAACACAATTGGAGAAAATGACATACTAACTAGACATTAGACAGAATCAACCAACATAACAACTGACTCACCATTGACGTGCTTGACTGTCAGTATTTACTCAATAACAAAATGATTTCCATGGTACAATGGCAATTGAAAGTTAGTCATTTAGTTGGATTGACCATGTCTCCAATGTCTACCGGATGGGTGATTTTTTTCCCCCATTTCTTACAACCTTTAAAATCCCTGTTAGGCATCCATGCATAGAGCTTTGACAAGCTCTTAACGTGCTTTATGCATGTATGAAACATTCTTTTAAGATGTGGGTCATGATAGTAGATGTACACAGGAAGATTATTTGACTGAAAATCGTGCCGCTTGATACAATGTGACAAAACACTGGATATGAGAGATAAGTTTCATTTTAATTATTGGAAAACGGATGAGAGAAAGGGTAGAGATGGAAAGCAATTAGAAAGGAATAAAGGATAGGAAGGAATTTTTGAACAGAAACTGGACATTTGACACAGCCATTATCAAAGCATATTAGCGAGGTAACATAATATGAAACTGCCTTACTGCACAAAGCTCTCAATCAGAAGAGTGCGACTTAAAGCAGAAGCTAACAAAATTCAACATTACAGTAAATAACTTTAAAAATGTGATGTAATACTTTGAAGGCAAGCACTACCAGATATGTTCCTTTTAAACACTACAGATTTTTGCAAATAACCTTACTAAATAGATAAGCTCTAAAAAAGAGCAGCAACAATGATTTGTAAAAAATGATTAAATCTATGTGCACATTGCAAACCACAAAACGACAGAAAGCAGTGATCTACCAAACGGTATAACGGACAAATATCTTCTAAATATTCTCTGGGTATTCTAACTAAATACGCAAATGCATTAAATTTCATAAATAATTCTGTCAATGTTATCCTAAGTCTTTCAAAGTAAATAATAATCTTAGCCACAGTTTACCTATTGCAAATGTGGAATATTTACCTATTTACTGCCAAAGGTCTCGACATTAAGAGCTCACGTGAACATTTATCTTTGTGAATTCACAACTATCATTCTACATATTGATGACACTCAAGAGCACAAAAGTATATTTATTTATGGGTACCTAACAGTTACACAGAAATAAAAACAAGCATTTATTTTATGTTACTTTATAATATACGTTCTGTGTGCACTGGGGAGTATACTGTTCCATCTCTTAAACAAGTTGCTCACAGACTTGAGCTAATGAAGCTTCCTCATAAGAAAGCACTGTGACAGAAGTCACATGCAGACAGACCAGGTGCTGACACAACATACATGGTAGATTACAGTGCAGAGTCAGAACAGAGAGAGGCAGAGAAGAGCCTGAGTCAGAGGGACAGAAAAGATCTAAACAGCCACTGAATTTGTCTCAAAATGTGACTTATCCCTCGTTCATTAGTATTGTCACATTTTGGATGGTCTCCTCCCTGACCAGCAAGGAGGAGAAGGCATTTACTTACATCAAATAACCTTTCTATATACATCTCCTCATTGACCTTGTCACGCAGGATATCCTGACTCTGGCGCACAAAGGTCACGTAAGCATCTGCCAAATCCATCCCAGGTTTCTGGTAAGAAAAAAAGAAAGACAAAATGACGTTAGATGGTTTGTACTTTTTAAGACGGTAAGCCATTCTCTTCAATAAATACTGAGAGTTTTCCTGCACCAGCCAAACAGCAGTTCAATGATATGTGAATGAGGTTTCTGATGGTGATTGGCATGGAGCAAAAACAAAGCCCATTCAACACTATAATTACCTAGCTTGACCATAGAAGGTGCATTCAGCTGTTTAATCTCGAAGAAAAAAACAAAGAAAGCTCACTGAGTTATTCCGCAAATGGAAGTTTTCAGATAATCTAACTTCAGCCAATCTCTTTCTTTCTGTGAAAACCCATAACTATTCCTGTTGTTGTGAGCATTTTTGCAAATGATACATTGTTTCGTGCTTACAGCCTGTATAGTTCCAGTCTACCTTATATTATCTGCTTCACTGCAATAATACAGGAGTCAACATTAACAGCTAGCCCACATGGGTTATTCCTTATCAACATATCACATTGATAAGTGCCTCTGATTCATCAAATGGCTGGTTCATACTTAAGCCACAAATGTCACGGAGCAACAAATTAAAAACTATACAAGGGTCATGGGTAACACATGCCACCCGCACCCACCTCCTAAAAATTAAATTCTAAGGTAAGTATGCATGGACATCAGGCCAGTTTGTCTATTTATCCTCAAGAATTGAAGTGCTAAATGATCTGAAAAGTGGAGGGAAGGAAGTAAAATCCAAATCAGGAAATCAATAGAATTTGTAACTTATTGTTTTAAATTTAACACGTTAATACACTTACCTCCTACTAAATACCATTTGCTGGGACTTCACTTTCACTTTTACTGGAGTGTTTTAATACACTGTAGCTGCTTAACAGTGAGAAATTATTAGATAGCTCAAGTGATTTACAAGGTTCAACCAAATCATAAAGTGTGATCACTGCTGAAAAGCTAAGCATTGCATTGTTAGGAATACACTTATGTCATTGAGCAGTTTATAAAGGTTAATTTGAACACGGGGAGAAGGGTTGGTGCTGGTGGTTACCCCTAAGGAGTGTCGCTACATCAATATGAAACTGCCGGCCAATGGTTTGAGCAGTTGTAATGAGAGATGGGGGGGTCGGATTCTCCGGTCTCCGATGCCAAAAGCGATGGGCCGGAGAATCCACGTTTGTGCTGAAATCGGGGGCGGCGCCCCTTCTGCGATGCTCTGCCCCTCCAAAACAGCATACTCTAGGAGTACGCCACATGCCGTATGGACAGCCTCAGGACGTTACCTGAGGCCCTCCCCTGGATGCTCCGCCCCCGACAGGCCCTGTTCCCGAAGGCTTGGGTCCCTCATGCTATATTTTTTCGGGAACTCGGCGTAGCGGCTGCGGACTGATTCGAACGGCGTCACAGTCGGGGAAAAGCCAATCCACGGGGAGGAGGGGGTGGTCCGGGAATGGTGGGCCTGGCCAAAGGGGGGGGCACTATTTGGCAGGGCGGGTCCACGCGCGATCGACGTCACGTTGCACGGCACGGCCGCTGCAGGCCACCGCCGTGCGCATGCGCAGCCACGGACCCGGCAGTTCTCCGGCCATATCGGCAACTAGGGTCGGGTGCTCTATGCTGTGTGCCTGCTATCCCCCCCACCAGACAGAGGATCGATGGCCATTTTGCACAGATTTTTCGGTCGTAAAACGGCACCGTTCCCATGCCGGCGTCAGGACATAGTCTCCAAATCGGAGAATCCAGCCAGAATTTTTATACCAAAGGTGTAGAAGAAGTTAAGATAATTATGGCTTGAAGTTATTCAGAGGTGGTGAATGTTTCTAATAACATTTTCAGTTTGGTTAAAATGCGGTATCTTCAAGAAGAGGTGTTTGAAAATCTCTTCCTATTCATTTGCAAACACATGGCATGTTTCTGTAGGTGTCAACTTTCCTGATCTTTGCCTCCAGGTGCTGCCCCATTTTTCTAGCCACATATATTAGGGAAAATGGAGCTGAAACTAATTATGTTAATCTCTGCTTTATGAAACCTCATGAAATGAAAAGAAAATTGCTTATTGTCACAAGTAGGCTTCAGTGAAGTTACTGTGAAAAGCCCCTAGTCGCCACATTCCGGTGCCTTTTCGGGGAGGCTGGTACGGGAATTGAACCGTGCTGCTGGCCTGCTCGGTCTGCTTTAAAAGCCAGCGATTTAGCCCAGTGTGCTAAACCAGCCCCATGATATTTAGGGCATGGAAGTGAGGTGTGCAGTAGGTACAGATCCTGTTATGTGCTGCCAGTGAGGTGAGAGAAAGTGCTCCTGGTCATTTTTCTCCTTTGCTTGATGCAATGTTCAATGAACATCTAAGTGTAATAAGGCATGGAACATGATGCCATGGCCTGCCTCCAGAGCCCCACTCAGCAGAGGGTCAGTAATAGTGTTTGAGGGGAGGCTGAAGGCAGGAAGGCAAATGTTTGTTCTTTCTTTCAGTCTTCTTTTTAGATTTGTAAATAATTCATATCTGCAGTTACCATGCCCTGTCTTTGAAGGCTCTGCTTGTAGTATAAGACCTGAGAGTTCAGCAGCCATAGTTCCTGCTCCTTCTCCCCGCACGAGGCTCTGTTGTCATTGTTCTGTGGCAGGCTGCCTCCAGAGATGTTAATGATCTACGTTGGGAAATACAATGCTTCACTCTGATGGCCACACGGGTGCTTCTCAGTCAACAGCTGCTCCCAAATGGTTGATCGTACCGTCCCGCTGCCTACTGAGGCTATTAGGTGGCCAATTAATGACCGCTTAAGGGCCTCATTTTGCCGCCACTGGTATTAACCTAGCTGTAGACGGGCCCATTCCCATGCAGCCTGCATAACATGTAAAACTGTGCCATCAGCTTCTCATTTCCAGTGATGGAGTGGAGGGGGGCTCCTTTGATTAAAGGCACTTAGTGCCCAATCGAAGGACTGAACACGTTGGGAAGAGAGGTCCACTGAGTGTCACCCTCCTGATTTTCACAGTAACTTCATTGCAGTGTTAATGTGAGTTTACTCATGACACGAATAAAAAGACTATTATTAGATTATCCTTGCTGCTGGAGTTCCTGCACCACTCTCCCACAACCCCAATCCTGTGAATGCTGCCCCACCCCCTCTACTATTTGTGGAGGATTTGAGGTAGCAAATTTTACAAACACATTTTTCTTTTATTTGCTCCCCCAAATCTGTTGCAAAACAGGTACAAACTCAGAAGAGAGTCCAGGCCCTACAGGCTGTCAGTGTTATCTAATTGTCAGCCAGATTGGTTCAATGGGGGATTCTTAGCTTTTGAGACTACATACAATGGCAGGCGGCTCCTCGGGGCTGAATGGCGGGATCCCATGCTATATTCTGGACTTGGAACCTCATTAATTATGCACAGGCAAGTTCCCCTCCAAATCACTTGGCCGACCAGAAGCTGATTAATTTGGCTACCATCAGCTAGCGGGTTCAAAGATCTAGGGATCCAACATAAATGTCTGTCCAGCACATTCATACCACTCTCTCCAGTCAACCTGTCCCGACGAGACCATGCAGGATGTCCAAAACCCAGAGGAAAAAGGCCAGCACCTCAAGGAGAAGTCCTTTTCTCGATTCAACCCCCTCCCCAAGCCCATCGCCTGCAAGGTGCCCATGCCCGCATGAACCTCTTGCATCTGGAGTTTTCCTGCATCGCCTTTCAGTAAACAATGCAATATCCCTTTGACCCCCTTTTTTGTGATCTTTTCATGCAGTCTCATCAGGATCCAGCTTCTCTCCCCTCAGTCTTCCCTCTGTCTTCAATTGTTTGTCATCCTCAACCACCCTCCTTGCACCTCTGCTTGCCATCGTGCCCTCTCATCATTCCTCTCCCCAATCTTGCATAGCCCTCCATCCACAGCCTGGCCCTCCATCTAGGGCAGCCTGGAGGGCACAAACGTCTCTGCCCCAGCAGAGCAGCATTCAAATCAACAGAAACGGCATAGCACTATGAAGTAAAATAACCAACGAGAAAATGCTGGGAAATCTCAGCAGGTTTGGCAGCATCTATAGGGAAAGAAAAGAGCTAATGTTTCGAGTCCAAATGACCCTTTGTCATAGCACTATGACAGGTAGGAACTCACCTCAAAATCTTAAGCAAATTGATGTTTGCCTTGTGCATGCCACTCTTTTTCAAACAACTGGTGCCATTGTAATTTTCCACTGGTGTGACACAAGATTGGAGATTGGAAGACCTGATGAGATTTCGGCGATCAGTTGTGAGATGCAAATCAATGCAAATGGCTTCATGCCTTCAGGCCGCAGGAGAACCGACTTCTCCTTCGGGAGATTTGAAAACTGTTCTTACACAGGCTGGTTTCCAGCTTTTCAGCTCCCACTGATTCTTCAATAGTACCTGGGATGAGTGATGTAGCTGTTTTCATGCACTTTTCTGAAGCTCCGCCTGTTATAATGGTAATCTTCTCTGGTTTGTTACAAATCTTCTATTTGTTTGTTTGACTCTCCCTCACTTGCTATCAACGTGGCCCACATCCTGGTCACTCGCCTGTCCCAACTGAGATAGACTAGTGCTGGTCTTCTCAATGCGCTGTCCATTCATTGCACTGAGAGGCTATGTGCGTCAAACTCTTCATGAGGGATTGAACTGTTTACCAGAGCTTGATTTGAGTCTATCCCAGGACCCTGTCTTTGAAGCTTTTCTGTGCAACCAACACACATTGCGATTTCAACTCTCCAACGTTCCGACTCTGTTGAGGTCTGACCAGAATGTCAAGGGTCACCTCATGTCATGTAGCACCATTTAAGGCTGTTCACCATGTTGTGCCTGTACCTAAACTTGCTGCTGGGCTGTCTGACCACCTCTGAGCACCATGTTGTGTTGCTTTAAGGATGAGTAAATGCATCAGTTACTCATAAGGGAGTGGGGAAACACTTTGTGGGTTAATTTATTTAGACTAAGCACAGGAGAGCAGATATTCATGGACAGAAAATGTGAAGACATCAACAGTAGAGCTGTGTGTGTGTTCTGCTCAAAGGCAAAAGTGAAACAAAGACTGGATTGCACAACACACTGAAGGATATAACTGACAGACTGGGCTTGCAGCAGGTGCTGCAAGGTCCAACACAAGGGATAAACCAATTTGAACTAATCCTCACCAATCTAGCTGTCGCAGATGCAATTGTCCATGGCAGTAAGAATGACGAATGCACAATCCTTGTGGATCGGATATTCTGTCTTCACATTGGGGTCATATTCTATCATGTTATGTGGCACCACCACCAGGCTAAAAGGGATAATTCGGGTCAGCTCAAAACTGGGCATTCATGAGGTGCTGTGGACCCTCAGCAGCAGTAACAGCAGAATTATATTGGAGCACAATCTTTAACTTCACGGTCTGGCATATCACTCACTCTACCAGTGCAATCAAGCAGGGAGAAGGAGGCCAGCCCTGATCCAATGAGGGGAGTAGATGAGCATGCCAGGTGCCAACACCAGGCATACCTAAAAATGAGGTGGCAACTGGTGAAGCTACAACAGTGGGGTACATAAGCAGAATGCTGTAGGTCGAGCTAAGTGATCCCACAACCAATGGATCAGATCAAAGTTCCGGAGTCCTGACGCATCAAGTCATGAATGCTGATGGACAATAAATCAATTATAAGGAGCAGAAGGCTCCATGAACACATCCAACCCATGTGATGGTAGAGCCCAGCACATCAATACAAAAAGGACATTTGCAACCATCTTAAGCCAGAAGTGCTGAGTCAATGATCCATCTTGACCTCTTCCTGAGCCCCCAGCATTGCAGCGATCAGTCTTCTGTCAATTTGATTCACGGCAGGTGATATCAAGAAACAATTAAATTTAGGTATCTTTTCTTTATTCATTGGATGCAGGCACTGCTGGATGGGCCAGCATTTATTCCCCATCCCAAATTGCTCATTTCAGAGGGCATTTTTAAGAGTCAATCATATTTCTGTGGATCGGGAGTCACATTTTGGCCAGATCAGATAAGGATGGCAGATTTCCTTCCTTAGTGAACTGGATGGGTTTTTACGACAGTCTCCAATGGTTTCAAGATCATCATTAGACGTTTAATTCCAGATTTTTATTTAATTCAAATTCTACCATATGCCATGGTGGGGTTCACATTTGGGTCCCCAGAGCATTACCCTGGGTCTCTGGATTCTAGTCCAGTGACATTATCACAATTCCATTACCTCCCCTTGTTATTAGTCTTGTGCAATTGTTGGCAAATGCTGGCCTTCAGCATGGCAACGGAACAAGGCTTAGGTGTTCTGATTATACTATGAATATAATTGGATAACCCAATTAATGGGCTATTGTCAGAAAATCTATGCCACTCATGTATGTTAACTGCGATAACTCATGCTTTATTAAATAGACAGAATTGTGTGTGACTTTGAAGGTTAATAAGATACTCTGTACTTATATTTCATTCTATCAGCTCTGAATCAGGAAATCAAATTTTCCTGTGTTTCTTTTTCTCCAAGGCAGTTAATTCACACAACTTTGTCAGTAAGAGATACTCAACTATCAACTGTTTCTTTTTCTCAAGGCAGAAAATGTAATCTTCAAACTCACTTGTAGATTTATAGCTTTCTTATACCAAACAATCAAATTAGCAGGCTGTTTTCACGAGGTGGCATTCAGATATCTACAGTTTCCATCCTAAGTATATACTGGTAAGCTATTGCTGTGAATTGGTTTTGCTAATGAGATATATTTAAGACCACAGGGTACCCATTCAGGAGAATATTTGATTGCCAGTCACCAGAAGTTGCAGTTAGTTAGCACACTTCAGTCTACTTTCCAGGGTGCAAATGAGCATGGCTTTAGGAAGGAGCAAACCTGCAAGATTTTTGCATAAAGCAAATAATTACAGAGCAAGGGAATAATATTTGGTTCTCAGGATCATGACAGTATTATTTACACCTGCTGTTCCAGTGATGGGGAAATTATTCAACAATGCACCAGGTGAAAATGTGTTATCAGTACAATCCATCTCTCAAAGCCATCTACTGATAATTAGATGGGCAGAACATCTTGTTAAATCACTGTCGCTTTTCTCAAACAAACAATTCCTCTTGATCAAACAGTCAATAGATTTACTTTGCAGTATTTATACTGAAACACTGCAAGCTTTCTGAAGTGAGGAGTATTTCCCAAGCTTTCACCAGTTGGGCTTCCTGGCAGAATTAAAATGTATTCCTTTCAAGAAAATTTAAGAAATAGCCTGTTCCTCCTGTTATTAGTTTGTCAGAAATATTCTGCAGTCACAAGCTGCCGGTTCAGAAAATAAACCTTTAAATTAGACTTCCATCACTCTATCAAGTGAAAAATTTATACAACGTTCCAAAAGATAGAAATCACAGCTTTTTAAAGTGTTGGTTGTTTTCTTCCACAGGTAACAGATAGGTAGTAATAATCACTTGGATTTAGTATCCAGAAAACAAAGGGCACAGAGAAACATAAGTTTAGTTTTCAGGCTGTGGGCAGTATTCACGTGTGTTCCTGTACCGCCTGCAGCAGTTTGTGTTTATTGAAAAATCTACTCAGCTACTCGACATTTTTACTAAAATCCAACAACTTTATCCTGTTACTAGGAGAAAAATAGGCTAATGATAATTTGGGAATTAATAACAGCTAGGTAATAACTGCAAAGTGTAGTGCCCACCTTAATTCTCAAGGCACAATTCCTATTTAATTTAAGCTATTAGCACAGATGCTCACACGCACACTCCAAATGGAGAAGTATTGTGTTGATCTAGAGGCGAACATGGGGAGTGAAGACATCTCTAGTTCAACAGTGGCTAATGAGTGCTGGGAATTACCATGATGCCCCAGCCCAGGGAGAGGAAATACCAGACAGCCTGGGTTTTTTGTGACTCTTCTAGCAATGTTACTATGATCAGCAGCATTCCCATAGAAATGCATTCCTAACGTCTTCAGGACTGAAGGTAAGAAGATTGGGCAAACATTGCCTAAACTTGACTATTATTGAATCCTTCTGCATTTCAGAGGAATTGTTGTCTCTCTAAAGTCTAATCTAGTGAGGCTGCAGCAAAACAATAATCTGAACCAATTTTAAGGACAGAATAAGTCTCAGATTGTCTCATTAGTTCTCTCTATAAACATGGTGCCTGAGTTTGACAAACTTTCTTTAAGTAAAATGGACCTATTCTTTTATCGTCAAGCATCTACATGTTTCAGAATTCAGAGGTTTAACTTGCATGTCAACACAGAAGCTGATAGGATTATAGCCACACTTACGGGGACATCCACATACTTGGAAGCTGCTTTCACCTTTAAAATAAAATAGAAAGAAGGGCGATGACAAAAATACACATCAAAAATATAATATTAACTTAGTGAGCAATTTTTGAGACATCTAAGAAACCTGGAGCACTATCTAACTGAATTGCAACAGAGTACCATGTCCAGCACGTTTAGCCCGCTGTTTCCTGGCGCCGAGAAAGACCACGTTATCGAATGGGATTCTGTTGCAATCTGGGGCCTCAGTGGGGAACGCCGGTGAGGCCGTGCCCAGTCCCATTTCAATTCCTCAGTGCAGGATGAGATAGGGACAACTGCCCCACCCCCCCCCCTTCCACCACCAACCACCCCCCCCCCCTTCCACCACCAACTACCAGCAGTTCCAGGGTGCCATTCTGCCTGGAGGCCAATCACCTGGGAGTCACCGATCCCCTGGAGACCTCCCCAAGTGCCATTCCGCCTGGTCCCTGTTTGTGGGGACCAGTACTGAATGGCGCACGCATAGGTGTCAGGTGATGGGGTCAGATCCTAACGCCTTGGGTTGGCCAGATGAGCTGCATATTAGAGTAAGACTAGCTACTCACTCTAATATGCAGAATTGCCAAAGATTGATTCCGCCCATATTTGGCGGAATCCAGATCGCAACGTCTTGCATGATCTAGTGGTGAGCCGGATAAATCCCAGAAGAGGCCTCTCCCGGCATCTACTGGCTGTGTTGCGCCCCCGTTTGGACGGGACATGACTGGTAGATTGTGCCCCATAAGTAAGCCCATAAGATGTAGGAACAGAAGTAGGCCATTCGGCCTATCAAGTCTGTTCCATCATTCAATGAGAACAGGACTGATGTGAAATGATAATCCTCAACTCTACTTTCCTGCCTTAACCCATAATCCTTGATTTCTTTACTGATTAAAAATCAGTCTATCTCAGCTTTGAACATACTGAATGACCCAGCCTCTGTAGCCATCTACGGTAAAGAATTCTACAGACTCAGTAATCTCTGAGAGAAGAAATTCCTCCTCATCTCAGTCCAAAGTGTGTGACCTCTTACTCAAAGATTATCCCCTCTGGTCCTAGACTCTCCCATGAAGAAACATCCTCTCAGCACCTCCCCTGTCAAACCCCCTGAGAATCCTATATGTCTCAATAAGGTTATCTCTCATTTTTCTAAACTCCAATGAGTACAGGCCCAAACTACTTAAACTCTCCTCATAAGAAAATCCCTCCATACCCAGGATCAACCTAGCGAATCTCTTGACTGCCTCCAATGCGAGTATACCTTTCTTTAGATAAGGGGACCAAAACGGTTCACTGTTCTAAGACACGTCTCTTTGCACTTCAGGAAATGCCTCGAGTGAAACCTTCATTAACTGTCATAATAAAAGTGTACTGTATAGCTTACCAGATAATCATGTTTTTACAGGTATGATTCTACACATTAGGCCGTACTTTAGACATGGAGATGAATGGAGAGAATCCATTTGCAATAGCACAAGATAAATTTAACCTTTCTTTTGCTGTAAGGTCAGCAAGCTGTACAATAGGGTGAAATCTCGCATATGGGGTTGTTCCACAAAATTTTGGCAGATAACCAGGAAGGTGGGAAATTGGGAGTATGTACACCAGAGGTTCTACTGTACATCCTGCAATGCAAATGCAGCATCATTGACTGAAAACTGAGAATATTTCCAAATTATTTTTTTTCTGAACAAGAAGAAATCTCTATTTTAATTCTCTCTAAATAATACCAAGAACAATAAATTAATTAAAATACTTTTTTCTTACAGTGAATGACAGAAAAGATGAGAAGAGTGTCCCTTCATCGTATCTAGATAGTTTGGACAGCACTCCTTCCAAAATCGTGACAAACTAGGGAGAGAAAATGGTTAAAAGTACATTAACTTAATTGGGCTTAACAGTTCTGTTTCTTCTAATCTTAAAAAGGTCATTGTTGCCTCACAAGGTTGAAGAATCTAAGCTTGAACCTATTTCTTGCTTTATTGAAGAACATGAACTCCATGTTGGCTACTATCATTATCCAATGAACTGCTGCATATATCTTACTATCGTTGCAAATTGGAAACTCAATTTTCGTATGAGTATAATCCTATTACCATTTCTCAGTTACATTAGTGAATATGCTCTTTGTCTACTCATTTCCTATAACTGAATCAATTAATAGGAACACCCATAGTATATTTCTTTAATTCATTACCATTTTTGGAAGGTTCTTTAACACTGCAGTGATGGTGGTATGTGCTTGACATCAACTAAGTAGCATTTAACAATGATTGCAATAATAACCAGTTGCTTGCTAATTATTCCATTAAACATTTAGAGAAATTAGAGAGTGACAGTTGAAAGTTCCATTTTAAACATGGTGAATCGATGAAACTGGCTCCTCTCTGTTTGAGATTTATGATAGCCAATTCTGAATATTATCTGCATGAAGTTTCCCATTGAGATTAACTCGTAAGAGTGTCTTATTAAGACTTCAGATTTCGGGCAGCACGGTGATGCAGTGGTTAGCACCGCTGCCTCACTGCACCGAGGTCCCAGTTTCGAACCCGGCTCTGGGTCACTGTCCGTGTGGAGTTTGCACATTCTCCCTGAGTTTGCGTGGGTTTCGCCCCCACATCCCCAAAAATGTGCAGGGTAGGTGGATTGGCCACGCTAAATTGCCCCTTAATTGGAAAAATGAATTGGGTATTCAAAATTTTTTTAAAGACTTCAGATTTCTAAGACAGTCCTAATAGCTATTTTGCACTGTACCTTTGCAACCATGAGTGTTATCATTTCTTTGACAGTTTCTTCAATTAACTCATCAATCTTAGAATGGTATTGCCGCTGAAAGGAATAGAAAAAAACATGGGCAAAATGGGATATTCACTTTTAAACCAACATGCTAGCTGAGACCTGTCAAGTCTTCACCTTGTAAAATTTGCATTTTTCTCCTCCACTTGATCGCCCTTCAGCCACAATGAGCAGGTATGACATTTGCTTTGAGCACACCCTTGTTGTAAATCCACCCCCACAGTCAGCAAGAATTGGGCATGAATTACCTCATGGTACATTTGTGCACCTCTAACAGTATTTCAGATAATACTTAGGAAGCCCTGAATGCAGAATGCTACTGATACATTAAGCTTTGGCACGAAGAACATGTCCCTGAAGTTACAATGTGCTATGTTGGCATCAAACATTTTATGTGTCTGCCTCTCTGCTATTTTACTTAAAGAATAAGCTTACCTAATCTGAAAGGGTAATGTCTCTCGTAAAATAATAGATTGGCATTTCAGATAAACATCTTTAAGTATTTGTATACTATTATCCAACAATATAACATGGCCCATAAAACTAAATTCAAATAAATATTAAATCAATAAAAAGCATTAAAAATAAGTTTTAAAATTACAACTCTAGGTGTGTTAAAATTATACTTCCTCTCTATATAAACAAAACCAGTATTTCAGTCTCGATAAATACATCCATTGTAAATCATTTGGAGTCATGTTTAAATAATTCAGAAATCAACTTTCAATCGAGAAAACAGTAGAGCAGTGTTACTGTGCAGAATTCCTATTAATTTCCAGAAAGAGCTTTTCAATGTGAGAATTAGTTCCTTCAGGATATATAACATGTTTCTGATAGGCAACTAGCACAGCCAACAACAGTTCAATTTCCTGAGTACATACATTTTACAACTAACTAACTAATCTATAATTGAACAGATGAAAAATGGCACTATTATATCTTTACTTTGAAATGATGCTATATTTATTCTCATCTGATTTATGCACAGCTCACTTTTTAATTAGCCTTATTAATTAATTGTAACCTGTTTGAAATAATAAAAGGATCGATGTACAAATCTGATTAAAGATCATCATTCAATAAAGGGCTGCTATCATTTAATGCATGAAAAATATAATCTTCACAAAGCTCAAGATTTTAATGTTTCATGGGCTTTTCTCAGACCCCACTGTAAATGAAGTGGGATCCTAGCAGACATGCCATCAGAAATAGAGTAACAGGCTGAAAACAGACATTTCTTGTAATTGCTGGGAGACCGCAAGAACACCCACGCAATTTCAAGGACCTTGATAGTGTTGTCAATTTTCTTGTAAATATGCTTTTGTAATTAAGACATTGAATACAAAACAAGGAAGTTGTGAGAAACCTTTACAAATCACTGGTTAGGCCTCAGCTGGGGTAGTGTTCACAATTTTGGCCATCACATTTTAGGACAGATATCAAGACCTTGAGGAGGTTGCAGGGGGTGTTTACATTAATGGTGTCAGGGAGAGGGTCTTCCATTATGTGGAGGGACAGAAGAAACTGCAATTGTTCTCCTTAGGGGAAACCTGCCAAAATGTTAGTGTTTTTGATGTAGAAAGTAGGGAGAAGACGTTTCTACTTGTCACCAGAGGCCATAAACTTAAATAAAGTGCAAAAGAACTAAGGGGATAAGAAGAGTTTTTTTTCACACAACAATTTGTTAAGATCTGGAATGCACTGTTGGAGAAGGTTGGTGGAAGCAGATGTCAAAATAACTAATACTTCAATAGGACTAATTTGCACAGTTTTTGGAAAAAGATGAGTTGTGGAACTAAATGGATAGTTCTTTCAAAGAGCCAGAACAGGCACAATGGGCTGTATGGCCACTTTCTGTGCTGTACGATTCAGTGATTGCTGATTCAAAAATGCTTTGCATTTTGAACTTTAAAAAATCAGCTTTGGACATTTGTTGAATTCTGCTTCAAGTATGTGTCAATTCCACTGAGTCCTGTGTATACCAAGGTTAACACAGAGAGTTAACAGGTTAATGTTCCAATATATAAATTCTACAAATAATTTTTCAAAGAAACAAAAGCTAAATGAACAGTCATTGAAAATTCTTAATGAGTGATAACCAGATTAAACTTCAGTTAGTGAATAAAATTTCACAACAAAAAACAAATCATGAGAGGTATGTTTGCTGATCTTACACTCGGTGTGGAGTGCTGTGCTGCAATTGGAGAACTTAAGTTACTATTATTTGAAAGATGCTATTCTGTTAATCCTGTCAAATCAGAAATATCAAGTCGCTGTGGATGTTTATTTATTTCTATCTCATATTATTCCACAATGAAATTAGAGAGATCATACTGTGCAGATACTCTTGAATAAAACATTTATGCGTTGTTACTGTGACACAAGATTTAATATTCAAAGGGTTAATATTTAAAGAATTATACAGAATATAATTCCTCTTTATATGCAGTATAAATATTTTGCTTTAAAAGTTATAATTTGATCATAATGTGCGGCAATTGAATCTGAGTTATAGTGTAAGCTCCTTATCGGAAATAATTATTTTTGTGGAAAAGTGTTAACTTACTTCCTGGCCCACCTCCATGCTGCAAAGCTTTGTGGACTGTGTCTTGGCATCCACCATCACATTAAACATGGTGCATATTGACTGTGGGACACGGAAATCTGTTGACCTGCTTGTTTTCTGTAGCTTGGCTTCAAATGCAATCCTAGTTCTATGAAAGAAAGGATTGTTTTAAAATCAGAAATAGTGTTCAGGGCCATCTGTCAGGGGCATGTTTACAAGCATGTAAATAGTATGTTTTTACTGAAAATATTAATTATTTTCATTTTGTATTCATCGTAACTTTATAGAAAAAGTGTGAATTACAAATTACCTCCAAATATATCTTTCTATTTTTCTGTACAGTGCTAGCTAAAGTATTCCAATTACCTTTTACTTGTATCTCAAATGAAACTGGTAGAGGCAGCTTGTGAGATTCTAGCATCATACTTCACACCACCTCTCTATATGTTACTCCTATTTTTGGGTCTAACCATGTTACTAGTGAACATTCCCATGTAATATCCAAATCAGATTATGTTTGGAAATTGACATAATATGGATTGTTGACAGCAACTGACTGATGTGCTGTGTCAAGCATGCCGCTGTAATACAGCAAGGTTTCTTTTCTTTCTAAATTGGCAATCGTTAATTATAATTAAATCTTACAGATAATCCACTAAATAGGGATTATGCTCTCAGACAAATACTTGTTGGGCTTGCTTTCCATTTCCTCTGTAAGAAGCCTAACCTTTTAACACATGACTCAATCATATCGCTGGACATGAGCTTTAGTCTTTGCTCCAGGTGTTTTGCAAACTCCTCCTCTGGCCAATGCAGATCTCTAATGAAGGTCTGCAGGGCATCCAGCTTCCAGAATAAATCTTCTGACGTTCCTGAGCCATTGCTGCAAAAACAGGGAAAACAGCCGTCAGAGTAGTCTCAGGCTACTGTCACTGATTATGGAGACTAATGCCTGGGGTACACAGCAGTCTTAAGCAAAGGAAAATGTTGGGTAGAAGGTTTTCATTGTCAAAGACTGGATTTTTTTTATCATACACCTTATCTGGTTTGTAGTCTCGTGCTATGCAACACTTAACAATTCACCCAACTGCAAAGGAAAAGTTTTAGAAATTGCTGGAGAACAAATATGTTTATTAAAAGTGTATGGTAAAAAGTAACCTGGGTTTATAACCATAGGGCATGTGCGGTTATTTTGTCTTGTGATTTCATGCATACTTAAACATGTCTCTCAAAACAAGAACAACTAGCTGCTGGGATTCAGGTGGCTTTGTGGTAATTAGTGGTGGGCGAGGGTTTGCTATTCTCTTGACCTGCAACAATTTAGGACACTTAGCCAACAGCTGTCGTATTTTGGGACATTACGAGTAAATAATTTAAAAATATTCAAACATGCCTTGCCACAGAAAATCCTGAGCATCATCAAAATATGTAGGCTAATAATGACCAATACCCGTTGATGAAATGTACCCATGTAATTCAAAATTCTAGCAGCTTGGCTTCACTGTGAGATTTGAAACACATTTTCTCATCTCATGAAATGCATCCTCGCAAACCACTAATGCCAACACTGTACTTTTTTTTTAGATGTTGTACACACCATGCATTACCATTACTGCTGGCATCATCTTCAGAAACAACATATGGCAGCGTGTGTTTCCAATATGATGGATGCCAGCTGCACTGAAGTAATGAATGCTTCAGAGCGTGGAGAAAGCTACCATGGGATGAGACCATATCCCAGCATGCCAAGGTAACCCTCACCTTCTGGGAACTCTGTGGTGACAGGAACATATTCCTAAAAGGGTTCATTTGTTTTGGGGACTCTTAATCAGTTGTACACAGCAATTACAGTTAAAGTAATTTATCTACTGCATGATAAGGATTGAAAATATTGCATGAAAGGGATTAGAAATAGTCCAGTTCCATTGGAAAGATATAGAATCAAGCATTTTAACTACTTAATTTTGACATAACATATCCATGTCACAACAAAGCGCTTTCTGCGAGCGTACTGAAGTTTAAAGCCATTACTTCTGAAGAACCAAGAATACAACCACACAATCAAGGATTACGAGCTGTAAGTATTAGCAGCCTAATTTCTCTCAAGCACTATAAAAAGTACACTCCATCCTCAATATATTAGATCTCAGGAGCCAAATATTAGACACATTATAATGGTTTTAATGCTGTATTAAATGTCTCATAACATGGTATAATATATAAGGCTAATACATTGTGAGTCAACATACAATAGTCTACAATCCGAGATAGTGCTAGAATTGAGAGCCCTGTAATGAGAATGGGGTGCACTCTAAAGATTTGATAACGGTTGTTGACTTAGTTTTCCTCAAATGATTGATCCATATCTTTCCAAACTATCACATAGCATGCAAACAGAGGACAATGGAAAAGCACTTATGCTTTCCATTTCCGCGCTTTTCCTAATCTAGCCTTCCATATAGTCAACCCGGCATGAAAATGCTTTTTATTGTTTTTGGAATGATTCCACTTTGCAGTGCTGTATCCTGTGCTTTGAGCAATTTAAACACATTTAAACTGTTAAATGTGCATTCATGTTAACAACTTTACACATCACTTTGTTAAAATGTTTCCTTTTAAATAATTCAAATCGGGGTATTTACAAAAATGCAAAAATTACAAGGGATCCACCATCTTTGTGAACCAAAATTAAAACCTTTTGTTTTTGTGTCTAGTTGCTTAGTTCCTAATTATATAGTGGTGGTATTGGCAGCCAAACATTGTTGCAGTTAAACCACTGCACATCGTATCTAACTCACTGAGATTTAGGGGTGCTGAATATTGCCTCAGCAAAACTAATATTGTAGCTTTGGCTGGTATTTTTGATGATCTGTGAGACACCGAGTACTGTAATAAGATGTTTATATGCTAAGTATGGCAAAGAAGTGACTTGCACCACACAGGAACTGTGCTAGAGCTGCATTTTTAAAATAAATGTGGATGATTAATAAAGTCTGATATAATACATCATCAGTGTTGTGTGAGACCTCCTGGGTTACATGTTGGCTAGCATATACATGAAACTGAAAAACACCGCTGAGAGAATTTTCCACTCCCAATAGATGCAAACATTTCAGAATCAGAGTCTTATTAGACACAGGCTTCCAAAATTATACCTTTTCTAAAATTCTAAGAGAAAAAGGCTTGTTCAAAAATTAACTTTAAAAAAACTATTTGTAAATGAGGAAAGGGCAATGTTAATCTTTAAGTATTTAAGCACATTATTCACTGCTTTTATTGAAGAATCTAAAACATGTATCCCCACTGAAAGGTGAATAGCATTTCTGGTTTAATTTACTTTTATCCAACTTCCTGATTGCAAGGACAGATTCATGCCAGGTTACTATCAGTGACAAATCAGACCTAACGTGTATTGAATACACACTCAGCATCATATATATTGGCGATCCACGACGAAGCAGAAAAACTAGGCATTTGTGGGAGGTTAACTGGTAGATTTGGTACTTTGGGGAGATTCACATTTGGTAGATTCACATTGGGAAGATTACTTGTTAAACTCCTGTGGAAGAAACAGACAGAAAGAAAATACCATAACAGTGACAATGTAGATGCAGATGTGGAAGCATGTGACAACCCCAAATAAATCTGCAAAACTATCAAAAAATTCACAGCAAAAAACGAATTACAAAAAAAATCACGTTATTTAAGCATGTGTATGTGAAATGTGTGTTTGCTGTGGCTTTTCTGAGTCTGCAGTTGCAAGAAACAAGCAAAGTTAGAGAAAATAAGAACGAGGGTACCACGCATCAAGAAGCTTAGAAGCAAATAAGTAGATTTTGGACAGAAACAAAAGAAAACATAGCTTGTGGCATGAAATATGTTATTGCCTTTAAATAACAACTAAATGAAAATCATCCTTTTGCACACTCGCAACGTCCCTGAATGTGGCATACTTTTAGACTTG
Source organism: Scyliorhinus canicula (assembly GCF_902713615.1). NCBI lineage: Eukaryota > Metazoa > Chordata > Chondrichthyes > Carcharhiniformes > Scyliorhinidae > Scyliorhinus > Scyliorhinus canicula. The sequence goes on from NC_052156.1 coordinate 47,849,661, forward strand.
TGTGCAGTTTCTGCCTTTATTAGCATCCGTCGACAGATTAATGAAGTTTTCTTTCTAATTTCACTTTACATGCATGATAAAATTTAACCCCAAAAATATCTGACTACACGCAAGGGCAGCATACCTGCAAAGAAATGTACAGATATACCGAAGGGTAGAAAGAAATCACAACTATCATGTTGCAAGTAGGCTAAAGAGACACCTCATCCCAGAATTATCATCAAATTAATACCTTTTGCTGGAAATGCATTTAATAATCATGATGAAGTGGATAATGAGGATCTTTTAGAAGCCCATACAATCCCTACAGTGCGGAAGGAGGCCATTCGGCCCATCGAGCTTGCACCGACCCTCTGAAAGAGCACCCTACCTAAACCCACTACCCACCCTATCCCCGTAACCCCTTTGGACACTAAGGGGCAATTGAGCATTGCCAATCCACCTAACCTGCACATTTCTGGAAACGGAGCACCCAGATGAAACCCACGCAGACACGGGAAGAACGTGCAATCTCCACACAGTCACACAAGGCTGGAATTGAACCAGCATCCCTGGCGCAGAGGCAGCAGTGCTAACCATTGTGTCACCGTCCCGCCCATGGGTATCTGATCTTAATAGGTTTATGTGGATTAAATGTATGATTCACGGAAATGCATGTCAAATGTAAAACTTCGGAGTTAATATAATCATTGTCTTTTCAAAATGCTAAAGTTGCACAATATAATGAAATAGTTGGAAATCAGAATTGTTACCATGTCAGAAGATGCCAAAAGTAAATCACTAATGGAGTGAAATACAAATATTTAGAATTCCGAGCAATGTTAGCGACAACCGTTATTTTTAATGTTATTGAGTATATAAAAGCACAAACAGTACACATCATAAGATAAATCTATACCACATTGGAACTGGAAAGGCCTGGTAACATTTTCAGCAACTTTTCAAATTACCACATTTATCGTCAATAAGTTGCATATTGGTTTGTGTAAACTTATCCCACTGGAAACTCAGCCAGTGTGGGTTTTCCATCCATATTATTTTAATAGCAGTATTAACATCATTTTAGAAAGTGTATCCTTTGACTCTAGAGTTAGCCTTCCATTTGTTACACCTCTCCAAGCAATGATGACCTCACTGTGGTGATAGATTCACCAGCTGGAGTGAATAATGTAGACCTGCATAAACACTGACACCTTGGGGGCGATTCTCCAATATTAAGCCCAAGTGTTCGTGCCGTCGTGAGGCGCGAACCGGGCCTGGGTACGACCGATTCTGGCTCCCACAGGGGGCCAGCACAGCGCTGGAGCGGTTCACACCACTCCAGCCTCCTTTCCCGGCGCCAAATGGGCGCCGCGCCAACCCCTGCATGCGCAGTTGGGCCGCGCCAACCTGCACATGCGCGGGGGACTTCTTTAGCACGCCGGCCCCGGCTCAACATGGCGTCGTTGTTCAGGGGCCGGCCGCACCAGAAAGTAGGACGGGGAGGGGGGGATTAGGTCGGCCCGCCGATCAGTGGGTCCTGATCGCGGGCCAGACCCCATCAGAGGCCCCCCCCAGTGAAGGAGCCCCCCGCCACAGGCGGCCCCCGACCGTTCGCGCAGGAAAATGGGTGGCTCCGCCGATTCCAGCAGCCCGTGGCTGGCACTGCACCAAACGCACCGGCGCAAATGGCGCCAATGCTCCGCGCCTTGGAGAATCGCGTGCCGGTGTTGGGGTGTCGTGGCGCGGTTGCGACGATTCTCCGGCATGGCACGGGGCTCGGAAAATCGCCCTCTTGGATTCATACTTAGTTCAAAGAAAACACAAGAATTAGAAGCAGGAGTAGGCCACTGTACCCGCCATTTGATAAGATTATGGCTGATCTCCAATTTCCTGTCTGCCCACCCATTACCCTTGACTCCCTTGTGATTCAAAAAAGAGAAAGCAACTGGGTACCGTTAAGATCAGCTTGGTTAATCTAGTCCCCTGGAGCCCTGATCCTAAACTGGCTAAATTAGTGCCTATTGATAAAACCAAAAATCAAGGCCAACTTCTTTCTCAAGACGAATTAGTTCTAAACAGCAGCCCAAGAATCATTAGCATCACTTTAGCAATGGGCGAGTTTGTCTGTGAAATACACCTGTCAAAGATTGTCAAGGCATTGGCTGCAATAGCCTGACATTCACTGACATCACTGGCACAGTCAGAAATATACATCAGAGGAAGCTTGAGGACAGCACCAATTAGAGGCAAAATGAGGAAAGAATCAGATTTGCCTCCACATTACCACAATTTATGATACTGTTGGCAGCAGTGCGGAGGAAGACAGAATCCAACTGCCGATTGAATAGGCACAAATGGCATGTATTTTGCATAAGTTTGACAGTATTGTCAAAATAAAAATGACACACGGTCTTTTAATTCAAACAAGTGTCACAAGATCTTTTATATTTACTTGTGAGGGTAGACTGTTAAACTGAACAAGAATAGCAGGTTGTAAAGTAGCATCACAATGCATTACTAGGATATCTAATACTCAGCGACGTAATCAGTAAATATACCCTCTGAGCAAATTACAATGATACTTATTTGCATAGATGAAAAATGAAAATCGCTTATTGTCACAAGTAGGCTTCAACTGAAGTTACCATGAAAAGCCCCTAGTCGCCACATTCCGGCGCCGTGCCATAAATGCTAATGGCACTAACCGGTTTGTATGGATTTCATTGGCAACACTCAATTAACGTTCAGTTAATTGAAACCTTTAGACTGATGTCCATATTTAAAACAAAAAAGCTGCACTTTATATTGAAGTATGAATTAACACCTGTTTGGTTACCAAAAGAACACAAATAAAACTTTATTAGAATGTCCAGATGGAATTTTCCCAAAAAACGGCACAGTGTCAGGTTCTGTTCTAAACCGCCATGTTTCAGGCAGGTTTTCCATTGAGATCTTCCCACACTTTGCCATTTTTAGAAGGGGGCATGTTTTGCGCCGTCATTGTGAGTGGCAGAACCTAAATAGGCAGATGAGCCCGGCTCCACAGAGATGGCAAGCTTACCGCTGCCTCAAAATGAAGTTAAAGACCGCCCTCACCCCATCAATGATTGCCGGCATCAAACCGCGCTCCCCCCTGCCCCGAGGATTGTTGGCATCAACGTCCTCCCAATGGGTTTCCCTATAGGTCCTGTTCCCTTCAAACCCTGTCTGTTAGCAGTGCAGACCAGGAGTTGTCCCCAGGCAGGGTGCCAGGGGGCAATGTCCCTGACCACCTGGAGGCTACATTGACCTCTGAGCCCTTGGCGTGATTGTCATTTCTGGTCTTCGTTTTTGGATACCAGGAGTGATTCCTCCCGTTCAAGGAATTAAGTGGTGTTAAGCTGCTGGGCATGAACCTGATATTGTTTTCAAGAAGCAGTTAAACATAACATTTTGGGCGAAGGGGATCAAAGGACATAGGGGAAGGCGGGTTCAAGCTACGGAGTTGATGATCAGCCATGATCGTGATGAATGGCGGAGCAGATTTGAAGGGATAAACGGCCTCCTCCTGCTCCTATTTTTTATGTTTCTATGTTGCTGTTGAAGAAACTCTAATTCTGAGATCTCCCCGGCACAAAATCCTTTATGGACTTCTCGCAAAAGTTTCCAGCCATGACGGGATTTGTGCCGGGACATAATGGGGCCAGAAAATCACCCACTATGTAAACAATTTATCTCAAGGGTAAAAATTATTAGAACTTTGGGTGCTATTCGATTTTCATAGGAAATCAGACAATAGGCTGCATTTTATGTGCCACAGCCAGGTGTGTTTTCGGCAGTGGGATGGCACATAAAATGGGGAGGTGCCTGGATGCCGAATTAGGCAGCACCCTGACAACAGGTTACCCAGGTCAAAAGATACTCACATGGGCAGTTGGATGGAATGGGCAACCCAATTTTTAAAATAAATTATTCACAGGACAGGAAGGAGGGACTTGGGTGGGGTGGGGTGGGGGCTCTATCATCATGGCTGCCCTTTGCCGATCGGGGGTCAGCCTCCCCCCCTTAGATATAATCCCTCCTTTATTCCTACCCACCTGAAGCCTTAAACCACTTCCCCCATTCATTTAACCAATTCACGCTGCTTCTCTGTTAACCCACAGCTTTCCAAGTGGAAGTCTATTTTGTTCTTCATAATGGTTTCCAAAATTTCCAACACTGCTGTTAGGTAGATTGGCCAGTAGTTTCCTGTTTATCTTTCTTCCCCTTTCTTGAATAATGGCCTAACATTAGAAATCCTCCAGTCCTCTCGCACTAGTCCTGTATCCAATGAGGATTGAAAACTTGTGACCAATGCTCCTGGTACTTTGATCTTTCGCTCCATTGATAACCTCGGACACATTCCATCTGGATCATGTATCTTAACAACTTCCAGTAATGCAAGTGTTTTTAGTACATCTTCTCTATCTATTAGTGTCCTATCCGTAACTTCCCTTTCCTCTATAATGTTGATTTCCTCAGTGAAGACAGATGCAAAGTACTTATTTGATACCATGCCCTCTGCCTCTACACTGATGATTAGATTTAGTTTCCCAAGTTGAACTCAGAACCTCAGTTTACTAATTCATTGAGATAACTATTAAACGAATGTGTCCATACAAAAGTAGAACGTTGCTGTTCAGATTGGGGGTTTATTTACTGAGTGAGTCATTAGAGGAAAATGAGAGAAATTTGTGAATGTAAGTTTCCTTTACTTTTGTTCACGCTTTTACTGGGATGTTGGCGTAGGTGGCTGAATGCTATAAAGTTCGGAACAAATTTTCAACAGTGCAATATGTCGTTGGAAGGAGAGGGGGGCACGTTTCAGCAGTTTTCCATCTGCATCCAAAGTGAAAATTACCCCCATGGTTTCCAACTCGTGTGCCTTTTATACGTCACAACATTACATAATTTAGTGGTTTTATGTTGTGCTTAATTAAGTTTGCTCAACACAGTTTTAAAACTTAGTCAGACAATTTAAATGTGAAACATTTAAAGAAACTCTCCAGGCTGTAATTGACTTTTTCACTTTTACGTTTCTGACCAGAACTTGAGTACTTTACCTTAAAAACACACCCTCTTCTCATTTTATTTTTCAATTTAAATTTTCTAGAACCTTCAGCTCTCCTTTCCTATCAAATTACTCCTCACAGAACAAACATGAATTTTAATTGGCATGTCTGCACCCAGACTTTCCAACCATATGAATCTGTTCTGATTACAACAACTGAACAAGTGAAACACTGTATAATTGTCGAGTTTTGCTCCCGCTCATGACAAACATGCATTTTGACTGCCTTTGTTTTAACACATAGTTTACAGTCGAGGCATTGGAGTTTCTGGACTACAAGGTCTTCAAGAGTGACAGAAGAAACCAAGTGGTACAAAAAGCAATCCGTTGAGCGGAAATTCATTTATGCCAGGGAAACATTTTGGACAATGTGGAAACAACCAAAAGATAATCAATGAAACGACTACAGCAAACTGAAAACAGCCTGGAGGTTTTCTTTATGTTGAATGCTGATAGTTAACCTAATTTTGAATCAAGAAGTTCATTTGAAGATGCTATGCTTGTTCACATAAAAAGTTGATAGCCTAGCTTTGACTGCAAGAAATTTAGTTACCATGTGTAAATCTTCATCCATCAGCATCCAAATCAAAAATATATCAAAGGAGGTGCCCTTACTTTACAGGTTCCCATGATTCTCGATCAAAGCCCCTGTGAATCGACTGTGCAATTGATGACTCCATCAAGTCGACATATCTAACCACAAGAGGAGCGAAGACATCTTGAAGGTGTTTGTGGAATTTTCCATTTAATAGATTATCTATAATTGAGAATTGATAAACAGGTTTATTAAGTTGCATCATTAGGAATGTAAAATATTAGGAACAACAGTAGGTCATTCAATTATGCAGACCTGTTCCACGTTTGAACTAGATCATGGTTGATCTGTACCTCAACTGTATTTTCCCACCTTTGCTTCATATCCCTTTAAACCCTTACCTTAACAAAAATCTATTTTAGTCTTGAAAGTTCCAATGTCCAGGATCCAGAGCCTTTTGGGGATGAGTTCCAAATTTCTACCACCTCTTATGTGAAAAAGTGCTCTTTGATTTCACTCTTGAATGACTTAACTCAAATTTTACGATTGTGACCCCTTGTTCTTGATGTCCCCAACAAATAAATAATTGTTCAACATTTACTCTAGCAAATTTTTTGAAACATTTTTAGCACTTTGTCTTCTATACTCAATGGAATTCTAGCCACATTGGTGCAAACTGTCCTCATTATTTAACCCTCTTAAACCCTCATATCATTCTGTTGAATCTGTGATACATCCTCTCCAACAACATTAGGTAGTATTCTCTGAAGAACCTGAATGGGAGACAGGATAGATTGTAAAAACAGTTTACAATTATTATAAACACTGTGGAACGTTTTTAAAAATCAGCAACTGGTTTTAGGCTGTACAATTGCAACAAGTGCCTGAACCGAGAAACCTAAGACCAGCCTAAAATTTTACTCAAGCCTTGTCTAATATGGGAAATATGGGAACTGTTAGTGCCTGTTGTAGCAACACTTCTGTGGGAACACATTCCAGTTATGGCCTCCAGAAAATGCCAAGGATGGGTGGAGGACGGGAGCAGTACAGTGGGGTGAGCATATTGCACCCAATAGCACTTATGGGTGCTGTGCAGCTATGGAGAAAAGTGACATTTGTTTGGGCTTGCCTTTTGGGTGGTTGCCAATTGCTATACCTTACCTACATGAGGAAAACCTGGGTGGGGAAGGTTCAGTGCCTGCTTGCCCAGTGTGGCCCAATTTTCAAAAAGGTCTCAAAAACAAGAATTAGTCTCCTCAATAGTGCATGAAAGGAGCATGTGTTTTCAATTATCCTACCACACATTCTCAAACCCAATTACATGCGGTCCTCTATGGCTAAATAAAAATGATTGTTGTCATGTAGAAGTGAATTAATAAGGTTAAGAATGAATCAAGAAAATAATCGTAAAACATGAATATTAAAAGTTTTATTAAAATGTGATACATACAATCACTCCTCAGGAAATCATTGAGCAGTTGAAATAATGGGAAGCTGTCCCAGGTGTCCGGGGCCTGTGTCTCCAAAGCAGCGTCCATATCTACTGCAAACAGTGACAGGAAAGTCTCTGCATGTTCAACCATCAAATCTGACCACCAAGCAAAGGCCTTCGAAGGACAAAGCCAGAGGAAAAAATAAGAATAAATACAAATGAAACCTCTTAACCACTTCATAAAGCTCGGTAGTAATCTGGATTGAGTCTAATTCTATAGGGTAGATGTTCATATTAGGGAACCAAAGGAGTTATTGTAAAGAAACAAGAATCCTGATATGAGGCTTCAATAACATTAGTCACTTTCTCTTTCTTAGTCCAATTCATTCCGATGGAGAAGTCTGGTCTGTATTCCCAATCTTTGCACAGTATAGGACATTACAATCATTTGCAGTCTGAGCAACATATACAGGTAGAATGCAGTAAACGTTTGATTTATTTTTGTTGTTCTCTTAACAATAACTCACTGAAGTCATGCCATTTACCAGCTTACTACAAGACAATGCTTCTTTAGGTATTTTGGCTACTTTTAGTTTGCACTCCAGATACTCATGCAGCTAAGACTTGTGCATGCTTTCCAGCCTTTGAGGCAGGCTTCCAATGCGTTTGGGGGAGTTGCATTCACATTCTGGGTGACTGAGATGTGAATGTATTGAAAAATGCATGCATGTTTGTTGTGTATCTGTTGCTGGCTAGTAACATGCAACATGAATAGTGCCAACAAAGGAACTTAATACAATAAAGGCGTAATGCCAGTCTCATTTAACAGAGATTCTTCTGTCTATGTTCTGAAGGCCTTACATGACATTCAATAGTATACCATTTTTAATAACTGATCATATAAATTAAATTCTATTCAAAATTCTAGAATTAGTGTTATGCTCATATTTTGTAGTTTTCTTAGGTTGCTTACTCTGGATTCCAGCTGGTATGACAAGTGAGTGCGGTGCACCTATCAATGATTTCTGGTAGTGTCATTCTGGTGATATCGTTCTAAGGCCAAGGGTAGAGGGCTCGAAAAGACAACTAGAGTTAAAACCTCTAGCAAGTCTCTTCCTATCCTGTCAGCTTGTCCGCTCACCTCTTCTCATTGCTGTTGGCCAAGACCTGCCACGGACTGGTGCTTAGTGTTTCTGTGGAACTCAAGTGGAAATGTCAGCCAAGACTGTGAATCATACCCAAGTCTCCCAATCTGTGGGTTGGTTAAAGAAAAGCTGATAGGTGGCACTGTGGGGCTACTGTCTAGCCGGAATAAACTAAATGGCCCAGAATTTCCTGGAGTGAGACATCACGCAGCGTCATCTGTTTGTTATGATTCCTCATCTTTCAGTTTGGAAAAAATGTTGTGCTGCAAAGAGTTGGAAGTGCAAACTGATAATGGTCAATGGGCTATCTGGAGCAAACAGGAGCTCAAGTATATTTCCTTAACCACTGAGATTTAGAGATAGAGAAAGGAACAGAGGAACGACGGAGTAGGGTGAATTCGAAGCATATTAGGTACCAAAAGAGAAATTGAAGGAAAGAAAGATTAGGTCATTTTATTAATATTAGCATTGGACCCATTTCCAGCATATCTTGGGCCAATAGAATTGCTTTGGATGTGACGACAATATGACGAATCACCTACACTTAATAACAGCATTTGTCAAGATGCTCCATTATTGAATGTAATGACATTTTAAAAAGGGTATTTGACATTTTAAGTTTGCCCAACTTTGATTTATAAAGAAGTCCAATTTGAGATTTGTATCGATTTTGTCCTAAATGTTAGTCAAATCCATAGATCAAATTGCTATAGGCAATTCTTTACACCATCCGCTGCACAGAAATGGTGAGCTGACTCATTTTCTTTCTCGTTATATAGTTAGTTAGTTTTGCCAGTCCTGATGCATTCAAATTTACATTCAAATTTGATTAACTGCATTTATTTGTTCGTCCTACAGACATAACAGAATCTCACTGTGCTGACAGATGGGCAGATTTATTTTGTCCATTTGGACTCAAAGTCTAACTGACCCTGCTGAAAACAAGGAGAAAATAGTGTGACTCTTGCTGAAAATATTTTTTCACATGTACTTAAGGGCGGAATCACTTTGCGAACTTTGTGACAATGTTATGTGATTTCCACTTCACAATGATGTTAAACTGACAGTGTTAATCTGGAGTCTGGGTTGAGACTCAGAAGCAATGAACTTGTGGAGGAAACAGTCTCACTTTCGATAAGTTTGACACCACAGTGGAAGTGGAATGGAAATCCAGTGGTGTCTAACGTGATTTGCAAAATGCGAATGGCCCATTCGGTACTTTAGCCACATGAGTTGATTCTGTAGCACCCACACTTTTGGTTGCAGGCCCCATTTCGCAGCCAAAACATGTATGCACACTTCTGATTTTGGTAGCACTGGAGCTAGAAGCACATGGCAAAAGTATGCAGAGTAGGCAGGTTATGACCTGGTCAGTTTGTAATGCTAATTTGACGGTAGCAGAGCCTTTTTCGCCCTGAACATTCAGTTAATACCCTATCGTAATCCCAAATTGCACAACACAAACTCAGCAGAAGGAAGGATCCCATTAGGGCTTCACTCTCGGATTAGTTGCTGATTGATTTCTACTCACTGTTGTTGAGTTAGCTCTGTTTGCGCTACTTGTATTGTCATTGACAGAAATTTACAGCGAGCAGTGTGACATGTGGCGAGCGCTTTCGTTCTGACTTGAAGGATTCTGCTCAGACCATTTGCAGCCAGGCAATGTGTGCTGTAATTTCAATCTGCCTTGGCCGACAGCGCGAGAGGGAGAATAAGCAGAGGTGGCACACAGGAGGTCAAGCTGCTTGAACAGAGAGCAAGAGGAACAGGGCAGAAAGGCTCTCAGCAAGAGGCCATATTCATTCAGGGTCTTAAGGGAGAAACTCTCCTTCCTCAGCTTCAGCGAGGAACAGTGTGTTCTGTTTCATGAAGGAAGTTCTCTCTGAACTCTGTCGCCTGTTGCAGACAAACCGACAGTTCAGAGCCAGGCACTGACAGTACTGCCAATGGCTGTGAAGTTGACTGTGGCCCTGGTCATATTTTACGCAGGCTCCACCTTGACTCTTCTGCAAAAGAAGTGACCAATGCACTGTATACAAAGAAAGGGTCTCAGAGCATGTCAGGGTAACAGACGTACCCCTGGCGGATGTCGCCAATTACCGCACCACATGTTGCTTTGGGTGTACTGCATCCAAATTCAGAGGGACATCTCAACCATAAAGGTTTCAAATCCCTCAACAAGCAGCTGATATGTGACCCTATTTCGCAAACATGCAGGTTAATGTTTGCTACTCTGGCACCAGTCGTGATGCCTTTATTCGGCATTAGTTCATTGTGCCACCACGTAAGACTAGAGGATGACTACTGGCCAACAAGGGCTATCCAATGACAACCTGGGCACAGTGGTTAGCACTGCTGTCTCACAGCACCAGGGACTCAGGTTGGGTTCCAGCCTTGGGTGACTGTCTGTGTGGAGTTTGCATGTTCTCCCTGTGTCCGCGTGGGATTCCTCCGGGTGCTCCAGTTTCCTCTCAACAGTCCAAAGATGGGGAGGTTCGGTGGATTAGCCATTATAATTTGCCCATAGTATCCAGGGATGTGCAGGTTAGGTTGCAGGGTTATGGAAGTAGGGTGGGGTGGATGGAGGAGCTCATCTCGGTCGGGTGCTCTTTTGGTGGATCGGTTAAGGCTCGATAGACCGAATGGCCTCCTTCTGTACTGTAGGGATTCTATGACTCTGTGAACCTGGCTCATGACACCATGCACAACCGCATACAATTGTGAGCATTGTCCATTTAATGGCAGTCACATTGCATGCCAGATGCCATCAAACAGAAGTGCTTCAGCAATATTTTCGCTGTGAAGGTGGCTCTGGATGAAGCCAACATTATCGAATCTGTGGTATGATTTATCATGATCTGCTGCAGCATGCAGAACCTGACTATAATGAGGGCATGTCCTTTGTAGACATATGGTGAGCAGCTGAGGAAGATGTGGAGAAGGAGGGAGAGAGGAAGAGGGCGAGGAGGAGGAAATTAATATATCTGTTTTCTGGCTGAGCTATCTGGAATTGGCTCATCCAGTTGCAGTACCAGTGAACAGAACCTCAATTACCCATTCAACAACAGTCTCACACCTTACCATGTCCCTATGACAACATCCTCACCAAACATCTCAGCTCCAGGACACCACTGCAGGAGCTCCTCAGGGTTGTGTCCTAGACCATCTTCAGCTGCTTCATCAATGACCTCTCTTCCATCATAAGGTCAGAAATGGGGAAGTTTGCAGATGACTGCACAATGTTCAGCACCATTCGCGACTCTTCAGATAATAAAGCAATCCACGTACAAATATAGCAAGATCTGAACAATATTCAGGCTTGGGCTGACAAGTGGCAAGTTACATTCATGCCACACAAATGTCAGGCAATGACCATCTCCTACAAGGGACAATCTAACCATTGCCCCTTGACATTCAATGGCATTACTATGGCTGAATCCCCAACAATGAACATCCTGGACATTACCATTGATCAGAAATTGAACTGGACTAGCCATATTAATACTATGGCTACCAGGGCAGGTCAAAGGCTAAAATTCCTACGGCGAGTAACTCACCTCCGGACCCCCCAAAGCCCCCCACCATCTACAAGGCACAAGTCAAGAGTGTAATGGAATACTCTCCACTTGCCTGGATGAGTGCAACTCCAACAACACTCAAGAAGCTCGACACCATCCAGGACAAAGCCTGCTTGATTGCTCGTCGTTCCACAAACGTTCAAACCCTCCATCACCGACGAACAGTGGCAGCCGTATGTACCATCAAGATGCACTGCAATGACTCACCATGTTTCTGAGGCACAACCTTCCAAACCCACGACTATTACCATCTGGAAGGACAAGAGCAGCAGATACCTGGGAAACCCATCACCTGGAGTTTTCCCTCCAAGTCTCTCACCACCCTGACTTGGAAATATTTTGCTGTTCCTTCATTGGTGCTGGGTCAAAATCCTGGAACTTCCTCCCGAGGAGCACAGGTGTACCTATACCACATGGACTGCAGTGGTACAAGAAGGTTGCTCCCTACCACCTTCTGAAGGGCAACTAGGGATAGGCAATAAATGCTGACCTAACCAGCAACACCCACATCCCGTAACATAATTTTTTTTAAAAATCCTCTCAGTTACAATGCTGAACTGAAATTCAACACAGCATCAACATTCCAAACCAATATTAACAAACAATCCATCCAATATTCAAAACATGATCAATTAAAATCCCTTGTATATTCTATTTGTGTCTGTCTTCTGTGGGCCTTTACCTGGCTTGGTGCTCCTACACAGTGCTACAGTAGTGACTGCAATATTGCTGGTGAAGTGTTGCGGATTTGCAATGGGTGGAGAGTGTGGATCACCTTGCACGACACCCTTGAGCAGCTGTGGCTCTAGAAGGCCTGACTTCGTCAGACCTGACACAGCATTAGCTATGAGGAGCGGTTGAATAAACTCGGTTCGTGCTCACTGGAACGACGGAGGTTGAGGGGCGACCTGATAGAGGTGTACAAAATTATGAGGGGCATAGATAGAGTGGATAGTCAGAAGCTTTTTCCCCAGGGTACAGGGGTCAATTACTAGGGGGCATAGGTTTAAGGTGCGAGGGGCAAGGTTTAGAAGAGATACACGAGGCAAGTTTTTTACACAGAGGGTAGTGGGTGCCTGGAACTCGCTGCCGGAGGAGGTGGTGGAAGCAGGGATGATACTGGCATTTAAGGGGCATCTTGACAAATACATGAACAGGATGGGAATAGAGGGTTACGGACCCAGGAAGTGTAGAAGATTGTAGTTTAGTCGGACAGCATAGTCGGCACGGGCTTGGAGGGCCGAAGGGCCTGTTCCTGTGCTGTACTTTTCTTTGTTCTTACCACACCACTTCCACATGGGTGGCAGTTATCTGGACTGGCAGGAAAACGGGCAGCAGCATGGGCATTGGTGTGCGGAGGCATTAATGTGGTTGGGTGATATGCCCATCCTGCTTTTTTAAATACATTTCGAGTGTCTAATTCATTTTATCCAATTAAGGGGAAATTTAGCGTGGCCAATCCACCTGTCCTGCACATCTTTTGGATTGTGGGGACGAAATCCATGCAAACACGGGGAGAATGTGCAAACTCCACACGGACAGTGACCCAGAGCTGGAATCGAACCTGGGACCTTGGCACCATGAGACAGCAGTGCTAACCACTGCGCTACCATGCTGCTGCCGCCTGTATCATGGTTGAACAGCTGGCAGTATGTGCAAGATATCAGAAATCGGTGCTAGCTTGCAGCAATGCTCACTGTATGAGGGTGTGGTATTAATTGTGATTGATAGGGCTTGTTGGTAGATGAATGATGGAGGTGTAGTGCACAGAGCGCTGTGTGAGGCTGTAGTGCAGTTGTCAGGAGGTGGTGTTTGAAGATGCACTGACTAGCCTTGATCACTTATATGAGGACTTTGAACTTCTCTCATCGCTGCATCCAGGTTCTGATGGCTTCATTCCTGGAATTCACCTGTATGGCTATCTGTTTAAATTGTCATCTCTGCGGGGGCTCCTACCCCCTCTGATTAGAGGGCCTCTCTCCTACTGTCAGCCTCCTGCAGCAAAAATGTTGGAGTGGGCTCTATGTCATGTTATGTTATTTCTGTGCCTCAGGTCAAACTGACTTCTAGCATGACTTTCAACACCTGCTCCAGCCAAAATGCACCATCCCTTTAGAGATACAGGTAGCGCTGGTTGACTTGAGCTTACCCTAGCCTCTCATGGACAGGAGGATCCAGCTGGATGACTGAGGAAAACTTTGGATAGGAATGGTGCCATACACTGCGTCAAATGTTGCAAACAAGGCGAGAAGGATGGGATAGCTTACTTTTGCCACAAAGGATGGCATTTGTGAGTTTGAAAAAAGCCACTTCTGTGTTGTGGACGGGGTTCAAACATGAAACTACAGGAAAGATGGGTGTAGATTTTGGAGGTGACAACACTTTCAAGGACTTGGGAGGAATGTGACATTGAAAATATGCTGGAAATTTGCAAGGACAGCAGGGTCAAGGTGCACTTATTGAGGCGGGAGCTGATTAAAAAGGGACGGCAGTAGCATCTGAGGTGCAAGAATGTCAGCTAACATGGGGGCCAGGAGGGGGAATTTGTTTGTAGCAGAGAGCTGGAAGTGGGTTCCATGTACAGAATGAGCTTGGATAGGCTGTGCAGGGAGGAAACTTTACTCAGGAAAATGTTGATACCTTCTTTTAATTGAAATGATTTAAGGCACTGGAAAAGTTATCTATGCATTGTGATAATAAATTCATTTATTCCATTCCAGTCAGGAATTTATGTTATCCTGTATGCATCCATCAGTACATATTAAAATAGAAAGTCTCTCTCTCCCCCCCCCCCCCCCCCCCCCCAAGGGTATGAGGTGAGGGTGGACAGGTGGTATATTCCCAGCCCTTTGCCAATGCACTTTGTATAATAACTAGTGACTTATCCTCCGATCTTAGTTCCCTCTCTCCCTCCCTGTGGGGGAGCTCCTGAGCTCTGCTTGGTGCCTTCCTCTGACAGCACAGCCAATACCAGAAACTCAGCAGGTGGGCATTGGCAGTCACAAACCTGCATCCTACTACTTTGTGACAGACAGTCTGTCCAAACAGTAGCTCTGTGTATCATCTATGAAGCTTTATGCACCGAGGAATCCTAAAGATACCAAAAACTACAATGGAATCTTTGAGTTACAGCGCTTGAAGCCCCTGGCACCTATATATAATGGGTACTGCTGGAGAAGGAAAAGGTCAAACCACATGTTATTTCAACATGTATGCCTTATTTCTACATAGCATGTCGCCCGGAGTTTCAAAGCCGTGATTGCTATGTTTAAAATATAAACTTTTTTGCCTCAGAATATTGCTAAATCTGACAAGGCAGTATTTATTGCTTGTCACCAGTTATCCCAAAGACATTAAAAGTAAACCATCTAGTATGGGACTGGAGTCACATGCAGACCAGAAAAATCTGGGTAGCGGGTTACCTTCCCTTAAGGACATCAAATAAACAGTTGGGTTTTTGACAGTAGCTCTTGTGGTTATTTTCTGGTGCTGGCCAATAAATCACCAGATTTGTTGAATTCAATTTCATATTTTTTTAATTATAAATAATGCTGACATAAAGTTAAAGGATAAAATGAATCTATTACAGGTCTGCGACTGTTTCAGGTGCTTAAGCTGAGAGTAAAACTGAATAAATCATCATTGGGAAAGATTTCATAAGTGTTCCAGGTGGTACATGTGCTATTTATCATTCCACCTAAGATTCAAAGCAATCTTCCCCAAATGAGCAGTAAACAGTTTCAAATTTAAAAAGGTACGATGGATGCTGAAAATCTTCAAATGGAACCAGAAAATGGTGGAAATGCTCGGCAGGCCAGGCAGCATCTGTGGGTAGGGAAACCTCTCCTCAATCCACTTATTTAAGATTGTGGGCTCCAGATAAATGACCATCACTGGTGGATTTCACAGACTGGGGAATCATTTGGAAGTGTGGCAGCATTGGGTGTTGCCTAAATCAGAGATGCCATGTGGATTGAATGCATGCAGATCTTCGGAGACTTTGACTGGATTTAAAGCAGTTCACTGTCTGGACGGACGTTGGCACAGTGATTAGCACTTCTGCCTCACCACACCAGGGACCTGGGTTCAATTCTGGCCTTGGGTGACTGTCTGTGTGGAGTTTGCACTTTCTCCTCGTGTCTGTGTGGGTTTCCTCCGGGTGCTCCAGTTTCCTCCCACAGTCCAAGGATGTGCAGGTTAGGTGGATTGACCATGCTAAATTGTCTCTTAGTTTTCTAAGATGTGCAGGTTAGGTGGGGTTATGGTGTTACGGGTGTAGGGCAGGGGAGGCTGAGAGGGTAGCACAAGTGGCTAGCACTGTGCTTTCACAGTGCAAGGGTCCTAGGTTCGATTCCCCGCTGGGTCACTGTCTGTGCGGAGTCTGCACGTTCTCCCCGTGTCTACGTGGGTTTCCTCCGGGTGCTCCGGTTTCCTCCCACACTCCAAAGACATGCAGGTTAGGTGGATTGGCCATGATAAATTGACTTTAGTGACCAAAAAGCTGAGGAGGGGTTATTGGGTTAAGGGGATAGGGTTGAAGTGAGGGCTTAAGTGGGTCGGTGCAGACTCGATGGGCCAAATGGCCTCCTTCTGCACTGTATGTTCTATGTAGGTGCACATTCTTCCCGTGTCTGTGTGGGTTTCCTCCGGCAGCTGCGGTTTCCTCCCACAGTCCAAAGATGTGCAGGTTAGGTGGATTAGCTTTGCGAAATTGCCCCTAAGTGGGATTGTGTGGCTAGGGCAGGGGATTGGGCCTGTGTAGGGTGCTCTTTCAGAGGGTCGGTGCAGATTCGATGGGCTGAATGGCCTCATTCTGAACTGTAGGAATTCTGTGATTTCAAACAACAAACCTATTACAAGTTCCATAGCAAATTCCGCAGTAGCATGGGTCTTATTGTATGTGCAATGTGATACTATGCAAAGTTTTTGATTGTGGTCAGTAGCTGGTCTGCAAAACCAGTCTGAGTCTCCTAATATTTATCTATTTAATCGCTCAGGCTGCCAAATAATGTCGGCACCATTTTCTGCTCCAGAGTGAACGCATCACCAGCTTGACTTTGGGTGCCCAATCCTGGACTGAAAATTCCAGCCCCTGCTGTTTCAAGGGAGCAATTAATCTGATTTAGGAAAATAAAGTCTGTTAGATTCATTCAGTTCCAGAATTTAGTAATTTTGATTGTGGTCAACAGTCAGTCAAAGATAGGAAGTTCTAGCAACTAGTTTGGAGGAAACTTAAGGTGCTGTCGCTGTTTGAAATTCTGAGCCGGTATCAACTCATTCAGTGACAACAATATAAGAAACACTGTGCATATAAAAAGTGTTCCATAAAATAATAGTTTAGCATTAAATTGCAACCTTTTGCTTTTTTTAAAGGATCGACAGAGAAAGATTTCCACTGTAAATATATCACTGTTTGCCACTCATTTGTTCGGATTTCGTAAAATAACCCATGTTATAAATTGGACCTAAAATGAGGTCTGAGAATGTGATCTGCTATTACTTATCAAAGATGATGGAGATTCTCAATGCAGGTGTCAGATAATTCCAGCAACTTCAAACAAAAACTGTTCTCCTTCTCTGCATTACTGTTGCATTAATGTGCATATCTGCGGCACATTAACAAAAACAATACCTATTGATCAAGGCTGGTATGGACGACCTTGAAGACATAGAAATTTGGAACTCACAAATGAGAATAATCCAAAATAAAGAGGCTGGAAAATCGCAAGTATTGAGTATAGAAGAGATTTAAAAACACATACTCTGTAAACATAAGTCCTCAGGTGATGACAGGTGAGAACACATTCCCCAAAGTGCATTTGTTTCTGAAGATGATGCCCTGGATTCTCCACTTTGGCATGAAGCTCTGGTGGGGTGTGACTTTCAACCACTCTTCCAATTTCACTTCAACTCCGACCCCATTCCCTCTGTTGGGATCATTTGGTATCAGGCAACATCATAAGAAATAGGACCAGGAGTAGGCCATGCATCCCGTCAAGCCTGCTCCACCATTCAATAAGATGATGGCTGACCTGGTTGTGACCTTAATTGCACTTTCCTGCCTACCCCCATTACCGTTGATACTTGTTGATCAATTATCTTCCTCACGCAACCTTGAGTATATTCACTAACCCAGCCTCCAGTGCTCTCTGGAGTACAGAATTCCAAAGGCTAATTACCCTCTGAGAGTTGAAATTACTCCTCTCTCTGTCTTAAATGGGAGAACGCTGATTGTTAAATCATGTCCCCTAGTTCTAGATTCCACCTCAAGAGGAAATATCACCCCGGCATCTACCCTGTCAAGCCCCTCAGAATTTTATATGTTTCAATAAGATAATCTCTCATTCTTCTGTTCAACTTTTATTCACAAGACAACGGGCACGATCTACTGGCTGCACCTTGCCCCCCTTCACCCTCTAATGGGATCTTCGGAGACGTTATGATCTGAATCCTGCCATTGTGGGCCGGATCAGGATTTGGCAAATCCGTATATTAGTCTCACCCTAATATGCGCTCATCGAACCTACTGAGGCCCTGGGATCTAACCCCTTCACCTTGGAGACCTCAGGCGAGTGCGGTTCAGTATTAGTCCCCACTAACGGGGACCAGATGGAACAACACTTTGGGGGGGGGGGTCCCCAGGGGATTGGAGGGTCCCAGGTGATTGCCCACTGGGCAAGGTGGCACCCTGGCACTGCTGGTACCACTTGGGCACCTTGGGACTGCCACTCTGGCACTGTAAACCTGGCACCCTGGCAGTGACACCTGGATGCCAGCCTAGTACTGCCAGCTGGCAGGGGCAGTGCCTGGCTGGCAGTGCGAAGGTGCCAGGGTGGAATTTTTCCTATGCCGGATCAGGCCTGGGGATGCCCTGGCCGTGAGATATGGGGTGACGCCCCCCAACAGCCCCCTCATAAGTGAGCTGGGGCTTTGGGGGCATCTAGCGGTCGCATCGGGGGGAGGGTAGAGAAGTCGGGATGCCATTTGTAAGTGATGTCCCGATCTCCTCCTGGAGCTCCTCAGTGCAGTAAACGGGACTAAGAGCAGCCTTGGCGCGGCATTCCCCACTGAGGCCACGGATTGCAACAAAGTCCGTTAGATAACATGGTGTTTCTTGGCATTGCGAGTGCTGGGAAGCACCTTGCTAAACGCCTTCAACACAGTTAGATCGGGCCCAATGCCTTTTCTTAGGAATCAGCCGAATGAACCATCTTTGAACTGATTCAAATGCAAGTATATCTTTCCTCAATTAAGGTGATCAAAAATGAACACAGTATACTAGGGATGGTCTCACCAATGCCCTATACACCTGAAGACTTCCCTACCTTGATACTCTATCCCCCTTGCAATGAAGGCTAACGTTCCATCAGTCTTCCCAATTACTTGCCACACCTACATGCACAATTCTTGTGATTCATGAGCAAGGACACCCAGATCTCTCTATGCTGTAGCATTTTGCAGTCTCTCTACATTGAAATGACATTCTGTTTTTTGATTCTTCTTGTCAAAGTGGACAACCTTACATTTTCCCACATTATAATTCACCTACCATTTTCTGCCAACTCACGTAACTATCTACACACCTCTGCATATTCTTTGCATCCACCTCACAATTTGCCTTCCTGCCTATCTTTATATCATTAGTAAAATTGGCTATAATGCATTAATATAGATTGTAAATAGTTGAGGCCCCAGCATTAAACCCTGCGACACTTCACTGATTACAGTTTGCCAATGTGAAAATGACCCATTTATCCCCACTATATCCATATATCAAGCACATCATGAGCTCTTATCTTGTGCAGGAGCCTTTTATATTGCATCTTATCAAATACCCTTTGTAAATCCAAACACACCGGGCGCGATTCTCCGCTCCCGCGCGGCATCGGGAAGGCCGTCATGAACTCGGCGTCGGAGGCCACTCCTCGCACCCTATTCACCACCCCCCAGGGGGCTAGGAGCGGCGTTGTGAGAAACTCGGCCACCGGGCCTTGACGCTTGCGTCAAAGTGGCGCGCCGAGAATGACGCGACGGCGGCGCCTAAGTGACGTCAGCAGCGCATGCGCAGGTTGGCCGGCTCCAACCCGCGCAAGCACGGTTGCCGTCTTCCCCTCCGCTGCCCTGCAAGACGTGGCGGCTTGATCTTGTGGGGCGGCGGAGGGGAAAGAGTGCGTCTCTTGGAGACGCCGGCCCGACGATCAGTGGGCACCGATTGCGGGCCAGTCCCCTCCCGAGCACGGCCGTGGTGCTCAATCCCCTCTCCGCCCCCCACAGGCCCCAAACTTACCTTTCACGCTATGTTCACGCCGGCAGCGACCAGGTGTGGTTGCCGCCGGCGTGAACAGGTCAGGAACGTCAGGCCGCTCGACCCATCTGGGCTGGAGAATCGCCAGTCGCTGTGAAAAATGGAGAGCGGCGATTCCGCGACACACCATTTTGGGGAGGGTGGGAGAATCACGGGGGGTGCCAGGACGGCGTGTCATGATTCGCCTGGCCCTCCCACGATTCTCCCACCCGGCGTGGGGAGCAGAGAATCGCGCCCACCATACCTACTGTTTCCCCTTTATCCACCTTGCTTGCTACATTCTCAAAGAAGCTGAAGAAATTTGGCATGTCTGCATCAACCCTCAGAAACCTCTACAGATGTGCAATAGAGAGCATCCTATCGGCTGCATCATGATTTGGTATAGCAACTGCTCAGCCCAAGATCATAAGAAACTGCAGAGTATGGCAAACCTAGCCTAACACATCACACAAGCTTGCCACCCTCCCATTGATTCTGTCTACACCTCCCGCTGCCTTGGGAAGGCAGGCAGCATTGTCAGAAACCTTTAGTACCCAGGCTTTGCCCTCTTCCAGACATTTCCATCAGGCAGAAGGTACAGAAGTCTGAATACCCGCACATCCAGAAATAGGAACAGCTTCTTCGCCACAACTACTAGACTCCTCAACGAGTCTCCCTCGGACTGATCTGTTCCCTGTAAGACACTATTCACGACGCCCTATGCTGCTCTTGGTCATGTATTTGCTTTGTTTGGCCCTTGTTCCGCACTGCAACCAATTACTTATTTGTCGATTTGTTTTTTTGTCTACTGTGTACGTACTGTGTACTTGTTCGCAGAAAAATACTTTTCACTGTACTTCGGTACATGTGACAATAAATCAATCAATCAATCAAAAAAACTTTAATAAATTTGTCAAACACAATTTCCCTTTCACAAAACCATTCTGACTCTGCCTGAATGCATTCTTTTAAATGTCCTACTGCCTTCTTAATATTGAATTCTGCCATTTTTGCAATGACAGATATTAGATCAACTGACCTGTCATTTCCTGCTGTCTGCCTCCCTCCTTTCTTGAATAGGGGGTTACATTAGTGGTTTTCCAATTTGTTAGGATCTTTCCAAAATCCAGGGGATCTCTGCAGCCACTTCCTTTAAACCCCTAGGATACAGACTACAAGATCTGGGGGACTTGTCAAACTTCAGTCCAATTAGTTTCCCTAGTACTTTTTTTCTAGTTATATTGATTGTTTTAAGTTCTTCCCTCCCTTTTGCCTCTTGATTTTCTATTATTCTTGAGATGCTTTTGTGTCTTCTACTCTGAAGATAGAAAAAAAAAAAATTCTTCAACGTCTCTGTCTTTTCCTTGCTTCACATCATTAATTCCCTAGTCTTACTCTCTAAGGGACCAACACAAATGCTAGCCACTCTCTTTCTTTTCATATAGTGGAAGAAGCTTTTATAGTCTGTTTCCATATTTCTTGCTAGTTTTCTCTCATATTCCAAATCCCCCTCTCTATTTTTTTTCAGTCATCTTTTTGCTGGTTTCTAAAATTTTACCCACAGCAGCTTGTCATGCCATTCATACCACCAGGCAGGCAGTCCAATAATATGAAGAGAAAAATCCCAATGGTGTTACAGAAACACCCAAAAGATCTGAACTGGTGTCCCTTGAGGGCCTTTACCATAACTGCAACCAATTAGCAGGTAAGTGTTGGTGGTGGAATGTAGGAAGTGAATTCTGCTCTCGCGCCCATTTCTATCCAGAGAGTGACATTATTGCACAGTTACTGTTACCGACCAGGCCTACTACTACCGCCTTCTCTCTGGTGGGTAGAGGAACTACCATTATCTGGTTCTGAGAATTTTCCTTTCGGGGGTACCTTTTCTTGACCATATTGGATTTTGACAGATGTCAGTTTGAAAAATCAGTTGGTGTTTTGGGTTGTCACACCAATGGTCACTCTAGTTTGTTAATTAGTTGCTCTACTGGGGGGTTCCTCACCCAGGTATATGAATATTGGAAAATGACCTTATAAGTATTTATGCCGCATGTTGTGCAATGCTTATTTAATACGGATTACGTATATTTTATAATATTTATTTAGTTTTGTCTTCATTTCAATGCAACAATTAACATAGCATTATGATCCTTTTATTGGAAATCTTAGTAAGTGTTTCCTTCCATTTTCCTCCACACCTCTTTCTATGGTATTAACTTGTTTTGAAGTACAGTTCTACATCTACTGGCTGTCTTCAGTACTTCACCCAAATGGCCAATCTTCGTTATTTCATTCGTAAGCCTACACAGTGAATGATAGCAGGCTACATTTTCACGGAGCGCAATCAAAGCTTATTGCATTCACATAAAGTTTCTCTGCAGTACTTTAATGGAGGCACTAACCTGTTCATATGCTAATAATCAAACAGCCTACTTTTAAATCAGTTTTTCCGATTCATATATCTCTTTCCCAAATTAGTATTTTTTTGCCCCAGTGACTACATAATCTTGCAACTACATGGTGGAATGCATGATTCATCATTCATAGTCACATTGGTAGAAACAGCAAAAACATTTTTTCTGACTTTTTAATGTAATTGAGCACTGACTCATCATAATGACTCTATACTTGAGAACTGATATTTAATATAATCAGCTGCACATGAACAGACGCATCGTTCTGTATTATAAACCAAAACTGGAACGCACAGAAATCAAATCTACACAGACAAATACAGCAGATTCGGGGAAGTTTCCAAAGGGTGAAGAATGGTGTTAGGATGCAACTCCACTGCTTGACATAGCATCCACTAGTACATGCAGAGGCTGTTTGGCCAGCCCACGCAAACTATTTTTGTTACTCATTGCAAATAACAGTTCTACAAGCACTGTGTTGGCGGTTGGTAGTGGATTATTTGGAAAAAGAGTAGGAGCGGGGAAGACCCAGGTAAAATCCCATGAGGAAAAAATGATCTTTAGGACATGCACGAGACATATGGGGAGGTGACTCATTTCATTCAGATTAGTCACATACCTCTTTTCCCTGTAGTAATCCAATATTGATTGAACAGTAGGGAGGAAATTTGAATATGCAAATCAAGCATTAGTTGGGACTGGTGCATTAACTTTGTACCATATAATAAAGGCACTATGGATTCAATACTCCAGTTTCACACTTTCTTTCTACAGGTTAACATGTTCACACTCTCAATATAAACTTAAATGTCGTCCAAAATGCAGAAATTAATAGCAAGAACTGTCACACTGGAAAATGAAGCAACATTCAGAAATATTTAAAAACTAAAGACTCTGGAATAACAAATGTTTGATATTATGACTGAGGAAGGAGGCCATTTAGTGGAATTTACTTACTACATGCAATTTTTTTGATAAGTATAGTCAAATTAATTTCACAGATGAAACGAAAACTTTAACAAATGGAAACATTTCAGACTTAGAAATCCTCGAGGGAAAATATACCTTTTACAAGTTTCAGTATGGTGTAATTAAATCGGTTTATTTCTGTAAAAATCAATTTGAGTGGTATGCACAAAAGCTATGAATTCATACATGTACTCACACACAGTGTGAGTGAAAGGCTGTATATTCCATTGCCATGTACATCAGTCTGACAAAGAGGGAGAGTTTGCTGAAACCAACAACATATTTCAGGTTTGAGTGCTACCCCATTGTTGAACTGCTTAGCATTTAATAGCATTGCTTTTATTATGCATAGAGACAAATTGTCTAATGATACAGAAATTAATGTGTGCTTCTAACAGGGAAGCTAAGTTTGATGGGAACATGTATTGGCAACAGGGCTACAACATTGTAGCTCTGGTTTCCAAGACTGAATCCCTATAAGTGGCATAGCCCCCCAATCTTGAAATGTCCACTCAGTTTTGTTGGACTACCAAGGTGATTGGAATTTAATTATGCCCTACTCAGAAATTTTTTCAGTATTTAACCTGGAAGAAATATTACAGGTCAACATTAAATGTCTTGGGAAATTTGAAATCAACACTGGGATACTGGGAAAGGATCAGGAGTTTGGGGCTTGGAAACAGGTTAGAATAGTTAAATCCAGCATCAATAGAGATGCACATACAGCAGCTGACTCTATTTGCTGTGGCCCACCATGTTGTTTTTAAAGAACTTAAATAGTGTACTTATGATCAAAGCTTCTTTATCAATATTCCAGCATTTAAAATCTTAAAAGCTAGTCATGCTGAGAAGACCATGTAGGGAATGCCAAGGAATTTCATAGAGAATTATCTTCTCGGAGGTTACCCATAGTGATTCACCCGCCGTGGGAGATTATTTAAAAAACTGGATAATATCTATATGCAAATTGTACAAGATCTGTTGGAAGGAATGGAATTTGTACAATCAACGATCATACCTAGTTTAGATCCAGGTACTTTGATATACACTATCTCATTATTGAAGAGCTTCCAAGATATGAGATTTTATCTGGTCATTATATTCTAGCAACACAAATATAGCAGAAAGATGTTTGTTATTTTGGGCCAGATTGAAAGAACACATTCCAAAATAATAGCCCTTATGATTTCATTGGAAATACCATTCAAGAAGACATGCTTCTGCTAAGTTTATAACGTTGCTACTGCAACAACTAGAAGAAATCTATCACCCCGGAAAGTAAAGGTATACGAAATGATTGGGCTGAGTAACATCATGGGATTATTAAACTAATGTTTCACATTAGGAACCAGCTCCCTTAAAATGGTTTCAATAATTTAGTCTATGGCCTAGCAGGTGCAACACTCACCTCTGCATGGTGCTCTTCGTTTTGCTGCAGCACCTCAATAACCAGTTCAGCAAGACGAATTGTATCTTCCAGTTTTTTGGAGGGAGTGACTAATTGTCCTACATTTTCTGTGGTAAATAGTATTAAAAGTGAGTAACACAATACAAACTATATTTTCCTCAAGTTGCACTCTTTACAAGAAAGCGATTTCAAATTTTTTGTACTTTGATCTTTTAAGCACTTAACCTAATAAACATTTAACAAAACCAGTTTATTAAAAAAAAAGATAATATATACTATATAATTTATTCAGTACAATGCTCCAGCTAGGATTCTATCCAGTTTCAAACTTATGTTCTGATTTTCAAAATTGTGACAAATCCATGAAAATGTAAGTATACTTTAGGACATTAATGTGGGAGGTGTATTCCAATTTCTGTTGAGTCTCACATTCCTGAAAATTCGTTTAAAATTTTCTCTTGGACCCAGTGATATTTTGGGGGAAATTGAATGGTGAGTTCCATGAAAAAGTCCTCAAATGTTCAGACGAAAGTTAAGTTATAAATGCACCAGTTGAAGCAAAGAGCCAGAACACCAAAGGAAAGATCTAATTGGAACACTGTTAGCTGCCAAAAAAAATATTACTGCACAACACTGTTTACTAAAAGAACTTAAAGTCATCATGCAATATGTTATGCAGCAACACTGTTAGTTTGTGCTGACGTTATATTTGTGAATGTTGTGTGCACCAAATGCTCAACAAAGAAGGCAAAAGTATAATCTAACTTGATTTCTAGAATCTAACTTGAAATTCAACAAATCATAAAAAAGAAACATCAATTTTTTTATTAAGTTACTATCAGACCGTATTTTTCTACACCAAACTCATACAACCAAGGCAAGAAAGTCTTGTTTGAAAACAAATTTGAAAAAAAAATCAAACAACTAAAATAAAAGCTGTAACAGTACTTGGTATTTGTTTAGGCATGCCTCTGATTCTCTGACTAAGAATGTTTTGCGACGTTTTTATGGGTGGAAGTGCAGGCGGTGGTTTAGGCCAAGATCGTCGTGCTGTCATGCATGAGTGAAAGAGACAGGTAAAGTAAGCAAGCAGGCGACCAAATGAGAAATGGTACAAGTAATGGAAAACTCATATAGTGAAAAAAATATATGCATAGTTATGACAATTCAGGAGGTAATCTTGTAACTGCTAATTACAACTGTAACCAGATGTTTCGAAAGATCTCAACAATGCACCGTATAGCAGATATTTTAAGCACAACAAAATGCATGAATTTTGTCTAATATTAGGATATGCCACAAGCCATCAACTTCTCGGCATTATTTTAGTTCAGTTATGTTAAATACTGCAGTTCACTCAAATATTCAACTATACGGTTTTCTTTACAGAAACTATTTGAATTTAGTAATGAAATGGCACAGGAAATCAAATGTTCTAAAAATAATTCTCTCCTAGAGAATAGCTTCCAAATCTATTGTTAAATCAGGTATTTTGTTTATGATTTACTTATTCGATGTGTATTTGTTGTTCGTCTTCTCGATGGCTGCAATTAGGATCAACAGGAACCCTTTTCAACTTTGTCGAATGGACAATAATCTTGCAGGCTGGTTTGCTCACACATTGCAACACCCATCTGATACACATCCCAGTGAGAACAATGAGGTGCTCAGGAGGTTGTACAATGATGTGTAACCTTGCTCTATTAGGTTAACACTCAGGATTTGATTTTGAAAATTAGCTGACATCCCTGGTTATGGAGCTTTAAGATGAAGTAACTTAGTGGGATAAAGATAAGAAGCTGCAAGGAATGAATCAATGCTCTTAGCATTCCTGTCCCTTAAACGCTAATGGACCAGAGGATTGGGGAAGGTCCAAATTTGAGGCTCAAGATAAAGTTATTGCAATAGCAGCCTCAGATTTGGAAACTATTAGAAAAGGGGAAAGAAAAGGAGCGAGTGGGAAATAGTTGTCGGGCAAGGTATATAAAAATGACAAATCAGGAAAAATTAGGGAATATTCCAAAATATTAGAGATTTTGATGCTTTTATAACTATGGAGATAGACACAGTAGCTATAATGGGATTTAAGTTTGGAGAAGACAAGGAATTTAACATTCTTGTTAAAGAATATATCAGAAGAAATGTTGGGAGGGCTAAAATTTCTTGGCTGCACATTGCATTTGTGCCAGACGGCCACTGGTGCTGCTGAAATTCAGAGTCGTCTCAATATCAAAATAAGTTCAATGACCTAACAATGGTAGATAATGTAAGAGAGCTGTGACTGCGTCCTTCTCTAAGACAATAAAGGAACCCCAAACACATAACCCCCAGTTCTTACATTGAAAGTTAAGTTGGCATTCTATTTCTTTCACCTACAAACCGTGTTTGGAGTTCACTGACCAACTTTGCTCAAAACTTAACTGGACCAATCATATTGTGGCGACAGCAACAGGTCAGTGGCTGGGAATTCTGCAGTGAGTTCAGCTGCACCCCCCCCCCCCCCCCCCCCCCCACAACTCCCTGAAGCCTTCAGTTATTGAAAGACACAAGTCAGGAGCGTAATGGAATACTCTCCACCTACTCCAATGAGTGAAACTGCAACAAGTCAAGATACTCACCACCAGCTTGGACAAAACAGGCTGATTGACTGTCTTAAACGCTCACTCCCTCCACCACCTAAACACAGTGACAGCAGTGTGTACCATCTACAAAATGCACCACAACAACCTGTCAAGGATCTTTCAACAGCACCTTCTAAACCTGTGACTGTTATTACTTGTCGTAAAAGGACAAGGCAGCAGATGCATGGGAACACCACCACCGTACAAGATCCTCTGCAAGCCATGTACCATCCTGACTTGGAACTATATCACTGTTCCTTCATTTGGTCAAAATCATGGATCATTGTAGGGATGATCAACAAATGCCGGCCTTGCCAGTGATGCTCGAATCCTCGGACAGAATTAAAAAAAAACAAGCCTGCAACACTTTACATCAATCCCCCATTCACTGTTTTCCTCCAGCACCTCTCTTATTTTAGCATATTAGATGGATGCTTGTCACGTGTGATATACACTTCAAATGCTCAACATCATTTAATGCCTTGGGTCTTATTCCAGAAAACCTGGGAAAGGCAGGGAATAGGAAGTGTAAAAATAACGCCATTATGGCAATGCCCACAAGTTTTGTATTGGCATGGGGAATTCTTTGTTGCTGATTGCAGATAATTTGAACATTGAGAGAATGGAATACTTTTTCCATTTAGAAAGCACAATGACCCGGATTACTTTTGAGCAGGGTGACTTTGGGGCCCTTGAAAAATGGCAGTGGCAGGGGGGACGTGCAGCACATGCCCTGTATTTATACTGCAGTGATTGATTATAGGGCTTTGAAAGTGTAAGTTGAAAATTACCAGACTAGCGATCCCAAGAAGTCTTTTCTTCAACTTTGCATTGCCCAAGAGCATTTTTCCCCGGGCTGTCTATTGTAATAACTCAAAGTGATTTAAATGTCAATAGTCCTTTTAAAATTAAAACATTTCACTTTGGAAAGAAAAAGTCCCTAACTGCTGTTGGATTACTTTGACAAGACATTTGCTGTGGCTAAGAACAAAAGATCAGCTGATTTTTTCATTTCTACAGACTCTATTGTTTACATTCCCCCAAATTTGTTACTGTAGCTGAACCCTTTGTGAATGCTTATGTGAGTTTCAAAAGGTCCAGCATCACTTATTTCAGTGGGGGTGGAGGGGTGATGTATAAGCATTTTAATTCATAATTTTAAGAGGTTTTTGAAGCACGAGCTGTCTTTGATGTGGTTACTGAAATAGGTGGTTGGTTGTTTTGAAACATTGACTATTGCTTGGATTTATTTTTTTGTGGCCTTTCTTCAAAGGAGTTTTGTTGAGTATGGTGTTTTTGAATGAGACTTTGTTAGATTTTTTTTGAATGCCCATTTCAGGACATCCTAAGGTCTGGCCATGATAGATACTGGCTGAGTAGCTATGGGGGATACATGGGTGTGTGAGGGTATGAGGGAGCATAGAACATAGAACATACAGTGCAGTAGGAAGCCACTCGGCCCATTGAGTCTACACCGACCCGCTTAAACCCCTCACTTCCACCCTATGCCCGTAACCCAATAACCCCTCCTAACCTTTTTGGTCACTAAGGGCAATTTATCATGGCCAATCCACCTAATCTGCACATCTTTGGAAGTGGGAGCATGTCGGATATTAGTGTGCACTAAGATTATGAGGGAAATAGAAGGCACTTGGAGGTATAAGGAGACATGGGGAATGGGCAGTTGGTGGGGGTGGTGGTGAGGGAGGGTGAGGGCCTGACATCCATCTTTAAAACTGGCTAGGGCAGCACGATGGCGCAGTCACTGTTCGTGTGGAGTTTGCACATTCTTCCCGTGTTTGCGTGGGTTTCGCCCCCACAACCCAAAAGATGTGCAGGATAGGTGGATTGAACACACTAAATTGCCCCTTAATTGGAAAAAAATGAATTGGGTACTCTAAATGTATAAAAGAAAACTGGGCCAATGTCCCAGTAAATGGAGGTGGACATTCTAGCCTGCCTGTCTGGCCATTTGCTCGCCTCCATTGCCAGGCATCCCTCCGGAGGCGGAGTGCCCAACTCCATCTCCTGGCTACCTCAAAAGTAAGTATGGTGGGCCTGGTCCCTTTTAAAGGAGATTGGTATATTGAGTTTCCCAACCCAACATTCCCACTGACTCTACAGAAATCAGTTCAATGTATTCACATTAGAAGCCAATAAAGCAACATGGATGTCATCTATTACCCTCTGAACTTTGTTAAAAATTAGCACCATAACAGAATTGCGGGCCTTATTATACTATATCCTAGAAGTCATCCCAAAATGGATAAACTCTTCAGCTTTGGAGAATATGGTAGCAGGGATCTGGGGAATGCATGACGGCCGGAGTCGCTGCTTACAGCTTGGAAGGAGCCAGTTGTCAGTTGTACTGACTTCGGCAGCTACTTGCAGTGTAGGTTGGCCCTGCTCCCTCTATTCAACTGCCTCATTCTCCTCCTCATCCTTGATCATGCATTCAGGAAAAAATCTTGGAAAGCCCATACCTCTTTACACTATACCTTACTATGGGTTAAAAGTTGCAGGTGACTAGAACCAGCTTAAAGTCTATGCAACTCTTGCCAGAACAAAAAATCCCCCAAAATACAGCTATGGCTGAGAAACATTTAAAAGTCGTAAGTTCTGCAGACAACATTAAGTAGAAGAATTCCATCAGGCAAACCACTCCAGGGGGTGACTTCACAAAGTCTTGGATATCCTAGAAAAATGTCGTGAACACCAAAATTACGGTGGACAAGTGAAGGGACTTTATGAAAATCTACCCCAAGTTAGTTTTATCTGTTTTTTAATTGATGACCTGGCTACCTACTTTGGATACTCTCACCAACACCAGAAGTATGTGAGTGTACTGCAAATAATAATATTCATAATAATAGCTTATTGTCACAAATAGGCTTCAATGAAGTTACTGTGAAAAGCCGGTCTGTTCGGGGAGGCTGGTACGGGAATTAAACCTGTGCTGCTTCCTTGTTCTGCATTACAAGCCAGCTATTTAGCCCAGTGTGCTAAACCAGCCCCTGGCACTTTGGAGGCATAGCATTGAACAAAACAGACCATGATGTCGTCCAATATCCCATTATTTCTATCTTACTTGTGTATGTGTAGACTGCTGAAGGGGTGGTGAAGGAAATGGCTGATCATCCGAACTGGAAATCATAGTGGATGGAAAACAGAGCAGACACTCAGCAGGACTATGTTCCACCCCAAAATCTGGATCTGGAAATTAAGATGCATCAGAAAATATTCCTTGAATTTATGGGGTTTTCTTCACCATTAATAAAAGTCTTTACTGAGCTAGCTTGATGTTCATTTCCGGTGCTAGCTGTAGGATTGTACTGATGTCATTTGTGGCAAAAGTTGAGTACATCACAACCACGACTACCCCCCCTTAACTAATTCAGAGTATCTCAGCTGCTGGTTCGTCATCTTCCCTCTGATCTGTATCACTATGTGCACTTGTGTTGGTGTCTGCTTTAGGTTGGTGTTCAGCTGTATATTTGGCTACTTTTGGCAGTTAACTATCCTCGCTTCTTTGGAATGTAGATGGGCCATAATTAATACATTAATACAGGCACATTTAAGTACTTCATCAACGTTGCTTGCACAATCATGCCCTTTGTAAGATTTTGATAATTCTATTAATGTTCAGGGTTTTCTGTTGCTCTATAAGATCTTTGGATTCTATTCTTTAACGTCATTTTAAATTAAATGGTTCCATTTGATTTTCTGTTCGGGAGACAATGGGTAGTCAAGATACTTTACACTTAATTGTTTTCCGACTTTAAGTTGGTGAGAGTCTTGAGTTACAGCAGCTGTATGCTGTCCTAATTGCCCACAATACAGTTAGGTGATTTATGTTATCAATGTTGAAGGACTGGCTAAAAGTATTTTGAACTTTGGATAGTTTTATCTTTAAACAAAAGCCATGCATTGATTTAATTGATTAACCATATTTGTAAGATAGAACATCTATATTGGAGGGAAGCTTTTCCTTCTATTTTGACATTATGATAGGAACCATTTTTAACATTTTTCTTTCTATTTTAATACCTGTAGGGCTTGCGTTAAAATATGTTGAAGGAGATATGACTTTGTAACTGTATGGAAATGTATAGTTTGCAATTGAATGCAAACTCTGGAAAGGGAAGGAAACAGTTGTCTTTAGTCCATTTGTCTCTACTTAAGGAGCTGGGATGACGCGAGATGACTTCTACCCCCTGCCAATGGAAGAGATGAATTTGGACTGTTTCCAAATAAGGGATCCCGTAATAATGAGAAGTGGGGATAAAAGTTGGAAGACTGGAATTTTTGTTGGCACGGTGGTACCATGGCTTCTGAGGTACCACTCTTCTGGACAAAGTTCATCATCACTTTAAAGACATAGAAGAGAAAGAAATTGCCTGTGCTGGCAACGCTCAAGAGCCCCTGGGGACTTGAGGAATGAGGGACTTCAATGTTACCTTCACTCTTTTGTGTTAAATATGCACAAAATCTTGCTTAATAAATTCTGCTTGATTAATAAATATTAGTTACTGTATCTTGTTAGGTGAAGCAGAACTGAAGATCCTAGTGTTAGAAATTAAGAATTCGGAATGTTGAAATTTTAATTACAGGTGTTTTACACTTTGGAAATCTACAATCTTTTGTTTATAAACACAGTCAGGTCACATATTCCAATTCTCTTTCCATGCCTAGTGGTGCACAAGGCCTAATTTAGTCTCTTTCCATAGTTAGTTATTCCTGGAAGAGGTCGCTAGTCTGTCACCAGGGTCTTATAGCTTAAGGGGTGCCACTCATGCTCTTTATGTCAGACAATGGCATGTATGGAAGAATTTACAGTTTGACACATTCAACCTGATTAATAGTGCTATGAACGGACCTTCCTTGACCATCAGGTCCGGGGTTGGACTCGAACCCAGGGCTTATGGCTCAGAAGCAGGGATGCTTCCTACTGTGCCACAAGACCTCCAGGTCACATATTAGCAAGGTCTTTACTCTTCACCTGTAATTAGGCACCTAATTTTCTGTCAATTGCATATTGGTAAATTGCAGACAAGGTGAGCAAGCTTTTTCAAATTTGCTGGTGCTGGATGAAATCTATACCTTGCTATAGGTAGATAACAAATCTACTCCATTGTAAAAAGTACAGAAAATCTGAGCTAGGCAAGGGTGCCATATAATCCTGTCTTCCTTCTAAATGTGGCTGACAGAGCCCTTGCTGTAATTATCTTTGTGATGTTATCCATAAGCCATTTTCCATCACAATTCCATATTGCACATGTGCATTCTTTGACTTCTCAAAATCTCTAGTTAGTTGCATCCAAAGCTTAAAATGATCTTTACCGCAAATATGTAATTTTAAGTTTCTGCTTTTTCATTGCCGTTATAAATTTGCACACCTTACACTTCGCTCTAAGCAATGTGACACCTTGTCAGTTTTATTCGTGGTTTATTTAGTACTTTGGACAACATGCTTTTTGTTTCATTTCTCCAAACTGGAGAATGTCAAGACCCATATCAGTGATCAATACCTGATTTTTTTTTTACGTGTTACATGATGCAAGGCAAAGTTGTTATTAATTTCATTATACAATACCTCAGCATATTAGACCTATGATGGTTGATCCAAAGGCTTTATTTAACAAGAAACAAGATGTTATTTGAAGCAGTAGATTTTTGGAAGAAGCATAATTTCCTTTCGATTAGAACAAAAATTAATATTGAGCCAACGCAGAAGACGTTAGTTCAGGCAAAAAAAGTTTGCTCAAAGTAGTGCCTCAGGGAGAGAGAGAGGTAGAGAGAAAGAGAGGTTTAGGAAGGGAATTCCAGAACTTAGAATGTGCAGCTGAAGGCACATCTGCCAAGTGATGAAGGCGGCTGTCCATGATAAGTAAAGACAATATAAGAATGGGGCTGTATCTGAGCTGCTCCTAAAGTTTAGAAACTTAACACTTCCAATGATTTTAAAACGGAACAATGATTTTACAATATCTTATGCAAAGTGTTAGGATCCTGCAGCTCAGATACAGCCCCATTCTTATATTGTCTTTACTTATCATGGGCAGCCGCCTTCATCACTTGGCAGATGTGCCTTCAGCTGCACATTCTAAGTTCTGTAATTCCCTTGACGTTGAAGTTTAAATTAAGCAAGCGGCTTTGTCATGGATGCTGTTGAGTGTTATTGAAGCTGCACTCATCCAGGTAAGTGGAAAGCATTCTATCAAGCTCCTGACTTGTGCTTTGTAGCTGGTGGACAGGCTTTGGAAAGTCAGGAGGTGAGTTAATCGCCACAGAATTCCTACCCTCTGGCCTGCAACTATACCCACAGATTTATGTGACTGCTTCAGTACCTGAGGATCCTGAATGGTGCTGAACATTATGATAACATCAGCAAACATCCCCACTTCTGACCTTTTGATGTTGGAAAGCAACTGAAGATGGTTGGGCCCAGGGCGCTACCCTGAGGAACTCCTAGAGTGATGTCCTGGGACCGTAATGACTGACCTCCAATCACCACAACTGTCTTTCTTTGTGTCAGCTATGACTCCAACCAGTGGAGCATTTTCATCCTGATTCCCACAGACTCCAGTTTTGCTAGGGCTCCTTGATCCTACACTTGGGTCAACTGCTGCCTTGATGTCTAGGGCAGTCACTCACATTTTATTTCTGGAGTGTCGCACTTTGTCCATGTTTGGACTAAGGCTGGAATGCAGTCAGGAACTGAGAAGCCCTGGAGGAATCCAAACTGAGCGTTGGTGAGCAGGTTATTGCTGAGCAAATACAGTAAATATCTCAGTAGAAAAGCTGCTCATGAAATGCCCTGTACAACAATTACTTCAATATTTTAGATCATATATTGATCAAAATACCTGATTTAACATCTTTAGAGATAAATTGAATTGTTCACATGCACTGCTAAAAACCACCAAGGTTAAGCCCCTCGCCTTATTCTCTATCATTGTAACATAACATCTGAGCCTCTGAGGAAACAGAAGTAATGAATAATGTTTACAAATGGTTTCTTATAATAACTGCAACATTTCCAAAATCATAAATTATACATCCTTCTAATTTCTATTGATCTCTATTAAGGTTTGGGTAGATTAAATTAGGGATTAATGGCAACTCCACTGTGATTGCAAGAGTAAATTCTGATGGATGAATCATGGAAATCCAGACCAGAAGGTCATCCTTACTTTATTTCACTGTGGCTATGTTGATTAAATTGATAATCTGTATGTTAAGCAACCCCAATACAATATACCATGGGTTCTTATAGGATGAAATATCATCACAATGAACCAGGTATGGCAGTAGTTACTGGATTTTTTATACCAGCACAAATGTATTTTGATTACAGCTTTACAATAATGCTCCTGTGTGGAACCTTGGGACAATTTACTGGCTTGAAAGCACTATATAAATGGAAGCTGTTGCTGTTGATTTTAACGGTGTTTGAGGATACTTCCTTTCTTTCTAACCTCTACAAAGAAGTAGTTGGACTTGTAACAGCAACTTGGACTATTTTTCCCTTGCACCTGACAGAGTTTTGCTTCTATCTTTCACCATAGTAGCCAAAATTATATGTTTATCATGATGGCATTCTCAAGTTAACAATGACAGACAAAAATATATTTTAAAGGAATTTGATATTAAAGACATCGTCCCCAACCTTTCCTCTATCTGTTTACATTTTGCTGTATTTACAAAGTGTGATTTTGGCCACATTTGTACTGTTTGTGACTTAATGGCAATGAAAATATATAGCCATGACATGCTAATTGGGTGCCAACCTCTGCCTATGATCCCACAAAGATATTTGGGGTCGGGAAGAAGTCACTTCACTGTGCCCCGATTAATATGGGCACATCTGGGACACCTGCAGGAGGGGCTGGGAGTTGGAACAAGGGATGTTTGTCATCTGTTAGCCTGCTAATGTCACTAACCATCTGACTAGCCTCATGGATCCATGTAGGTTAATGTAAAAGTCATAGATAGTATCAAATTTAAAGTAAAAGGTTATAATTGTGACTTCCGGTGGCGGCTATGAGGGAGTAAGTCACGCATTTGGTGGCTCTCGCTCCGGTTAGACTTTAAGACCTGTTCCCCGACTTCTTTGAACTTTTGAACGCTGGAGTGAAAAACAATAGCACTCTAGATCTGAATCCATACAGAGTTGTATGGACTTAAGGAGCACAAGGGAGCGAAAACAGGCAAAGAGGGGGCTGAACAAAGGTGGTGTGGAAGCTCAAGTGGGAGGAAAGATGACCGATGAATGGACCACGGAACGGATGGTCCAGTCAGCACTGGACAACATGCTGAAGGTCATGAAAGAGAGCTTTGCAGCACTGAAGCGGGATCATTTGGAACTGCTCCAGAAAGCGGTGGAGCGACTGGACCAGAGGCTGGGCGCTCAGGATAAGAAGGTCCTGGCACTGGAGAAGACAGTGGAAGAGCAGGCGGATTTCCAAACGGTAGCGGACGTGGAAATTAGAAAGTTGAAGGAGCAACAATCAAGGCTGATGGCAAGCTGGAGAACCTGGAAAACAGGTCTCACCGGCAGAATCTGAGAATCATTGGGCTCCTGGAGGGGGCCGAGGGAGTGGATGCCATGGCATATGTGGCAGACATGCTGCAGGAGCTGGTGGGGGATGATTTCTTCCCGCGTCCATTGGAGCTGGACAGGGCACACAGAGTGCAGGCGAGGCAGCGGCGAGGCCCCCCCCCCCGGGCGATGGTGGTCGGGTTCCATAGGTTCGTGGACAAGGAGCGGGTTCTACAGTGGGCCAAGAGCACGAAGAGCTGCTCACGGAACAACAGTGTCCTGCGCATCTGCCAGGATCTGAGCCAGGAGGTGGCCAGAAGGAGGGCAGCCTACAGACAAATTAAAGAGATCCTGTTTTGAAAAGGTCAAGTCCAGGCTACTTTTCCCGGCGTGGCTTTGGGTCACATACCGGGAACAGCAACATTATTTTGACGACCCGGAGGAAGCGATGGACTTCGCTAAGGGGCATGGACTGGTGCCGAACTGAGGATCCATGGACTCAAATTAGAGTATATTAAGGGATGTTTGCATTTGTTCGCAGATTGCCCTTCGTGTTAGCGATGTCGTTCGGCATGCTCTTTTACTTAAAATTGGGGATGTTCTTGTGTTTGTGTTTGCCTGTTTGAAAGTTTTAAAGTTGAAGCCAAAGTTAGAGTTAAAGTTTGTTATTGGGTGCTGGGGGGGCTGTGCAGGTTCTTTTTGCTATTTTTCTAGGAATGTTGGGAGGGGGGTGGGTGGTAGCGCCCACCTCATTACACAGTTTGAATTGCACTATTGTGGGGGCGAGCTTTGTTCTTTGTTTGTTTTCTCTTTGTTTTGGTCCCAGAGCGATTGCTCGAACAGGGCTGTTCTGGGGAGGTGGTGTCGATGGGCCGCGGGGAACAATAGGTGGGAGACATGGTGGCGCCGGAGTTGAGAGCCACCAGGCTAGCTGCTTTGACCTAGTCAACGGGAGCGAGGTGGGGGGTGTGTATACAGCCAGTATATGGCAGGGGTTCGGTTACAAGGGGTTGTTGCGGGGGGAGGGGGGGGGGA
Source organism: Scyliorhinus canicula (assembly GCF_902713615.1). Classification (NCBI taxonomy): domain Eukaryota; kingdom Metazoa; phylum Chordata; class Chondrichthyes; order Carcharhiniformes; family Scyliorhinidae; genus Scyliorhinus; species Scyliorhinus canicula. The sequence continues at coordinate 47,886,695 of NC_052156.1, forward strand.
TGATCTGCTGACGAGGGAGGGAACTGAACCAGGTAACAGGGATGAGGTCGGGGGTGGGTGCTGCCAAGAGGCGGACCAGGGGAGGCGTGGCACATGAGCAGGGAGTGGGCCCAAGAAGGGGGATGGCTGATCGGCGTGTGGGGGGGGGGGGGGGGGGCTGGGTGCCCTCCAACCAGGCTGGTCACCTGGAATGTTAGAGGATTAAACGGTTAAACGGGCTGGTCAAGAGGGCACATGTGTTCGCGCACTTACAGGCTCTGAAGGCGGATGTAATGTTGCTGCAGGAGACACATTTGAAAGTGGCGGACCAGATTAGATTACGGAAGGGCTGGGTTAGCCAGGTCTTCCATTCGGGGCTCGACGATAAGACCAGAGGGATCGCGATCATGATTAACAAATGGATTAAATTTGAGGCGGACAGCACAATTGCGGATGGGGATTGCGGATTGGTCCGGGGCAAGCTTGAGGGGGTGAGGGTGGTCCTAGTGAATGTTTACGCTCCAAACTGGGATGATGTAGGTTTCATCAAAAGGCTGCTGGGGAAAATCCCTGACTTGGATTCGCACAAATTGATTATGGGTGGGGACTTTAATACAGTCCTTGATCCCGACCTGGACCGGTCGTGCTCCAGAACGGGCAGGGTCCCGGCAATGGCAAGGGAACCGAGAGGGTTCATGGAACAAATGAGGGGGGGGGGTAGACCCCTGGAGAATCAGCTGGCCGACGAGGAAGGAGTTCTCGTTCTATTCACATGTTCACAAGGTTTATTCTCGTATTAACTTCTTTATTATGAGTAGGGAATTTTTGGAGGGGGTGAGGGATACAGAATACTCGGCGATCACTATTTCGGACCATGCTCCACATTGCGTCGACCTGCTGGTCTGCAAAGAAAGTTACCAGCGCCCACAATGGAGGTTAGAGGTGGGATTGTTGGCAGAGGAGAGGATGCGTGAGAGAGTGGGGAAACGCATGCAGGACTACTTGCAGGTCAACGATACAGGGGAAGTCTCAGCAGCGGTGCTCTGGGAGGTGCTCAAGCTGTTGGTGAGAGGGGAACTGATCTCAATCCAAGCCCATAGGGACAGAACGGACAGGGCGGAGATGGACATACTGGTGCAGGAGATGACACGGACGGATAGGGAATATGCGGAGGCCCCGAGGGCAGAGCTACTTAGGGAACGACGGAGGACTGCAGGCGGAGCTGGGGGCGCTATCCACTGGGAAGGCTGAAGAGCAGCTCAGAAAGGCCAGGGGCGCGGTGTATGAGTATGGGGAGAAAGCCAGCAGAATGCTTGTACAGCAACTTAGGAAGAGAGAGGCGGCCAGGGAAATAAGGACGGTAGTGGACGGGGCAGGGGACCGGGTTGGAGACCCAGCAGGACTGAACAGGGTATTCAGGGACTTTGACAGCAAGCTGTATACCTCGGAACCCCCCACGGGGCCAGAGGGGATGAGGCACTTCTTAGATGGGCTGATCTTCCCAAAGGTGGGCAGGGGGATGGTAGAGGGGCTGGGGGCCCCGATTAGATCTGAAGAAGTAATGGGGGGCCTGAAGGCCATGCAGTTGGGTAAAGCCCCGGGGCCGGACGGGTATCCAGTGGAGTTCTACAAAAAGTTCTCGGGGATAGTGGGGCCGGTGCTGGTTAGGGTGTTTAACGAGGCGAGGGACAATGGGGTGCTACCCCCGACGATGTCGCAAGCCACCATCTCGCTGATATTAAAACAGGATAAAGATCCGGAAGCTTGTGGGTCCTATCGGCCAATCTCCCTGATTAATGTGGATGCTAAACTGCTGGTCAAGATCCTGACGTCCAGAATCGAAGACTGGGTACCGGACGTGATTGTGGAGGACCAAACTGGGTTTGTTAAGGGCAGGCAGCTAGTAGCCAATCTAAGAAGGCTACTCAATGTGATTATGATGCCCCCGGAGGGCAGAGAGGTGGAGATAGTGATGGCAATGGATGCCGAAAAGGCTTTTGACCGCGTGGAATGGGACTATTTATGGGAGGTTTGGGTTTGGAGAAGGCTTTGTGGACTGGGTTAAACTGCTATATCAGGCCCCGGAGGCTAGTGTAAGGATGAACAGGACGACATCTGAGTATTTTAGACTACACCGCGGGACAAGACAGGGATGTCCCCTCTCTCCATTGCTGTTTGTATTGGCCATAGAACCGCTGGCAATTGCTCTGAGAGCGGCAAGGGGATGGAAGGGAATGGTCGGGGGGGGGGGGGGGGGGGGGGGGGGGGGGGGGGGCTGGAACACAAGGTCTCGCTCTACACGGATGACCTGCTTTTGTACATGTCGGATCCAGCGGCAGGGATGGATAGGATTATGGAAATCCTAGGGGAATTTGGCCGGTTTTCGGGCTACAAGTTGAACATGGCAAAAAGCGAGATGTTTGTGGTGCAGGCGAGGGGTCAGGAGAATAGGCTGAGGGAGCTACCGTTTAGGCTGGTTGGGGAAAGTTTTAGGTATTTAGGGATACAAATGGCATGTGACTGGGGCAAGATACAGAAGTTGAACTTGTCTAGGCTGGTGGAGCAAATGAGGAGCGAGTTTCGGAGGTGGGATGCGCTCCTGCTGTCACTAGCGGGGAGAGTATAGACGATGAAGTTGACGATCCTCCCGAGATTCCTGTTTATTTTTCAGTGTCTCCCTATTTTCAATCCGCAGTCCTTCTTTAAAAGAATCAATAAATCATCCTGGGATTTGTTTGGGCGGGGTGATCCCTGCGGGTAAAGAGGGGAATGCTGGATCGGAACCGTAGCGAGGGGGGACTGGCGTTGCCGAACCTCAGCAACTACTACTGGGCGGCTAACATAGCCATGATAAGGAAATGCATGGTGGGTACGGGGTCGGTTTGGGAGCGGGTGGAGGCTGCTTCGTGCAGGGGCACCAGCTTGGCAGGCCTGGTCACGGCTCCTCTGCCGCTCCCGCTGGCCAGGTACTCCACCAGCCCTATAGTGGTGGCGGCTCTGCGGATTTGGGGCCAATGGAGGAAGCATGCGGGGGAAGTGGGAGCGTCGGTCTGGTCCCCAATATGTGACAACCACCGATTTGGCCCGGGAAGATGGATGGAAGTTTTCGAGCGTGGCGGAGGTCGGGGGTGGGAAGGATGGGCGACTTGTTCCTGAAAGGGAGCTTTGCGAACATGAGGGTGCTGGAGGAGAAGTTCGGGCTGGCGAGGGGGAATGACATTCGGTACTTGCAGGTGTGGGATTTCGTACGTAGACAGGTCCCGTTCTTTCCACGCCTTCCACCAAGGGGGATCCAGGACAGGGTAATTTCCAGGGGTGAGGTAGGAGAGGGGAGAGTCTCAGATATTTATAAGGAGCTTATGGGAGCGGAGGACACGGGAATGTGGAACTGAAACTTAAGTGGGAGGAGGAGCTTGGTGGGGAGTTGGAGGGAGGCGTATGGGCAGACGCTCTGAGGAGGGTAAATGCAACCGCAACATGTGCCAGGCTCGGTCTGATTCAGTTCAAGGTGGTTCACCGGGCCCACATGACGGTGGCCCGGATGAGCAAATTCTTTGGGCTGGAGGACAAGTGTGCTCGATGTGGGGGAGGACCAGCGAATCATGTCCACATGTTCTGGGCGTGTCCAAATCTCAGGGGATACTGGCAGGAATTTGCGGATATCATATCCCGGGTACTGAAAATAAAGGTGGCGATGTTTGGGGTGTCGGAGGACCCGGGAGTCCAGGAGGGGATAGAGGCCAACGTTGTGGCCTTTGCTTCCCTGATAGCCCGGCGACGAATACTGTTGGCCTGGAGGGACTCAAAGCCCCCAAAGACCGAAGTATGGCTGTCAGACATGGCAAGCTTTCTCGGCTTGGAAAAAAATCAAGTTTGCCTTACGAGGATCACTATCGGGGTTCTCCCGTAGGTGGCAACCATTCATCGACTTCTTCGGGGGGGGGGGGGGGGGGGGTAGAATAGTGTACAGTAGAAGGGAACAATAGGCGGGTCTATTTGCGAGAGAGGAACTGATATTTGCATTATATTTTTTGTAACTGGTATTTGCACACTAATGTATATTGTTACTGTTTACAATGCCAAAAAATACCTCAATAAAATTGTCTGTTAAAAAAAAAAGGTTATAATTGTGCAAAGAAGGGGTGTAGGTCAGAAGACTGGCCAGAATTTAAAAAACAGCCAAGCATGACCAGAATTTTAACAAGGGGGAAATTAGAATACAAGTGAAAGCTGGCTAGGAATATAAAGACAGATAGTCAGAGTTTCTGTCAATATTTAACAAAGAAAAGAGTTAATAAGCTGAGCTTTGGTCCTATATTAAATGAGTCTGAGGGGGTTAATAATGGACAATAACGAAATGGCAGATGAATTGAACAGGTTTTTTGCATCGGTCTTCCCTATAGAGGATACAGATGACAATCTAGAAATAGCTATCAGTCAAGAATTGGAAGAAAGGAACACAAGAAAATTACAATCACCAGGGAAGATATACTTAGCAAATTGTTGGAACTGCAGGTTGACAAGTCCCCAGGTGCTGATGGATTTAATCCTTGGGTGTTAAAAGAAATGGATAATGAGATAATTGATGCATTGGTTTTAATTTTCCAAAATACACTAGATTTGGGGAAGAATCAGGGACAGTTCCATTAGATTGGAAAATAGGAAATTTAACTCCTTTATTTAAAAAGGGGGGAAGATGGAAAGCGGGAAACTATAAGCTAGTTAGCTTAACGTCTATCCGAAGCAAAATGTTAGAAGATAGAATCATAGAATCTACAGTACAGAAGGAGACTATTCAGCCCATCGAGTCTGCACCGTCCCTTGGAAAGAGCACCCTATCCCTGTAACCCAGTAATCTCACCTAACCTTTTGGACACTAAGGGGCAATTTAGCCTGGCCAATCCACCTAACCTGCACAATCTTTGGACTGTGGAAGGAAATCAGAGCACTCGGCAGAAACCTACACAGACACGGGGAGAAAGTGCAAACTCCACACAGACAGTGACCCATGGGCAGAATTGAACCCGGGATCCTGGAGCTGTGAGGCAGCAGTGTGAACCATTGTGCCACCCTATTAAAGATTTCAAAACAGGGCCCACAGGTAAATTCAAGATAAACAGCCAGAGTCAACATGGTTTTATGTAAGGGAAATCATGTTTAATCAATTTATTGGAGTTCTTTGAAGAAGTAACAGGGGATAAAGGGGAACCAGAAGCTGTACTATACTTGGATTTTCAGAAGATATTTGATAAAGTGCCTCATCAAAGGTTACTGCTGAAAATTAAAGCTCATGGTGTCGGGGGTAATATATTGGCATAGATAGAAAATTGGTGAGCTAACAAGAAACAGGGCAGGCATAAATGGGTCATACTTTGACTGGTAGGACGTGACAAGTGGTGTGCCACAGGGATCTATTCTGGAGCCTCAGCTTTTTACTTTATATAAGTGATTTGGGTTAAGGGAGTGATTGTGCGGCTGTTAAATTTACTGATACAAAGATAGGTAGGAAAGTAAATTGTAAAAAGGACATAAGGAAGCTACAAAAGGATATAGATAGGTTAGGTGAACGGGCAAAGATCTGGCAAATGGAGTATAACATGGAAAAATGTGAGGATGTCCCATTCGGCAGGACAAGCTTTTTATCTACATGGTGAGAGATTGCAGAACTCTGAGGTGTAGTCGTATCTGGGTGTCTCAGTGCATAAAGCGCAAAGTTAGTATACAGATGCAGCAGGTATTTAGCAAAGCTAATAGAATGTTATCAAACTCAATTTCCCTGGCAATAAAGAGGAGTAGGAAGGTTGTGCTCCAGTTATACAGGGCATTAGGGAGCCCACATCTGGATACTCTGAACAGTATTTATCCCCTCATTTAAAGAAAGATGTAAAAGCATTGGAAACAATTCAGAGAATGTTTATTAGACTACAACCTGGAATGGACAACATGTCTTATGAGGAAAGGCTGGACAGGCTAGGCTTGTACCTGCTGCAGTTTAGAACAGTCAGAGGGTGACTTGATCAAAATATATAAAATCCTGAGGGAACTTGACAGGGTAGATGTGGAGAGGATGTTTTCTCTTGGGGAGAATCTAAAATGAGAGGCCACTGTTTCAAGCCAAGGGGTCGCACATTTAAGAAAGAGATGAGGGTTGTGAGACTTTGGAATTCTCTTCCTCAAAAGGTTGAGGTCGAGCCTTTGAATATGTTTAAGGCAGAAGTAGATAGATTCTTGATAAACAAAGGGGTGAACATTTATTGTGGACAGGCAGGGATGTGAAGTTGAGGTTAAAATTAGATCAGCCATGATCTTATTGAATGGGGAAGCAGGCTCAAGGGGTTGAGTGGCCTACTCCTGCTCCTAATTCATGTGTTCTAACGTCCCACTTTAAAAGGAGAGTGAAAAGATTACTTCTATTGATACCAAGGTCTGGACTCCAGGTGAACCCACCTTAGACCGCTGAACTGCTTCTCGTGTCTCTGAGCAAACCTGCATGCTGAGTTCAAGTCTGAAGGTCTGCACCAACAGTCCCTAATGAAACCTAGCAGCCTGAACTGAGGTTCGGCACATCTGGGTCTTGAGTCCTCCTCTTCTACTGAACTGGCTTATGCTGAAACTGGGCCCAGGGAGTGTTAGGGCCCATCTCTCAAGGATTAGTCAAGCAACATCAAAGACTTATTATTCAAGAAGGAAAGTAGGGATAACCCAGGTAATTACAGGCCGGTGAGTCCAACATCAGTGTTCGGGAAATTATTGGAAAAAATTCTGAGGGACAGAATTAATGTCCACTTGGAGAGACAAAGATTAAACAAGGATAGTCAGCAGGGCATTGTTAGGGGGAGATCATGTCTAACAAACCTGAGGAGGTGACTAGGTGTTTAGATGAGGGCAGTGCAGTTGATATAGTTTACATAGACTTCTGGAAGGCTATTAGCAAGGTCCTGCATGGGAGACTGATCAAGAAGGTGTGGGGTTACTGGGTTATGGGGATAGGTGGAAGTGTGGGCTTGTGTGGGGCGCTCTTTCCAAGGGCTGGTGCAGACTCGATGGGCCGAATAGCCTCCTTCTGCACTGTAAATTCCATGATTCCATAGGAAAGTAAGAGCCCATGGAAATCCAAGGACTAAGTGCTGGAAAATGGAATTAGAATAGATAGGTGCTTGATGGTTGGCACAGACACGATGGGCTGAAGGGCCTCTTTTTGTCCTGTACAATTCTATGACTCTGTGACTTACAACTGAATTTCTGGTAGTACACTCATTGACTGACAACTGGCTTTGTTTAATGCCCACAGATGGTACAATCTGCGCTTAATCCCAGATGAAAAGACAGGCATGGTGCTCTCTGGTTATTTATTATAGCCTTCATATTACAATGCTTTTGAAATGTTTTTGACTGTTTGCTCTCATGTAAGGAATGTCTTAATTCCTGTCCTAAAGTAAGATCTAATATTACCAGAACTTTCGAGTCTGTCAATTATGCTATTGTTGAATGGTTCTTTATGAATCTGTAATGCACTGATGTAAGTTATGTACAGACTGTTTTGATCTAAAGGTAACTTGGGCATTTTAATCATCCATATCCACAATTGGAAGAAGAATTTTCTTGGCTCAGATGATACATACATACTTTACTATGATTCAGAGAAGAGGCAAAGATCCTTAAAAACTAATGTCAGTGAAATAAAACACAACTGAAACAAACCTTATTTATAACTTTTCTTCTTGTATAGGTCAAACATTACATCGTACAGAAGTCTACCCTGAGATCTGTGCACATGAATGCATTAAATGGTGGTCTACATTAAAAATAAAATTGCAAGTTGCACTCTCTCCAGAGCTATGTTTCAGGGTATACAAGTTGATGGTGATCATGGAAGTAAAGGCAGTTTAAGTTATTTACAAAGAAATAGCAAAGGTGTGGTACTCTTCATTGCAAAAATATCATGTATTATTTGTATGTGCAAAATATAACTGTGTACCCAATTTATATTTGAACTGCTCTCAGTCATAAAATTGATTTTAATATGTAGCCACTGGAAGATTTTGGAACAAATGTTACTGAATGATTAAGACTATCAGTAAAATGTCACATTAAAGAAGCTATAGTTGCTACTGCTATTTTGATCATTGAAACAGAATTTGATGTTCTTTAATTTTTCATTTACTTTAATTTTACCCACATAAAAAACTGTGAAGATGATGTAACTTGCAAACTAATTGAAATCCTGATTGTTTACTTCTAAAGCTATAAAGTTGTTGTCTACTAATACTATTCCATACTCTCGATAGACAGCACAAATTAACTCCTTAAGTGTGTCTACCCCAGAGACTCATTAAATATTAATTGAGCCTGCTGAAGAGCACCTCAGAAGAAGCTAGGCTGCTCAAAATTACTTTTAAATGTTAGAAATAATCTAATGATATTGTCCTACTACATTAAGATGTAGAATACAATAGTTCACCTGGATCCTTTTGATTGTCTATATGAAAGAGAGAGCAACAAGGAGAGAAAGGGAGAAAAACAAGACAAATATGCACGATTAATGAGCAAGTGAACCAAAAGCTACACCCTAGATGTGTGGTACCAATGACTTGCAAAGAGTTTGCCCAATGCCTCTAACTCCCCTCAACAGAATGGATGCTACTATAAAGGCCTTCCACGCAAAGGAAGTGCTAACACTAGTGCACCACACAGATGGATAGTCAGCAATTAAGATTCTGAGATGAAGGCAAGCAATGGGCTCAAGATAGAAGTGAATCATTGAATCCTAAAATGTAAAAATAAATCAGATGATCCGTCAGCAGCTTGAAATTGAGAAAAGATTCAAGTATGTAAAAAGAACATGTATGTATATGATTGCATTTGTTTAATTAGTCACAGACAAGACAGACTAAGGTTAAAATATCCACACAGATCTAACAGAATGTCTTTATTAACGGTGAATCAACATCCCATTTCTCATCGCCAGTTCTGTGATACTGGCTAAATATGCGAGTCCTGGCTTTGTATAGTGTACCAATGACAAGTGTTTACAACTCAGGAATACACAGAAGCAAAGTAAAAATGCATTCAAGTCACAGACAATAACAATAACTTAAAATTTACAGATATTTTGAGTTCATCACAAACAATGGGCCATGTGTAAAAACCTGGCGTAGATCAAAAGCTGGACTTCAAACATTCGAGATCACAAACAGAAGCAACAGACAAGGAGGCTGAGGGAGGAAAAATGCAAGAGTGGGATTGGTCAGGGACTGGCTTTGACTGGTATTAAAATCATGTCAACAGAAAGAGCGAGAGACAGCGTGGAAAGGATGTGGTAAGTACTCACGAATGGTTAAATCCATCACTTGAGAGGCCAAGCAGAAGACAGGATGCTCATACATTTCTCTGTTTTTCCCTATAAAAGAGGATTTGGGCATGCAAGAAGCTTAGGTCAGAAGTAAAGAGATCATAGATCAGAGGAAAATTATATTAGGTCAGAAAGAATAAAAAGCTTTGGTGCTGTTTTGGGATATTCATTGGACAGTGGAAAAATATATTTGAATTTGTAAATAATTCAGGTTTAACCATTCAGCATGCTCATGAGTCACAAAAGAAGCTGTGACCATGATTTTGACAAATCTCTTCAGATTTTATAATCTGTCAATGAAAAAACATAATGAATAAAGGAAAACAGAATTTTGTTGATTTAGGCTGCAAGATACTAAATGCAGATGCTTTTAGTATCCACACCACTCTCAGGTATTTCTTCATAGGCATAGCTGTAAGCACTTTCCCACCTGACTGATACTTCCACTGTTAGGCCATCATTGTACTAATAAGATGCTTTTTGATTTCAATTGATTACATGGTAAGCCATATTGTCAAAAGGATTCCAACTAAAGCCAATTCAGCTTTGAATAAAATCCTCGCATGTTAACAATGAAACAACAGGGAATAGAACAGACTGGCCTATTTTAAAATTTCAGGCAGTGTAGTTGAGCTATTTTCAATAAAGTACAGAATGGACTATGCCCATGGAAGAAAGCCTGGTACATGCAGTTGGTGAATGCTGGGTTGCTGAGACCACAATCCCTGCATGCTGGCCACTAAGTACTTCTACAGCCACTTTTTTAGGAATATAAAAAAGTGACTAAGTCAATAAACAAGAAAGGAGAGAAGCAGAAAAGAACAGGTAGTGCGGAATGAATTACTTCTCTGAACAAAGAGCTGGAAAAAAAAGTGTTTGGTTGCTTCATAGTATTCCAAGACCTAAAAGTCACAGTGCAAAAGAGGGTACATTAACGGAACCAGAAAGAATTGAGGCACAAAAGGGAAATAATCAAAGACTATGGGATCTACACTGGAATTGAATGCATTTTTACTTACACATACCGATCTTGTGCTCAAACTTACTAGAAATGCACTCAGCTCTGTCTAAATTTGCAGAGAACTGCAGATCTCAGCAGCTAAGTAAGAATCTAACATTTCCAAACAATAAAAAGATGTTAGTTTGTTTACATTATTCCACAACTTTATGTAACTGGCAAATCTATAAGAAATATAATATTGAACCTCAACATATCAAAATAAATAAAACTTCAAATTCTCCACCTATTTTTCAAAGTTGTTGTTCCAAAAAACCTTAAGTGCCCAATTCTTAACTCAAACGTTTGTGCTATTTGCTGCCTATCTACTTGCAAGAAATGAAAACTCTCCCTTTAGTACACAGTTAACTTTGTGACCACAACCAAATGGAAGAATAATGTCACCCTACTAAATATACAAAGTGAACAACACCTTTCTGCAGCTCTTCACGCACTTTTACTCTTTAAAAATTAGAAGTTTCCATAAAGACACAATTATGGCTGGTTGGTATTGGAGGAATCATTCTACTGGTCTTAACACTAAGTGATACTATAGTTTCAGTTTTGTCGAGGCGTCAGGTCAGTTTAAATGGCAGGAATGTCTTACTCTTATCAGCAACAAGAAACTAGTGATTCACCTGTACAAAATTTTGACCTGTAATAGTGTAAACGAGGGAGTGAGGATTGACTAGTCAAACATTAAATCAATTTGGAGCATGTCAATTTTTTCAAACATTTGTAAATCAAAATAAAAATGTATCAGTATATAAGGACTATAGCCAGCAAGATCAAATACCACTTTCATATCTTGCTTTGAAAGTAAAAGAAATTAGACCCTCCCATCTTCACATCAACAGTATACAAATTCAAAAAATCCTGTTGAATAGGAGCTTAAAAATCTGTGAATATAACAAACATAAACAAATCAATTATGAACTTGACTTCAACAGACACAATGTGAAATTATCATTTTACAGATAGTAGTTAATAGACAGATTTGATTAATAAATGCAGATTGATTCTTTAAAAAAAAAATTGTATTCTCTCCCAAATGTCTTTTGAGGGTGACTTTCTATTTTAAATGTTTAGGGTGAATTTCTGTGAAGTACTCAGCACGTTTGATTGAACTTCAGTGGAAGAATGACAAAACTCCTGGAAAAACAGTGTAAATAGTGTAGTTCTGGGTTACTACAGCTCCTGCACCAAAGGTTTGGCAGAAAAGTGGGAGAACCCAGATTGAAATTCAGTCCCTTTGTATTTACTTCTCTTGCCTTCTAATTTATTTTAGCCTATCCAGCTGCTGAAATTATCATGGATGGGAGGTTCGGTGACCATGTCCCAGACTGCCAGCTGAAGGTTTCCTGGTGTGGCCCCAGACTTGATGTGTGATTGTGACTGTAGATGCCTCCCTGTCCTATTTTTAATTCTGTTCCTGAGATTATGCTTTCCTCTTTACCTGACAGCAACAGAACTGAAACCAGGAACTCCGTATGTAACGGAAAACAAACCTATGCTTTGTCATTGTGTGGCACTGTGCATTAATGCTCCAATGTAGTTCAACACCATAATTCTTCCATGTTTCTGTCACTCTTGGACACAAGTGTAACAGTAATGTTAATATTCTACCTTATCTCACTCTGCAGCACATATATAACTGATATAGCACTTTAGAACCCTTTCGAATTCCAGTGATGTTCCAGAAAAAGCTTACCTTCTTTTCATGCATGCAGATGATAATAAAATGTTGTTTAAACTCTACTTGTGATTTCTTTTTTTGTTGCATAGTATATCTGGTAATGAAGGTCACTTTCTTTAGAGATGCCCAAATCTAAACTAGTGGATCATGACAAATCAGATTACCACCAGTAATTTATAATTCTAGAGATACCAGGGTTTGAGTTTGCATAAACAAATGTGTGTTGAAACACTGCACTTGGAATTGAATGCTGATTCTCAAGTTTTCCAACAAAAAAGGAAGTAGTCTGCTATGATTACCTGACACCATTAATAACAGTAAGATCAGATCTGCAATGCACTGCTCATAAATCTTCTGGTGCTAACTATAAGTTGTGAAGAAATGTTGAATTGCTTGTGAAATATCTCAATTTTATTTTCAGGACTACACATATTTAAAATAAACCTTGTCTGAATAAATGCTCATTTACACATGGATTTATAAGAATAATCTGTCCCCCAAGTGCTTCGTCCACTGAACTGCATTCACAAGAAACCACTCTGTTACTTACCTTCAATTTTGGCATACTCAGAAAGTCGTGTGTAGTTCACGAGTGCAGCTTTCTCCAGACATTTCCGAATAACAACTTTAACTTCTTCTTGGGGAACAGGGGTTACTATATCCTTCATCAGCACCTTTGTAATTACAGAAATGACAGTATATTACCTACATGTCCTGAGTTACGGGACATGGAAGCTCTTTATGACTTATACCATATGGCCTTTCCTGACACATGATGAAGTTGGAGTGGACAGCAATTAATGTTGCCAACAAAGATTTGGCCTGACAATATCTGCAGTATTTGGGAGGAATTCGTAGAGATGCTGGATAATGATGCTTTGAATATGTATGGCACATTAACTATAAATTACTTCTGAAATGTGAAACTTAGGCAGCAAAACATTAACTACTCACCCTCTCTAGGAGAGACAGGGTAGCCTTTAACGCACCCTCAGGTCGTCCAAAAGGAAAGCAGTATCTGTTAGCAAGACGCATTTTATTAATTACTTACCAACAGGATGTCTTAAAACGTTCATCCTGTGTAACTTAATAGACCACAAAAATCAGAGTTCACTGGATAACTTGAGCTTTCTCATTGGCGTAGATTAAAAGAACAGTATCTTACTCTGCATTACAATATTTACACATCCACGTGGTGTTCACGCAAACAAGCTGAACTAAAGACGATAGGCAGCTAAATAGTTTGGCTCCATCTTTTCATCCCCTGAACAGTACATTTTTAAAATAAATACATGGGATGGGAGTTTTGCTGTCAAAGCTAGCATTTGTTGTTCATCTCTAATTGCCTTAAGGAGGTAGTGCTGAATCGCCTTCTTGAACTGCTGGAGTCCATGTGGTGTAGACACACCTGTAGTGCTGTTAGGAAGGGAGTTCTAGGCTTTTGACCCTGCGACAATGAGGGGATAGTAATATAGGGCGCGATTCTCATTGCGGGAGAGGCCAAAAACAAGATCCGCGGCAGGCGCCAAACAGTTTGCGATGCAACCGGCCCCCTCTCCTTGACGAAATTGGGATTCCGCTGTAGCGTCGCGAGAAACCACTTAAGCCCAATTTCCATACAAGTAACAATAGCCTCCCAATAACCAACGGCCTTCCGTCATTCAGCAGCCTCTCCAGCAAGTGCCCATGCTGGCGCTGATTAGTACTCTTTTTGAAAAATGCGAACCTGTTGGAAGGGCATCTGTGGGGAGCCGAGGAGGTGAGTAGCCATCTTTGCTCACAGGCAAGGAGCCCGTGGACCCTGGGCTTGTCACCCCAGTGTTCGGTGGGGGACCCTCCGCAGGGGAGGGCCTCCATGGGGGGGGGGGGGGGGGGGGTGCTTGGGAGATGGGCAAAGAGTCCGGGGGTCAGCCCGCATTGCAGAACAAGAAGTGACAGAGCCATCATAATGGTTTTGCGAAAAGGTGTTTAATGTCCCGTACAAACTGCACTACCGATAGTGCCCCCCCCCACAACCGCCACCCCCTCTCCTCACTCCCTACCTACCCTCAGCCCCTGCCCCCTCTTCCGGTGCCCTCAATGATCCTCGACATGCTTGGTCATCCTAGCACTATCACTACGTCTTGGTGTTTCCCCAGGATGCACATCAAAGTCCAAAGATGTGCGGGTTAGGTGGATTGGCCATGCTAAATTGCCCATAGTGTAAGGTTAATGGGGGGGTTATTGGGTTACGGGTATACGGGTTACGTGGGTTTAAGTAGGGTGATCATTGCTCGGCACAACATCGAGGGCCGAAGGGCCTGTTCTGTGCTGTACTGTTCTATGTCTATCTAAAGGTTGAGGCCACGTCCCATGTCCGACGATGCCCCTGGCGGGCGTCCACTTGGGGTCTGGGGCCTGAGGGCCCCGGCTCACTTGTAAGTGCCACATGCACAGCAGTGCTAGCCAGTCCCGTGTGCTGACTGCGAAACGCAACCTCATCAGAGGGGTGGAACTCGGGGGAGCTGGTGGTCACTGTTGCCGCTCCATGGGGCAGGCCCGGCTTCGCACCCAGCATTCCCTCCGTCTGCTCAGTGTCCATAGGGCTCTGGGCTTCACCTTGGAATGGAGGGGAAGCTGGTTCAAGCGCTGTTGCCCCTGCATCATCTGGCTCTGCCAGCCCTGGCGGATCCCCATGGTCTGCACCATTGTGTCGACACCCTCGGCGATGCTCCTCAGTGACTGGCCCATTCTCTGCAGTGCCTGAGCATGACTGGGACAAGCTCTGCAGCACTTCGGCCATGCCCACATGTCTCGCAGATCCTCATCAAGGGTGGCCTGGTGCTGGGTGACATCCCCCAGCGAGTCGGACATCCTGTTGAGACCCTCAGCCATGGCCGTCACTAACTGCGCGACGCCTTGGACACCTTCACTAATGCTGCTGACATCGTGAACTAGGCTCTCCACTGTGGACACCACCCTAGCAGTTTTTGCCTCGGCACCACGCATTGCCGATGATATCTCCTGTGTCCCTAGGCTCTGGAACTCCTCCAGGCAGCTATGGGTCTGCTGGAGTAACGCTGACATCGCCTTCTGAACGCCCAGATTGATCCCTATCATCTCCTCCAGCTCCGGGTAACTCTGTTCCAAAGGCTCAGCATCAGGCTGGGATCCAGCTGGGTCCTAGGATCCAGCAGCCCTCCGACTGCTGTCTCTCCTGGAAGTTCCTGCCTCCACCTGATGTGCATCATCAGCAGTGCGGTGCTCACCAGATTGCGCCACTGAAGCCACTAACATTTCCCACCGAGGTGTGTGTATCTGCGCTGGTGGGGGTGAGGATGACAGCTGTGCCGTAACTACGGTGGCATCCTCAGAGCTCTCCTTCGAGGTGTTCTCCTCAGAGTCAGGAAAGCGTGCCGACCGGGAAGGCTGGCTCCGTCGGCTGAAGGACCTGCAGGAGAATGGAAATGTGGTCAGTGGGGAGATGAGTCAGTCAGTCAGTAAGGCAAACAACTGACGTTTGATAGGTCCTCCGGGTGGAACCCGGTGGTTCCTCACCTTTGTGGCGGCCGCCAGCCTCTGCGTTGGTGACTGATCTGTCCTTGACCACACCGGTCACCAAAAGTGCCCGCTCCTCAAAGGAGGTGAGGATTCTTATGTCTGGCACCCTTCCGCCCGTGTGGGCCCTCTCCCGACAATTATGGGAGAGCATTTCCTGGGGAGGTACAAAGAGGGCATTGTTAGCCACACGTGTGATTTATAGTGGTGGGAGAGGGGGTGAGAAGGCGGGGTTGGAGTGGGTTGAGGGGCGATGGATGTCTAGGGGTTGCATGGGGACTTGGGGGCTGGGTGCTCCCTTTGTGGGGGAGAGGGGTGTGATCGGTGTTGATGTCTACTCACTCGGTGCTGCCTGTACGTTGACATCCTTTATCTGGTCATTCTCCTCGAGCGGATAGCTGCCGCCACCTCATTGCAGGCAGCACTGGCTCACCCTTCGGGACCCTCTGGGGAACAGGACATCCCTCTTGGTCTCCACTGGATCCAGGGAGCCTCCCCAGGTCAGCATCTCCGAATCTTGGTGCCGATCTCCTGGGCGCCATTGTTGCGAGCTGGCCGAGGTTGGCTGAGCAAGTGCAGCTTAAGTGCTTGCTAACGAGGTTGGGGGGGGGGGGGGGGGGGGGGGGGGGGGGGAGGCAGGTGGCTGGCGAGCGCTGTCTCGGCGAATCAACTGCCGAGCCTTCATTTTCAGCGAGAAGCCCAGGAGGCCTCGTTAAGTGGACCAATTAACATGGAATTGCATTGCCGGCCTCGCTGGGCAATTCCCGCTCGCTGGCACACTTCAAAGTTTTTCCGGAGAATTGCGCTCATAGGCGCAATTTTCACAGATGGCAGGCAGGAAAAGTGGCATTGAGGCCACCACAGGGTGTGCAACTTTGAAGATATCTGTAGATGCCAGCATTGGCTATGGGAGCAGCAAATTCTGAAGTACAATTTGTCAGCTAGGATTTTTAAAAATTTGTTCATGGGATGTGGGCATCACAGACTGTGCCAGCATTTATTGCCCCTATAAAAGCAAATTACTGCGGATGCTGGAATCTGAAACCAAGAAGAAAATGCTGGAAAATCTCAGCAGGTCTGGCAGCATCGGTAGGGAGAGAAAAGAGCTAACGTTTTGAGTTCAGATGACCCTTTGTCAAAGCTAAAGACAGAGAAAGTGGGAAATAAGAATGAAAGATGAAAGATTTATCACCCCTAATTGCCCTTGAGGGGCAGTTAAAAGTCAACCACATTGCTATGGGTCTGGAGTCACAAGTAGGCCAGACCAGGTAAGGACGGCAGATTTCCTTCCTGAAAGGACAGCAGTGAACCAGATGGGTTTTTACGACAATCTACATTGTTTTCATGGCCATCTTTTAATTCCAGATATTTTTATTGAATTCAAATTTCACCATATGCAAGTGGCGAGATTTGAACCTGGGACCCCAGAGTACTCTGGGTCTCTGGATTACTATTCCAGTGACAATACCACTACTCCCCTATCAGGGTCAATAACCTTTGCTAAATCCAGTGCCTTCAGCCATTCCTTGATATCGCCCAGAGTGACTTGAGTTGACTGAAGACTGACATCTGTGATGTTGAGGACCTCAGGGAAATGGATCATTCACTCAGCACTTCTGGTTGAAGGTGTTTGAAAATGCTTTAGCCCATTCCTTTGCAAGGACAGGATCAGCTCCCCCATCATTAAGAATGGGAATGTTTGTGAAGCCTCCTCTGCTAGTTTCTTGATGAATTGTACACCACCATTGATGATTGGATGAGGCAGGACTGCAGACCTTTCCACAAAAGTCCTATGCCTGTAATTAACAGGTGTGGGTATCCTGGGGTAAATTTCTGGATAGGCTCAAGGCAAGTAGCCTAAGTCTACAATGGCAAGGTCATTTTTGGAGGAAGCCATGCAGGGTCCTGAGGCGTAATTCCCTGCCCATCAAAGTTTGAAATTCCTGGGCAAGTACTGAATATTTGCCAAGGGTCGGGACCTCCTCTGCATCCTAAAGCACAACAACAAATGTCTGAAAGATCACTGCTAAATCAATCAGAAGAGCATGGCCATGGTGAAGCAGCAATTGAACGCGAGACGAGTTGCTGTACAAAAGTTAGGCTGTAATAAGCTAGATGTTATCCCTGCGGTCGACTACAGTAAATGGACGACCGCCGGGCGTACTAGGCATTTATACCTCGCCCTGGAGGCGGGGTTAACTCAGCCTCTCGACCAATCGGGGAGCCGTCACATGACTGGTCTCAACCGTTCGGTCGAGAGGCACATGACCGACCAGGGCCAATGGTAAGCCGGTGTTCTGCACCAATGGCAGGCAGCTACGTTACTCATACCACCACATTCACCCCTTGTGGAGAAAGAAGCCGGTGGTGGGGGGGGGGGGGGGGGGGGGGAGAACTGGTGATATGAGTAGTAGCCAGAGAAGGGGAAAAAAAGGGTTTGGCTTCGCACTGGCCCAGACATTTTGACATCCTGGCAGACCGCCGCAGTGGAGTTGGTGACATTGGTTCAGCCGATGGTGGTGGTTCCGCTGATGTCCTGGAGTCCGGGAGCGATGGTCCTTGAACTGTCTCCGTCACCCGGGCTGGTGGTAGAGACGCCATGGATGGGGAAGGGGTGGCCTGGGTGGGGCGCTGGGGGAAAAAGAACAGGAGGGGTGTCTGTGGTGAAGAGGGGGGAGGGCCGCACGCTGGCGGGTGCCAGGTCCCGGAGGGGGACCGTGTCCTGCCGACCGTCGGGGTACTCCACGTACGCATACTGCGGGTTAGCGTGGAGTAACTGGACTTGTTCCACCAACGGGTCGGACTTGTGCACCCGCACATGCTTCCGGAGCAAGATGGGTCCGGGGGCGGCCAGCCACGTCGGGAGGGGGTATCCGGAGGACAACTTCCTGGGGAAAACAAGAAGACGTTCATGAGGTGTCTGATTAGTTGTGGTACAGAGGAGGGAGCAGGGGAATGTAGGGCATCGGGGATAAACTCTTGCCATCGGGAAATAGGGAGATCTCTGGACCGGAGGGACCAGTAGTATGGTCTTCCAGATGGTACCATTCTCCCGCTCGACCTGTCCGTTACCCCGGGGGTTATAGCTGGTCGTCCTGCTAGAGGCAATGCCCCTGTTGAGCAGGAATTGACGCAGCTCGTCGCTCATAAATGAGGACCCCCGATCGCTATGTATGTATGTGGGGTAGCCGAACAGGGAGAAGATGGAGAGGAGGGCCTTAATGACGGTTGATGTGGTCATGTCGGGGCAGGGAATGGCGAGGGGGAAGCGGGCGTATTCGTCGATTACCGCCAGGAAGTAAATGTTGCGGTTGCTAGAGGGAAGGGGCCCCTTGAAGTCAATGCTGAGACGTTCGAAGGGGCGAGATGCTTTGATCAGATGTGCGCGCTCGGGGCGGTAGAAGTGCGGTTTGCACTCTCCGCAGATGTGGCAGTCACGGGTTACTGTCCTGACTTCCTCGATGGAGAAAGGCAGGTTGCGGGCCTTTATGAAATGGTAGAAACGGGTCATCCCTGGATGGCAGAGGTCCGCGTGGAGGGAGCGGAGGCGGTCTATCTGCACGTTGGCGCAGGTACCGCGGGACAGGGCATCAGGAGGCTCATTGAGCTTCCCAAGACGATACAAGATCTCATAGTTGTACGTGGACACCTCGATCCGCCACCGTAAGATCTTGTCATTCTTAATCTTGCCCCTTTGTGCATTATCAAACATGAAGGCCACTGACCGTTGGTCTGTGAGGAGGGTAAACCTCCTGCCGGCCAAATAGTGCCTCCAATGTCGCACAGCTTCGACTATGGCCTCGGCTTCCTTTTCACGGAGGAGTGGCGGAGTTCGGAAGCGTGGAGGGTTCTGGAGAAGAAGGCCACGGGTCTGCCCGCTTGGTTCAGGGTGGCCGCCAGAGCTACTTCGTATGCGTCGCTCTCGACCTGGAAGGGGAGGGACTCGTCGACAGCATGCATCGTGGCCTTTGCGATGTCCGCTTTGATGCGGCTAAAGGCCTGGCAGGCCTCTGACGACGGCGGGAAGGTTGTGGTTTGAATGAGGGGACGGGCCTTGTCGGCGTAATTGGGAACCCATTGGGCGTAGTAAGCGAAGAAACCCAGGCAGCGTTTGAGGGATTTGAGGGTATTGGGGAGAGGGAGTTCCATCAGGGGGCGCATGCTTTCAGGGTCGGGGCCTATCACTCCGTTACGCACTACGTAGCCGAGGATGGCTAGACGGTCGGTGCTAAACACGCACTTATCCTTATTGTAAGTGAGGTTAAGGAGTTTTGCGGTTTGGAGAAATTTCCGGAGGTTGGTGTCATGGTCCTGCTGGTCGTGGCCGCAGATGGTGACATTATCGAGGTACGGGAAGGTAGCCCGTAATCCGTACTTGTCGACTATTCGGTCCATCTCCCGTTAGAAGACCGAGACCCCATTTGTGACACCGAATGGAACCCTAAGGAAGTGGTAGAGGCGCCCATCTGCCTCGCGGTGTACTTGCGGTCACTCGCGCGGAGGGGAGCTGGTGATAGGCGGACATGAGGTCCACAGTGGAGAAGACTTTGTATTTCGCGATATCGCTTACAATGGCGGAAATACGGGAGAGAGGATACGCGTCCAGTTGCGTAAACCGGTTGATGGTCTGGCTATAGTCGATGACCATCCGTTTTTTCTCCCCAGTCCGGACCACCAGCACTTGGGCTCGCCATGGACTGTTGCTGGCCTCGATGACCCCTTCCTTCAGCAACCTCTGTACCTGATGAAGGTCCGGTCCTGGGCGCTGTACCGTCTGCTCCGTGTCGCGACGGGTTTGCAATCGGGGGTGAGATTAGCAAACAAGGAGGGGGGGGTCCACTTTGAGGGACGCGAGGCTGCAGACAGTGAGGGGAGGTATAGGGCCGCCGAATTGGAAGGTCAAGCTCTGCAGGTTGCACTGGAAGTCCAGTCCTAGGAGTGCCGGTGCGCAAAGGTCAGGGAGGACAAGGAGTTTGTAATTTTTAAAAACCTTCCCTTGGACCGTGAGGTCCGCGATGCAGCAGCCGGTGATGCGGACGGAGTGCGAACCTGAGGCTAACCCGATTTTGTGTTTTACAGGATGGACAGGGACAGGATGGCAGCGTCTTACCGTGGCAGGGTAAACAAAGCTTTCCGTGCTCCCGGAGTCCAGCAGGCAGCCCGTCTCGTGGCCGTTGAGGTGCATCAGCGCCGTCGTCTTGGCGAGCGTGCGTGGCCGTGACTGGTCGAGTTGAATGACCGCGAGCCGTGGAGAAGAACCATCGTCGTAGTCGTCGTCGGCCGAGTAGATGCTGGCAGAACCCTGCGCGCCAGTCCAGGATGGCGGTGCCCAAGATCCGCACGTGGAGTCGGGGTCCCAAGATGGCGGCGCCCAGGGCCCGCACGTGGAGTCGGCGCCCCACGATGGCGGCGCCCAGGACCCGCGCGTGGAGTCGGCGCCCTACGATGGCGGCGCCCGCGGGGCCCTCGTGATTGCTGGGGGCGGGGTTAGCGGTGCCGGCGGGCCGATCGGAGTGGCTGAGAGCGGGGGCAGAGAGGCGCGCAGGCCGGGTGCAGGGGCCCGGGGGCAGGGGGGGGGGTGGGGGGGAGGGGGAAGAGATTTGCGCAGTGCGCTGGAAGGGCCCGGAAGTGCCCGGAGGAGAGGGGGAGGCGCGCAGGCCGGGCGCAGGGGCCCGGGAGTGGGGGGGAGAGATTGGCGCGGTGCACTGGAAGGGCCCGGAAAGGCCCGGAGGGGGGGGTCCCCGGTCGCTGCGCAGTACAGCAGTGACCGATTTGGCCTGGCAGACTGTTGAAAAGTGGCCCTTCTTCCCGCAGCTCTTACAGCGGGCGGAGCGGGCCGGGCAGCGCGGGCGAGGGTGTTTGGCGAACCCACAGAAATAGCAGCGGGGCCCTGCGGACTTGTCGGGGCGTCCCGCGGTGCAGGCCTGAGGGGGGTCGGGAGTGGCGGATGGTGGTGGGGAAGCGTGCCAGGAGGCCCAGGGTGCTGCAGCGCGGCTGGGGACATAGGTGCGGGCGTTTAAATCGGCGACCTCCAGGGAGGTGGAGAGAGTCCGTGCCTCAGTTAGGCTGAGGTCGTCTTTTTCCAGCATCCGCTGGTGGATAGCGGCAGACTGCATCCCAGCCACGTAAGCATCTCTAATCAAAACGTTCCATGTGCTCCGTGGCTGAAACTTGGAGGCAGGAGCAATTCCTCCCCAGGACAGCGAGGGCCTGGTAAAAATCGTCTAATGACTCACTGGGGAGCTGTTGTCTGGTAGCCAGCAGATGTCGGGCGAACACTCTGTTTACCGGTTTAAGAAACTGTTCTTTCAGCTTATCCATGGCCGCGTCATAATCTTTTTCCTCCGCAATCATCGTGTAGGCCGCCATGCCCACGCTGGAGTGGAGGATATGAAGCTTCTGTGCCATGGTGGGGGGGGCTGTTTGCGGACGCCAGGTAACCATCGATACGTGCCAGCCAATGTTTAAAGATTTCTGAAGTGTTCTGAGTTTGCGGGCTGATGCGGAGGCATTCGGGCTTGATCGGGAGCTCCATCTTCAACGTTCTAGCTTATTAAATTGATGAACCATCAATTGAACGCGAGACGAGTTGCTGTACAAAAGTTAGGCTGTAATAAGCTATATGTTAGCCCTGCGGTCGACTACAGTAAATGGACGACCGCCGGGCGTACTGGGTATTTATACCTCGCTCTGGAGGCGGGGTTAACTCAGCCTCTCGACCAATCGGGGAGCCGTCACGTGACTGGTCTCAACCAATCGGTCGAGAGGCACATGACCGACCAGGGCCAATGGTAAGCCGGTGTTCTGCACCAATGGCAGGCAGCTATGTTAATCATACCACCACAGTCCATAAAGTTAATTTTTGCTGTTTTCAAAAATTCATTTCCAGGATGTGGGCATTGCTGGTTCGGTCAGCATTTATTGCCCAGTTGCCCTTCAGAAGGTGGTGGTGAGCGTATTTCTGGAATGGCTGCAGTCCTTGTGGTATAGGCACACCCACAATGCTATTAGGGAGGAAATTCCAGCATTTTGACTCAGTAACAGTGAAGGAATGGCAAAATATAAGTCTGGATGGTGAGTGACTTGGAGGGGAACCTCCAGGTGGTGGAGTTCCCAAGTATCTGCTGCTCTTGTCCTTCGAGATGGTAGTGGTCTGGAAAGTGCTGCCTAAGGAACTTTGGTGAGTTACTGCAATGCATCTTGTAGATGGTACACACGGCTGCCACTATTCATTGCTGGTGGAGGGATTGAATATTTGTGGAAGGGGGAGCAATCAAGCAGGCTGTTTTGTCCTGGATGGTGTCAAGCTTCTTCGGTGTTGTTGGAGCTCCATTCATCCAAGTGGAATATTCCACTATAGTCCTAACTTCCATAGAATCTCTACATGTGGAAGGAGGCCATTTGGCCCATCGTGTCTACATCAACCCTCCGAAAGGGCACCCGACCATAGCCCACTCACCCGCCCTATCCCTGTAACCCCAGTTAACCTGCACATCTTTGGACTCTAAGGGGCAATTGAGCATGGCCAATCCACCTAACTTGCACATATTTTGACTGTGAGAGGAAGCCAGAGCACCCAGAAGTGGCTCATGCAGACACGGGGAGAACAGTCATCCTAGGTTGGAATTGAACTTGGGTCCCTGGTCCTGTAAGGCAGCAGTGCTAAACACTGTTCCACTTTACCATTGTTGCGAATGCTTCAGCCTTATCTTTTGCATAGATGTGCTGGGTTCCTCCATAATCAAGGATGGGGATATTTGTGGAACCTCCTCTCCCAGTGAGTTGTTTAATTGTCCACCATCGTTCACGATTGGATGTGGCAGGACTGCAGAGCTTAGATTTGATCCATTTGTTATGCGATCGCTTGGTTCAGCCTATCACTTGCTGCTTATGCTGTTTAGCATGCACGTCATCCTGTGTTGCAGCTTGATCAGGTTGACACCTTGGGCTGGATTCTCCGTTGCGCCGGCAGCACACCCATGCCCAGGGATTTCCCAATGGCGTGGGGTTGCCCATGATGTGAAATCCCTTTAACCGGCTGGCAGGTCAGAGAATACTGCCCTTCATTTTTCGGTTATGCCTGGTGTTACTCCTGGCATGCCCTTCTGCACTCTTCATTTAACCAGGATTTATCTCCTGTCTTGGTAGAGTGGGGGTGTGTCGGGCTATGAGATTACCCATTGTGCTTGAGTACAATTCTGCTGCTGCTGATGGCTCATAGTGCCTCATGGATGCCCAGTTTTGAGTTTCTAGATCTGTTCGGAGTCTATCCCCTTTAGCAAAGCAGTAGTGCCACACACCACGATGGAGAATATCCTCAAGGACTTTGTGAGGTTCAGTCCAACCGATATTGTCATGGACAGATGCATCTGTGGTAGGCAGGGTGGTGAGAATAAGGACAAGTATGTTTTCCCTCTTGTTGGTTCCCTCACCACCTGTCGCATTCCCAGTCTAGCAGCTATGTCCTTTAGTTTCCGGCCAACTTGGTCTGTGCTTGTACTATCGAGCGATTCTTGGTGATGGACATTGAAGTACCCCACCCAGAATACATTCTGTGCCCTTGCCATCCTCAAGTGCCACCTCCAAGTGGTGTTGAACATGGAAGAGTACTAAGAGGGACAATACATGATGATCAGTAGATTTCCTTGCCCAAGTTTGACTTGGTGCCATGGGATCCAGAGTCAATTTTGAGGACTCCCAGGGAAACTTCATCCCAACTGTATAACCACTGTGCCACCAGCACTACTGGGTCTGTCCTGCCAGTGGGACAGGATGTACCGAGGAAGAGTGATCTGGGACCCTATGCCTAAGGCAGGCATTTTCAAAGTGGGGGTCGCAACCCACGGGTGGGTGGCGGGCGGGTGGCGGAGGCATCCATTGAGGCGTTCCAGATCATGTCAATTCAGGAGAAACAGCCAGCTTTTAAAAATGTCGGCTGTGAGCGGCTTTAAAATGACGGCCTGCGACTGGCTTTAAAAATGCGGGCGCACTGTGCACGTTCATCAGTGCGCTTGCCCGGAGCTCAGAGAGAAACGCAACTTCCTCCTGACCCTGTCTCCCTCCCTACATGTCTTGAATATGCACGATGGCCCGAGCCTGCAGAACTCTCTTTGATAGTGAACTTTAGAGATTAAAACAATTTCACAATACTTTAGGTTATGTAATTCCTCCTCTTCTATGTCTAAAATTGTCGCATTGTAATTTGCAGACTATATTCCCAGGCTGTAAACCACGCATCTGAGGAAAACTTACATTCTGCATCTGCTCTATGGAGTCCTGAGAGAATAATGCTTGTTTCAATTAGGTCATTTCTCATTCTTCGCCACTCTAGTCTATAGAATATAAGCCCAGGCTCACCTCTCGCATTAAAGGTAAGAGAAAATGGTGGGTCGCGAAGGACGGCCAGCGTGGGTCACGAAGGTCGGCCGGCGTGGGTCCCGAAGGACGGCCAGCGTGGGTCACGAAGGTCGGCCGGCGTGGGTCCCGAAGGACGGCCAGCGTGGGTCACGAAGGTCGGCCGGCGTGGGTCCCGAAGGTCGGCCGGCGTGGGTCCCGAAGGTTGGCCGGTTGGTAAAAATGGGTCCGGGCAAAATGATTTGAAAAACACTGCCCTGCATTTGATTCCATGAATATGACTATGTCAGGTTGTCGCTTGACTAGTCTGTGAGAAGCTGTCCAATTTTGGAACAATCTCCAGATATTAGTAAGGAGGGGTTGGCAGGGCTGGATTTACTGTTGTAATTTCCGGTGCTTAGGTCGATATCAGATGGTCTGTCCGCTTTTATTCCTTTCTGTTTTTTTTGTAGTGGCTGAAGAAACTGAGTGGCTTGTTGGGACATTTCAGAGGGCATTTAAGAGTCACATGTTGGCCAGACCCGGGCAGTAGGCTTCCTTCCCTAAAGGGCATTAGTGAACCAGATGGGTTTTTACGACAATTGACAATGGTTTCATGGTCATCATTGGACTTTTAATTTCAGATGTTCTATTGAGTTCAGGTGGGATTCGAACCCAGGTTCTAAGAGGAGTACCTAGGGTCCTTGGATTTCTAGTTCAGTGACAATACCACTGCGCCACTGCCTCCGCTATTCTCAGCAATAAAATGACACAACCTTTTATCATTTGCAATAAGTAGAAAGTGCATCAACAAGCTTGACATTCTATTCATTCGTATTCACCTGAAATGAGTAATCTGATTCTCAAGTAGTATGCGCAGTCTCTCCTTAATCTCCTCAAAACGTTCCTTTTCTTCCACTGTTACAGTTCCTATTCCATCGGGTCTGGAGAGAGAGAAAATAACATTTAGCTCTGTCCTTTCACAATTTAATTCATAACCGGAAACCTGTGAACTAATATTTACTCAATTCTACCATTCCACCCTTCAGTTTAGCTTTTTACATATATCCGCATCTTAAAGCTGTGGTATAAATAGGATACACTTTTGTGCTTTTGTACTGGAGTTCTACAGCAATTGAAAAAGCTAAACTTCGGGTGCAATCGAATGGCCTCGTTGCGCCCCACTTGGTAACGCAGCGAGACCATTAAATCTCACGAGAGGCATCTCGCGAGATTTGAGACACCCTGAATACCTTGCGAGATTTAATGAAACCACCCGGGGGCCTCCGATGGCTGAGATCTAATGTGATCTTGCGAGACATTGCGATCTGGATCTCGCCCTCAAATTAACATATTTAAATAAGATATTAGACTAATTTAAATATGTCTGCGCACGATTCTCCTGAGGCCCCGGAACTATTGCCCGCACTTTGGAGACTTCACCATGGCACCATTTAGCACTGTCCACAGAACCGTGGAACAGGTGTAATGGCACCTGGAGAGTCTTCCAGGCCATCGGAAGCCCCTGGGTGATTGGGCTCTGGGTAGTGTGGTACCCTGGCACTCCCACTGGCACGTGGGCACCTTGGCACACCAGCATGTCAATTTGGCCACCCAGGCACCCTAGCAGTACAAATGCACCCTGGTGCCAGGTTGCCCATGCCAGGGATCAGGCCCAGGGTTGCCCTTCCCTCAAGAGGTGGGGTGAGGCGGGGCACGAGGACCCCCCTGAGAGGTACTTGGGGCATTGGGGGGGGGAGGGTCCAGAGGCCGCAGTGGGATGTCCTTCATTTGTAAAAGCTGCGTTTAATATCTGACTGAATTATTTGACAACAGAGTCACAAATTCTCTTTTAAATTTTTTTTTAGAGTGGCTAATTATTTTTCTTTTCCAATTAAGGGGCAATTTACCATGGCCAACCCACCTAACCGGCACATCTTTGGGTAGTGGGGGTGAAACCCACGCAGACATGAGGAGAATGTGCAAACTCCACATGGACAGTGACCCAGGGCTGGGATTTGAACCCGGGTCCTCAGCGCCGCAGTCCCAGTGCTAACCACTGCGCCACATGCCGCCCTAGATTCACAAATTCTAATTAAATATTCATTGGTTTTAATTTTCCATTAAATATAGCAGTGCTCTGAGCCAGAAATACTGTTCAACCCCTTAATGGTTAAAAGACAAAGGAACTATTTTATTTTGTGGTTGTTCTAAGGTTTGGTGCATAGTTTCTTTAGGGCTATCAAACAAAGTTTCAGGTGAGAAATTGATTTAGTATTATCCCTGCTATTAAAAACATCTCGGTGTGTATTTTCATCTGAGCAGGCTTCGGGCATCTTGCAGGCGAGATGTAACAGCAAGCCATCAGTTGTCATGACATGAGACCTGCTCTGCTTTGAGGTCCAGGCTTGGGACGGTGGGAAGCGTCCGGATAATCACATGTCCTGGAGCAGCCCACCCGCAGCCGACCTCTGGCTGAAAGACGTTGGGATGGAAGGGAAGCGGTATTAGAAGTAGTGCCCAGACTGCTTTTCTGGTGCTTGGAGAAACTCCTCTCTCCTCTCACAAAGAGTAACTTAACTTTTGTCGCGCCAGTTGATATAGACTGGAGATGCAGTGGTGCATGCTGCACCCAGCGCAGTCCATAGACTGATATCAAAATCCAAGTGACATCAGATGAACTCAATGTTAATATTGCAAATAGTTAGGCACCCTCTTGAAGTAGTTGTCCTGTCGCCTCCTCAAATGACCCCAGCAAAACAGCAATGGTCACCGCAGTAACAGTAACAGGGCAATCAGCCACTGCGCTCCATTTTCAGCTCGCCAGCACCCTGGTTGTGCAGGGTGGGAATCATGTAAGTACAATCCATTTACCGATGAGGAAAGCATGCTGACGTGAAATTACATATATTTTGTAACTAATGGTGATATTCATTGCCAGTTTGACAACTTGAAGTACCAACCTTGCTTCGGATGCTAACCTGCAGCCACACTACTGAACATTTTCATTGAACACTACAGCACTAAAAGAAGTAATTTAACTAGTCTTGCAAATTGTGAATATGAAATAAAGGATTTACATTTTTTTTAAATGTGTATTCCATCTCCATTGAACCAAAAGGAGCTAAAAATTATTTTAAAAATTGCTTTTCACCTCATGGATTTTAAGGATGACACACTAGATTTAAAAAATATATATTGTGCTGCAATATCTTTGTGTTAAACACTCAGTGGCACTTCTCTACTTAGTAAGCCGGTAACATATCATTAAAACAACAAGAAGGTTGCTTTTCCCAGGCTATTTCCCATATGGCTTAAGTTTTGGATGAAGTGTGTTTTATAAAAGAGGACAAATTCAGTCCTGCACAAACAAGCATTTCCTTATTATTTCACAACTTCAGGTTAAACAATATGGATAGTTCCTGAATATTTACACCAGCCAATAGTCCATAATAAGAGGGAAAGAGGCCGACCTAATCCTTTCACGAAAGGAAGCAACAGCCCAGACAAACAACATTACCAGATTCTTCAGTCAAAAGCAAAGTGGAGGGATTTGTATTTTGCTCTCCAGTCCACACTAGCTCAGTCTCCCTTTCTGTAGTGTGAGTAGACTGTGAATAGAATAAACAGTCCTTTTCCATAGACCTCCTTCAGTGTACACTTTAAGCTGTGCAAATCCCCAGCACCAGCCTGTTTGGCAACACAAAAGCATGATAAAGGATTACAGAACCTCTAATAAACCTCCTGTCAGGGGTTAATTGGTCAGCTTTATTCCTCTTTATTTGCAAGCATCATTGTGACCTTAGGCTCAGAAATTACCATCTATACTGCAGTGCTGCAGTGACCAACAAGCTAGAAAGCTGTTAATATGGCAAATCATCCCACATGAAATCCTACTCTAGAGCGTGGAAAGCAAATTCTTTTTATGCTTATTTTGGTGGAGCTTATTGTTACAAGCTACACACTTAAATTACAGTAAAAAAAAATCT
Organism: Scyliorhinus canicula; assembly: GCF_902713615.1. Lineage (NCBI taxonomy): Eukaryota > Metazoa > Chordata > Chondrichthyes > Carcharhiniformes > Scyliorhinidae > Scyliorhinus > Scyliorhinus canicula. Next base: position 47,915,578 of record NC_052156.1, read on the forward strand.
CAGTATGGATAATATAAATTCAAGAACTTTTCAATTATGCACAGATTTTCTAAACAAACTAAAATAAAAACATGTTGGATTAAAGGCGTCGCAACTCCAAATACGTGCCCCTTCCACTGTTAAAAGTCCGATGAGATGCTTTTATATTCAAACATAGAATGATAAGATCTTGAAATTATTAAGCCTTTGGTTTGAGGTTTAAGATTCACACCAGTTAATAAAGTGCTACTTATTAATGCATTACTAAGATATTAATGGAATATTAACAGGCCACAATAAAAGAATCGGTATTTGTGCATTGACAACTGTGACAAGATAAACTGTGCCGAGTGCACATTTTGCTTTATTTTTACAGCAGGACAGAATTCCTCCTAGTTGCAGGACATTTTGATACTGGAGCTAAAAGCCGTGTTGAGCACGTAACACAAAATGACATTAATAGTATTGTTCACAAAATGGGCAGGATTTTCTTTCCTCAAACATTTAAAGTAACCCCTTCACAGTACATTTAAAAGGACCATGTGAACCAATAAAACAAAACGTAAGCATGTTGAAAAATTAAACTAGATTCCGTTTTAAAAATTCTATTTGCTTCCAATAATCACAGAAACTGAAATAACTTTGGCTCAAAGTCATCACAGAAACCCAAGCCTTTCTTCAAAGCAGATGCTTAACAGCTGGCTATTATGTCGCATAACTGGTGATGGAAACTGAGCATTTGACCATAAGAGTAGTACAATCCACAGGTCAATTGTAGCCATTTTTGGAGTGGTTTCGATGTCTCGGAGGGCCTGCCAACAGAAACCCATCATGGCCACTAGGATTTCCTTTCTCAAACAGCTGCGGACTATATTACATCTGACATGATGTGCGTCTTTCGACTCTACCTTTCAAAACTTCGGCAAACCATTTTCTCACTGTCGTTCACAAAGATGACATTTTCGGCAGTGTGATAGGAAAGATGTCATGTTGGTTGCTTTTCAAGTCTTTGTCACAGTGGTTAGCACCAGTTCTGTCAGCTTCACTCTCCTCACTGTCTCCTATCTCGGGCCATGTCACAAATAATAAAATTTCCAATGATTTTTGTCAAAATTTACAAATAGTCAAGCCCCTGCTATGCGACTTTTTATAGCTTTCATGGCTTAGTGGATCTTTCTTAAAAAATGATGAGAATATAAGGTTGAAAATTATTAACATTTTGCACAAGCAGAGTTATGTTAGATTTGATTATATGAAAATCTGACTTTGTGATAAGGATGAAGTCTTAATTTTTAAAGTAGCTCAATAAAAAAGCAATATACTATACACTATCAGAGCTACTGTCAATATTTATTCATATAAAGGATGGAGGGAATACAGATTTGCAATTGCCTGGCAGTGGAATTTACGACAAAGAATTTTCTGCAGAGTTGCTTTAAATGGAGTTATGAAATATTACTTCCTAAAGCAATATTAATTCCATTGTTTGATAGATCTTTTCATAATAGTTGCCTTGTTTGATAATTTAATCATTACCTATTGCTTTTGTATTTTTGAAAATATCTTTCTCAGAAAAGTATGCATAGAAATCTTTTGCACCCTATAGGCCAAACAATTTTTATATGTCTTCTAATGTTTGCAAATAACAACATATATGTTTTTCATAGAAACCTTTGTTACTTTCTACACTGACATTGATCAGATAGCAAGACCATTTCAGTGTACTGGAACCTAGGACACCAGCTAGTTAGTTTCTTCTTGGTGACAGCTTGTCATTCTGTCAGTCTTGACCTTCAGGCTGTCCTGTAACATCTGAATCACATTGGCTCTGTACTCTCTGACTGACTGCAAGCTACTGTTGTCTCACTGTCTGACCCAATAATAACACAATACAAACAGACAACTTACTGCAACTCCGTCACATGAAAAGATAATGTTTATCTCTTGCACATATTAAAATCTACACGTAGTTGGACCTACATTTGACCCTATTTATTTCAATATAAATGGCTATAATTCTATTTTAACTGAAGCCTTCAAATGCTTGAAGAACAACTTTTTTGCGTTCTTAACTGTGTTCTAATGTTCACAGAGGACTTGAATAAATCTCATTATATAAAATTACATTTATTTTACTTTTAGGTCTTGTATGTCTACCAAATGCTGTTTGTCATTTACTTTTGTGAATTGTGCGCAGATACTCTTGACCATGGATACTCAGGTAAATCGACATTATGATTATTATTAATAATAATAATAATAATAATCGCTTATTGTCACATGTAGGCTTCAGTGAAGTTATTGTGAAATGCCCCTAGTCGCCACATTCCGGCGCCTGTTCGGGGAGGCCGGTACGGCATTGTTCTGCATTAGAAGTCAGCTGTTTAGCCCACTGTGCTAAACAAGCCCCTGGTTAAATAATACTGGTGAAAGCCTAACATTCAGATTTGACTTTGTTTGATTTGTATTAGCTGGAAATCTTTCTTCAACATTAACTTTCATATTTCTGGTTTCAGTCGCTTTTGTTTTTGCAAATGTGGACTTCAAATTTTTTTGGTGATGCATTTATGCAAATGATATTTTGTGAAACAGTGACACTTGGATCTGGCTTATTGATCCTTCCAGCCAGCCTTGGATATGTTTCAGATTTCAGTTACAAGATGTTTTCTTTATCCTTTGTAGCTATATTTCAAGAGCACTTTTATGTAACAAAACATATGAAACACTTACATTAAAAGTGAATAATAAGTGTCAAATTCCTGGTTCAGAGACTCGGGGAATTTGTATACCAATTTGCTAAGTTGGGGTATACTTTGCATTTGAATTCTTTAGATGGAAATTCTGAGATGTCAACTGTCAAAGCTAGGAACAGTGCAAAAAGTGAGGCATCTACCCACGAGGGGAATTAGAGAATTTGAGGTCAAGTGAATGAGCCAGCTAAAGGCCAGCTACAGAACAAGTTTAACAGAGATCTTGGAAGAGTTCTCTTGGTCAGGAATTATATATATTACAGTAATGGGGTGGAGGAAATCAAAAAATATAAACAATGAAAGGAATCAAAACGGAGAGGAAAGAGACCTGTTGCCATGTCTGATCAAGTTAGCTACTATGTAAAATGTGCAGTTTTCTCTTTCACATAACTTTACCTTTAACTGCACAAAATGGCACTTACCTTTTTGGCTCAGATTTTGGTTGTGGTTTGGCATCCTTTCTAGAACCTTTTCTAGACTCCTTTCTGTCCTTTTTAAAGTCACTCTCTGGCTCATTTGCTGTGGGATTGAGTGATTTATCCCCCTCACCATCTACACTCGGCTGTGAGACAAGTAATTCTGCCACTTTGACACTTTAAATGATAGTTGGTTTGTAGAAAGCCAGAAACAGAACCAAGGAAGCGTGAAAGAAATAAAGAAAAATCAAAGTGCAACAAGCTAAAGTAAACACGGAAAAGGAATAATGAATAAATGAGTGAAAAACAGAAACCAACAAAATCACTTCTAAATCAAGGATTACACCTGGAAAAAAATTCAATTAAAATGAAATAAATGTCTTCGGCAGAACCATTCAGCATATCATCACACAAAGTATTAAGTAAATGCAAATAGAAGTTAACTATGCTCAAATATAAATGGTGACTTCTTAGAATATTCCAGTAAAACAATATATATATCCACCATGTTGAAGTGTATAGTAATTCTTATAAATTGCAACATGTGACAGATCTCCACTTCAAATTCTTACAACAGACTTTTTCTACTAATGAACATTTCCTATTGTATTGTGCAGCTACACTAAGATATATTCGTACACTTCAATACAACATCAGAGCTGTCTGCATACTTGCGTATAATGTGCTCTACTGGTGATATGCCAGTTTCTAGATGCTAAGGTATTTATGGGAATTGCTCCCACCTTATGATCATTTCACCTTTCAGTGAATCTTCTTCCATTTGATTTGGTCACCCCCATCTAACACTTTAAACACCACGGATAATAAATACAGGGTTGCTTGGAAATAAAACAAAGACAGAGTAGGGTATTGGTGTGCTAGTGCTATGTTACATGCCAGCGTTGAATGGAAAATATGGGTACAACCACTGAATGGAAAGGATCATCCTGTGTTGTCAGCAATTCATTTTCTTCTCGTCTTACCATCACAAGTATTGAAATACAAACATGAATACAAACCCCACTATTTGGTTCATCACATTGCCTATGGTCTCTTAAGTTACATTGTAATTGAACTCTACCTGTTGCCATGAACGTGTGAAGCGCAGAAGGCAAAGCTGTAGTGAAGAAGGGTTGGGTCAATCATTGCTCCATTTTCTGCCCTTTCAAGCAAATCATTGAGGTAGCAGAGATGTCTGTGACAGCCTCTGGTTCCATAACGTGCACAATATTCATCTAGCACGAATACCTGGCCAGGACTAAACCAGCCCTGTGGAATAGAAAATCAAAATCTTTCAGAAAGGTTGTGTGAAAGATCTAATGTTATTAATTACTCTTTGGAACATCATTTATATTACAGTCGGCATGTGAATCAATAATTAGTAATATGCCATTTGCAATATCATTTGGAAATCTACATTAGAAAACATTTGTTGAACATAAGCATTTATTCAAGCTTACAGTAAAATTACAATTTCACAAGCAAAATGGAACACCTTTTGGGGGGAATTTTGTGTTCACCAATGTGTGGAATTTGATGCTATGAATGGAACAATTAATCACTTTTGAGCATCAAGCACTGCTGAACTCTACTATGGCAAAGCCATTTGAAACATAAAGGTCCTTTTATTCTACTTTGAGGTTGAAAAATAAGTGTAAACCTGTGACTAATTGTGAACGTTGTTCTGTGGTTCTCTGCCTACTAGAACCTGGACTGAGCTTATCCAAATCGGATTCCAACCAGAAGGTTACATACAGCAGAGAAGAGACTTTGTGGGGTGGGGATAGAGTGGTAGCCTGAGCTCACCCACCTTGGAGTCTTTCTAGACCTGCTTTGCTGACCGACTCACTACAGGAGCAAGTTGCTTTCCCGCCCTGCCACTCTTCTGCACTGTAAATTCGATGATTCTATGAAATGACGAGCTGCAACAAAGTCCTCATTTGTTTGCCCATACCTTTCCAAATACATTCAAACGATGCCCAAATGTAAAAATAGTATATGTCCCCAGACAGTGCTGTGGCATCGCCAAGAAGCATAGGACATTGAGAGAACTCTCCGTTCTTGTTCCAGGTGTTATGCCTACCTGGAAGGCAGGCTATGTACCTTGATTTAACAGTTCTGCTGTGGGCCCGGAACTCCAACAACCATCACTCCTCAAGCATCAGGCTCGATTATATACACAGTCTAGGAAGTTCTTCTGGAACTCAAAACTTTCTGACTCAAGAGGTGAGAATGCTGCCAAGGTTAACAGCTTTAAATATAGTTCATTGATGTAGAAAATTATTCCACAGGAACATGAGGAATAAAACCGATGCCAGCTTGAAAATAATATTGCAAGAGGTTATCAACGGCTTGGCCTGAGAGATAGATTTTATGTATAGGTCTTAAAGAAAGAGAGGGAGATGGAACTCTAAGAAGTTTCAGAAAGGGCTCCCAAGTAATGGGGCTTCAGGAGCTCAAGACACATCTGCCAAGGATTGGATGAAAGGAAGAGAGGGTGCAGAAGTGGTCAATGTAAAGAAATAGAGAGTTTGATCGGGAATCACAGTGCCAGAGAAGGCTATAGAGATTGTGTGTGTGTGTGTGTGGGGGGGGGGGGGGGGGGGGGGTAGTCATTGAGATATTAAAAATATGAAACATAATTTGAAATTTCACACATTGATGGACTGAGAGTTAATATAGGTCAGGCAAGGCAGGTGTGACTGGGATAGACCAGCTTGGGAGACACAAAGGCATGAATGGGTGTTTCGGCCAGAGATAGGCTGAAGTGGATTTGGAGGAAGCCAATAATACAGAACGGAAAGTGGTCAGTGAGCAAGCGGATATGGAATTGGAGCCTTCTCATGGTTAAATAAGATGTAAAGGTTGTGAACTATCTGGTTTGATCTGAAACACTGGGGCGGTGTATGGATTTTGTTGCAGGCATGAAAGATTATGGGTTTTGGCCTCCCCAATATTTGGTTATGTTACAATTTTAATAATTTGGTTATGTTACAATTTTAATAATTGTTTCTGGAGTGTGGACTAGTCTGGAGACATGAGTTGAAATCCCTCCACAGCAACTGGAGAATTTAAATTAAATTAATTAAATGTATCTGGAATAAAATGATAATGGCCACGATTCTCCAGGGCTACTAGCCACAGGCGAGATTTCCTGGTCCTTTTTTCTCTTTGTTTAAAATAAATTTAAATTTAAAATTTAGGGGCAATTTAGCGTGACCAATCCCCCTACCATGCACATGTTTGGGTTGTGGGGGTGTGACTCACGCAAAAACGGCGAGAATGTGAAAACTCACATGGACATAGGGTTGGGATCGAACCCGGGTCCTTTGTGCCGTGAGGAAGCAATGCTAACCACTGCTCAACCGTGCCACCCTGCGATTTCCTGGTCCTGACATGCGGGTACTATGGACTGTGGGCCCTGAGGCAGGGGGTTGCGGCTCAGGGGATGAATACCCTCTCTACACATATTCCCAGGGAGCCAAGGAGGGGCCTTCAGGGGAGGTGGAGGTCCTAGGGGCTCGGGCTGGACTGGAGGGGTGCAGGTTGGTGGTCTTATCCGAGATGGTGTTGTGTAGTAGGTCTTCGCTCTGATGTATTGGAAACCTTTCATGTGTTTCCCACCATGTCAATATCAATGATCTGTCAGATGATGACGAAAACCTTCCCTTTGATGTGTTGGAAATCTTTGAAGTGCTTTTTGTACAGTTAATTCCATTCCCCTTAACTTTTTCAAGCCTCTGGGCAGAAGCCTAAAGGCTTTGAATTGCATTGTTCATATTCAATTTCACGTTTCATTACATTTTACAAACCTCTGGATTGACAGGTCCAGGCTATTTCAAAGGAAAGTTTGCTTTGTTTTCATAGCTCTTTATGGTCCATTAACTGTGAAGTACCTCTTTTGAGCAGGTTTTGTTTCTAACCGCAATCTTTTTAAAGAGGTTGTTTCTTTGTTCTGAAGAGCTTCTTGGAAAGACCAGGTGCAGGGCAGCAGTCAGACAGGAATGAAATTGACTGTGACGGAAGCATTTCAAAGATTTCCAATAGATCAAAGGGAAGATGTAGAACTTCAGCTGTCAGACTATTGATATTGACACGCTGGGAGAGACATCAAAAGATTCCAACACATCTGAGGGAAGACTTGTAACTACAACCTAATATGCTGGCAGATAGTTTAATGATTTTCAAAGCTACAGAGGGAAGACCTGCCACACAACCATCACCCTGGGAAAGACCCTGACCTAAGTCCCTTCAGTCCAGCCCTCAACCCCCACCTCCAAAGAACCCAGGTCTGCACCCTGGAGGTAAGTGTAGAGAAGGTACTCACCTCTTTGTCCCCCTTGGAGTCCACAACGCCAGGTTGGCACTGCAAGCATGGGGCCTGAGGTGGGGCCTGAAAGGGGACACTGAAATGGGGGACATTTGGTGAGCCCATAAAGGGGTGCCACTCACTTGATGGGGGGGGGGGGGGGGGTGGAACGGCTTGCCAAAGATTAGTGAGTATGCCAGTGATGGGTTAGGACTTTCCGGCAATTGGGGAGGAGTGCTGCCATGTTCATAGAATCTACAGTGTAGGAGGCGGCCATTCAGCCCATCGAGTCTGCACGGGCCCTTAGAAAGAGCACCCTACTGAAGCCCATGTCTCCACCCTGTCCCCGTAACCCAGTAACCCCACCTCACCTTTTTGTACACTAAGGGCAATTTATCATGGCCAATCCACTTAACCTGCACATCTTTGGACTGTGGGAGGAAACCGGGGCACCCGGAGGAAACCCACACAAACACCGGGAGAACGCGCAGAGTCCGCACAGAGAGTGACCCAAGCCGGGAATCGAACCTGGGACCTTGGAGCTGTGAAGTAACTGTTAACCACTGTGCTACCGTGCTGCTCTGTTATCCAGAGATCGGAGTACCCTTTTTAAAGAGCACCCTGATCTTTAAGGAGCGGGACCTGTCAGCACATTTTGGCCCACCGCTCTCAAGTCCAACACTAAACCCACTTCTCTCCAAAAGCGGCATGGTAGCACAGTGTTTAGCACTGGTGCTTCACAGCACAAGGGTCCCAGGTTTGATTCCTGGCTTGGGTCACGGTCTGTGCGGAGTCTGCATGTTATCCCTGTGTCTGCGTGGGTTTCCTCCGGGTGCTCTGCTTTCCTCTCACAAGTCCTGAAAGACTGTTAGGTTGATTGGACATTCTGAATTCTTCCTCCCCCTCCATGTACCTGAACAGGTGCCGGAATGTTGGCTGGTTAGGTGGTTTGTGATGCAGAGCAAGGCCAACAACATGGGTTCAATTCCCGTACTGGCTGAGGCTATTCATGAAGGCCCACCTTCTCAACCTTGCCCCTCGCCTGAGGTGTGGTGATCCAGTCAGTTCTCCCCCTCAAAGGGGAAACCAGCCTATTGGTCATCTGTGATTACGGTGATTCTGAAATAACCTAGTAAGTCACTCAGTTCATAAAGCTGAGGCTCACCACCATTTTCTAAAGAGCAATTAGGTGTGGACAATAAATGCTGGTTCTACTAACATTGACATCCAGTGAATCAATAATCAAAATAAACTGAGGTCCCACTTAATTGGATAACAGAAGAGAAGCATTGGAGAAAGACCTATCAGAGGCTTCAGGTAGGTCACAGAGGAATAATGCATCATTATCAGAGTCACAGGAGCTGCAGGAGAGAGGCCTAGGATGCAAACATGATTTAGGATTTTAGAGAAGAAAGGGAGTTCAGATTTGAGCAATAGCTTTCAAGAACAGAGGGTCCAAGGATAGATTTGTTTTTTCAGAGAAGGGCTGACAGAATCCATTCTTAAAGGAAGCAGGACATGTCTGAGGAGAGAGAATGATTTAGAACAATGCTTTCTCATTGTTCTTCCTGGTGTGGTCCCATTTTAATGCCTGAGACTATGTGTGGCCCCAGAGCAAAGGTTCGGTGGAGTAGAGGATTCAGCTGTTGGGTGGTGGGTTGTGAGAGGATTTTCCTGTTGTGGGGGGGATGGGAGGATTCAGCTATTGGATGGAGAGACTGGAGGATTGAGCTGTTGGGTGGGGGATGTGGGAGTAGTCAGCTGTTGGGGGAAAGCTTGATTGGGTGGGTGGGAGAACAGGATTTGAGTGTGGGCACGGTAGAACAGTGGTTAGCGCTCTGACTTCACAGCACCAGGGTCCCAGGTTTGATTCCCCGCTGGGTCACTGTCTGTGCGGAGTCTGCATGTTCTCCCCATGTCTGCGTGGGTTTTCTCTGGGTGCTCGTTTCCTCCCACAAGTCCCGAAAGACGGACTTGTTAGGTGAATTGGACATTCTGAATTCTCCCTCTGTGTCCCCCAACAGGCGCTGGAATGTGGCGATCAGGGAATTTTCACAGTAACTTCATTGCAGTGTTAACGTAAGCCGACTTGTGACATCAATAAAGATTATTATTATTGAGTTGATGAAAACACGGCCTTTTCACAAACAGGAAACAAATATAGGCCTTTTTTTGCTGCAGCAATCAGACCTCAGAGAGCAGTCCAATAGGCCAGCCCCACCACAGAACAAGCAAGGATTTAAAGAGGCCTTGCAACTGCCAGAAATCAGTCTGAGCTCCACAACCACTATTGCTCCTCCGAGTACGCAATCCCCAAATCTTGTGCCATGACACCAGAGTTGGGCAAGTCCTGATCTGGAATGTCAGCTTGAATATTAAACTTTCAAATACAGAAGGCCTTGAGAGTGTTTGGATCAGTTTGCTTCCAGTCCAACGAAGAATGAGGTCTTGCTGGACTTGGCTCTGGTGAATGAGGGGGGAAACAAGTGGATTAAGTTGGGGAACATTCAGAGAAATGACCATAGTGTGATAAGGTTTGAGTTAGCTATGGGAAAGAACACGGAGTAATGCAGGGTAAAATTAATTAATTGGAAGAAGGCCAATTTCAGTGAGGTGAGAATGGATCCAGCCAAATTAATTGGAATCAAAGATTGGAAGCTAAAACTGTGATTGAAGAATGGGTTGCCTTCAATCTGGGTAAAATCAGGGTACATTCCTGCAAGAGGGAAAAGTCGAAGAAACAACACCAGTGCCTCCTGGTTGACAGAAGATATACCGCAGATATTGTGTTGATAATAGCAGTGGGAAACAGGCTGAACATTGAACGTTCAGAGAGGAATTGAAAGAAAAAATAGGAGTAGCAAAGAGACAGTGTGAGAAGAAACTGGCAGTCAACATAAGTCTTCTTTAGTTATATAAATACAGAAAGGAAGAGCATGGATGATTAGGGGCTGAAAAGGGGATCTATTCATGGAGACAGCATGAGCATGACTGAGATACCAAATGAACACTTTGTATCTGTCTTTACCAAGGGAGAAAGTGCTGCCAAAGTTGCTGTGAAAGAGGAGGTAGCCGTGACACTGGGTGGGTTAAAATTTGATAAAGAGGAGGTATGAGAAAGGCTGACTGTATTTAAAACTGATGCTTCAAGGACCAGATCAGATGCAACCAAGGATATCAAGGAATGTAAGGGTGGAAATTGTGGACATACTGTCTGCAATCTTCCAGTCTTCCTTAGTTATTGAGGAGGGGGAGGGGATGGTGCCAAATGAGGCGAGGCATGAAAATAATACACCCTCGTTCAAAAAAGGATGTCAGGATATAATTAAGCAACCACAGGCCAATCAGTGTAACGCAGTGGTGGTAAAGCTCTTTGAAGCAATAATCCTGGACAAAAATAACAGCCATATGGATAAATGTGGTTTAATTAAGGAAAATTAGCTTTGATTTATAAGCAAAAATTGGCAGGAATTCTCTGGGAGTTTGCTGGTGGTGAGATTCTCTGGTACCACCGGCATCACAGCCGGCGGCGTGTGATGACTTCAATGGGAATTTCCATTGACAGCGGCAGGAACAGAGAATCCCTCCACCAGCGCATGACGCGCCTCCTCCCGCTGCCAATAACCCTGTGGCTGGGAAGCTGGAGAATCCCACCCATCATCTTTGACTACTTTGAATGAGATTTTTGTTGAGGTAGCAGGGAGAGTTAATGTGTCTGAATTTTCACTCTATTTTCACACTATCCCTCCCAATCTGGGAGGGGGATAAAGGAGGATAATCCAAGTCCAATTTAACGTAGAAATTTACAGCTGAAGTGAATGGCTACAGTTGGATGAAACAGAACTGAAATCTCCTGAAGAGTAATAAAGCATGTTTGTGTTGCCATTACTTCAATCTATACAATTTTAATTGCTCCCCTTCAGTGTATACATTTTGACCAGTTTACAGTCTTTAAAATCTGCCAGCTCAACTATAATTTTCCAATTGTATTCAAAATTATCAGAATTTTATAAATGAGTAATATACTTGCCAAACAAGAATAGGAATCATTAAGTCTGTGGTCCAGAGTCAGTCTTTGTAACGTTTCAAAGAGTGTAGCATGATCAAACATACAAGGATTGGCAGAGATAAATTCATCCATCCCATGCTTCTGCGCTCTGTCTGCATCTGTTTTCCAGGCACATATACAGAAAAGAGTACACTTAGGGAAGGACTTCAAAGATGATAATTGAGCAGACAAATTGAGCAGACAAGCTCTTTAGGATTATGTATCCCTCTGTAACTACTTGGGCATGATTAAGCTTTCACTTCTCGCTTTCTAAAAACTTTTCATGCAGTAGATTCTATCCCGCTGGAACGTTATGTTCAATTCCGATACAACACAAATGTAAAAGATATCGCACATTACACAAACAACTATATCCAGTCAGGTCTCAAACAACGTGTACTGATATCTAACTAACATTTTTACTGTAAGACATTTTACACAATAGATTCTGCCATTCCACAGAATGCAATTCTAATTCAGATTGTATTTAAGGATGGTTTTGCCACTAGGTACCAGAAAAATCAATAGAACTGATATGGTTTCCAATGTTGGTCCATTTTGGTCACACCAGTTTTGTGTCAAATTTTAACTGAGAAGTTAAGTGAGAATATTATATTTGAAAGAGTACATATTGTATATCACAAAAATGAGATCACAATTCTTTTACAATAGAATCAATCTTAAAACTGATGTGCTGGTGCAAAACTAAGATCAGAACCATGATAAGGACCAGTCCTGTCCTGGGAAATTGTACTCAAACCAGTTTTCTAACAATGTTAGTGAATGTTTAGATTGGGTATAATATTTTAGTTTTCTATTTGCACTTGTCAAAATTAATTATTTAAAAATACAGAAAATTCTCATTTAAACTAACAAGACATGGACATATCATTAATGTTGAATTTGAGCATCCTGCAGAGGTGGGGGAAGGGGATACAGGAGAATTCTTCCAGTCCAGGCTGAGATACCTGAATGTCGATCATTTTTGCTCAAGTGCACCTCCTGGTGGATTGACTGAGGAGTTGCACTAACAACATCTGTGCTGGTCTATTCCATACACCCGATGAAATTTGTTAGTACGGCTATGGGGACTAACTTGTGCGAAGGAGGGACAAAACAGACATGAGATAACAGTACAATCAACAGGAGGAAGTAGTGATATCAAGTGGAATCATTTTAAATACATACAGATTACATTTTAAATGCAACATTTATTGTTTATATCAAGTTAAATGGCATTAATAAAGCAAGAGGTCATTGTAATCTTTACAACTCAAATGAGTTAGAGTGTGACTGAAAAATTAAAGATGATTAATATATGCAATGAAATGATTCAGAATACCTCATTGCAGATTAAAATGGATTCATGATGGAACACAATCTGACACTATCTGTACTGCACAACGAAAAAACATAAAGGACTGGCACAGCAAGGTTACATTCTGCTATTTGCTGTGAATTAATGAAGTAGGAACATTCATGCTTTCTTTTCAAACTGAAGCCTGTCGACACAACCACCTAGGGACTAACTAATTAATCTCAACATGCATAGCTAAAATACTATAATCAGCCAAAGAAACAAAAACAGAAGCCAATCTTCTGGGTGTGGCCAGAATCACCTTAGTCACTAGAATGCTCTTGTACCTGTCAGTCAAATTAAAGACAGACTTCACTGTCTATTTCATACAGTCAGTTTCCCATTACAAGGACTTTTCTCCAAACCCTATGCAACTAAAGATTTTGTTTTAATTCCTTCTCCTTCTCACCACTGTCACGTACTTCCCCAGCTTTTACTTTACATAGAGGCCACAAGACTATCCATTTGCATTTCCAAAGCAGTAATGCTTTAGTACTAAATATGAGATGAGTGGCTTTTGCCATTTGTTATTAATGGTCAAAACTAGCATTCTGTTTTGGGGAAAATCAGTTCAAAATGAATCAATGTGTCATGACAACGTAAAATAAAGTAAAACTATGGCAGTTTGAAATGGACTGAACTTGAAAATTTAAATAAATACAATGAGTCATATTACAGCAGATATTATTCTCATTTTGTGCGTGTTTCCTATTTAGTAAACGCTAATGTAAAACAGCAAACATAAAGTTCTTAGGTGTTATTCCATAAAGGTTCAAACACTTAACCAACCACGAAAAGAAATAATCACACTCATCAGTAACTTGCAATTATTTATATGAAACTAATTTTCAGTGCCCTGAACGCTATCTTTTATATACTGTGGCTAGACTATTTCTCATTCAAATGTTTTCAAATGCAATAAGCATTTAAAATTAACAATTTATTTCCTTTATCAGTTAGTGAGGATTGCTCAGGACGTTTTCAATGCAAAATTGAAAGAATATATTTTTTTAAATTAATATTGAAAGGCAGTTATAGATAATTTTGATGAGATGATAATTGAGCAGTTTAAATACTTAAGTGCTGAATGATCACATAAATAGGAAATTTATTCCAAAGGACTGCTTTTACCAAAAAAAAAACCTCTGCTGGTGTATTTTTACAGCTCATGTTGGACAATAATGCTATGGGTTTATACTACAACATTACTGTTAAAGATCCAGATTAATATCCTGCAGAAAGCCACTGCTAGCACTGCCCGAGAATCAGTTCTCTTATGAGAAATCCTTCCATTTTTGAATGCAGGATTTTTCATGCACACTAAGAACAGCCTTTCTGTGTCTAAGTAGGAGCAAGAATGATACAGTATAATATGGATTCCTGCGTCAGATACAGAATTATGTGATGAAGTTTGTGATGTGATTGGATTCAAACAGAATTCTATAGCTGATATTTCTATCCATTGATACTACATAGAGAATGACTTCTCTGGGCCAGAGGTACTACCTTGGGAAAGATGAATCCTTTCAGTACGATATTCTCTTTAACAGCTCTCAAAGTCTGAATATGTATCTCTTAGATTTCTGAAAGTTACTTTTGGTAAATAACCTACAGCTAACATTATAATAAGCAGGATTTAAAAAATGTATGAAACAGGAAATAATTTGGTAATTTATAGAAGTCTCTGCAAACGTTAGTTATAATTGTGTGTTCTTTATATTGATAACTTCAGTCGTGAAGAGCGAGTCTGACTCTAGATGGTAAGATAATTATTTAAAAAAGGCAAAAGCTCATGTTTCGCATTCATCAGCAAGAAATAACCAGCAAATAATATTTAGCATTCAGTCATTAGTCAACATCTATAATGATGTTCAGCATTTGAAATGTTAGAAACAAAATCATATTAATCGTTTGATATATTTTACACCTTAAAAAGCACTAGAACTAAAAGATAAATCCAGAATGTGAATAATTAAATATATTCATGGTAATGATCTCATTCCATTCGTTGAATAATACTGGAAATAAACCCCAAATTTAACTGGCCTGTATCTGTGTGCTGGCTGGGCTAGAATGTTAAAACTTCAATTTTATGGCACTGGGAATTGTCATTATGTATAAATGTAATTCTTAAAATAATAATTTTATTAGAATAATTGATAATTATATATATATTATATAAAACATATGTCTGTGTATATATATAATATTATATAGGTACATATAATATACAAGGATTACAAATGATGATATTTGAAAAGCACCATCAATTACCAGTGAATACCAAGTTGTACTTTAATTCCACATGTACTTCATACAACATATATGCATATTTTACATAATACTAGATATCATAATCTGCGTACTTTCAGAGATTTATTTAAATTAATTAGAATCTTTTAATCCGCAAAAAATTTAACTGTGTTGCTCCAGTGTGAGACAGCATCCTTTCCACTCATTTGTTTAATGTGTCACACTGATAATTATCTATCCCTAAAAACAAAAAAAAGATCTTTGAATTAAAGATTAGCAAATTGATGAAACAGTATTTTGATACTAAATTGTATTTTTCAAAATTCAACCTGGAAGCTGATGGCTGTCAAAGAAGATGTGGCAATATTTGAAGGGTTTAAATAATAAATTATTTGAATAAAATATTAATCTTCCTAATGTAAGATAATAATGTGCAGTGAATTCTCATTGCAGTGCTCTTTAACGTATCAGCACAGAGACAATTAATATTGTCACACACATTTATTAACATTTCCGGCAGAAAGTTCACAATGAGATGTCAAACATGAAAAAGGTGACTTTCTATCACAGTCCTCTGGTAAATGCACACATGTCATATCTCTTTGACATTAAAAGAATGAAGATCTGTTTTGGACAATAACAAACAATGACACTAGTCAACCTCAGCTGGAGAAGTGAAAAGAAGAAATGGCAATGATTGATGGCAGCTATCCATTTGCAGATAAGAGCTGCGAGAATGTTCTGTGGGGTCTAATGCTCTAATGAGAAACTGATCTCCATTATTTTAAGCATTTTAAAATGTAAATATCAATGATACGTACCTTTTTACTTTCACCATCATAGTTAGAGATTTATTAATTCATCAAACAAATAAAAAAATTAAACACAAATGCTGTGGCATATTTCTGATTTTCTTATTAAAATACAGTATCTGTTTTGTTGGCCTGGATGACATTCCCCTTGTCACATCTCAGCATTCTGATAAAGGCATATAACAAGAACATGACGGGCATACTGCAGGACACCATCATTTCCTAGTGGCCCAGAAAACGCTAATTATATCTTTTCAGTTGGATCCTTTAAGTATTTTCAAGCACTTTGCTTTCAGTAAACAATAAAAAATTTTTTTTAAATGTGACGCAGATCAGATAGCCAGCAGTTTTCAAAGTTAGACACAGACAGGGCACTGACTGGTTATTTAATATTGATCTACATTTTGAGTAAAACTTATTTTAGATCCTTCCTTAATTCACAAGTATCAATAAAAATTGAATTATATGAATTTGTAAAATTCTAAATTAGTCACTCATGCATTTGATTGGTATCTTCAAAGTAAGTGGCTTATAGTGTACTGCAGTTAAGGAAAAACATGCAAATTAAGTGCATTGATTAAATTCACTCGATTGTGGTACTGCATTCCTCAAATGTAGCAATTGCAATTTGAAAATACTAAAAATATTACAGCAGTGTATTGATGATAAAATATGTAGCATTTAAAGCATACAAAACTACCAAACCATTCTAATAGGATAGCAACAAAGTTTGGTGCAAATACATGGATACTGCTTTGCATTTTTTCATTATGGGGGGGGGGGGGGGGAGGAGTCTGATGCACCATTTAGTGTTTCACAATTACCTTGTATTTCCACCAAAATGCACTACAGCAAAAGAAAACAAAATACAGAATATTTGTCAGGCATCAAACAGAAACAAATAAGATCTGTCTTAAATGCTGGAATTTTCTGCCTGTTATTCAACGGTAAGTCTATGAGTAAACAGGAGTATTTTTCATGATAAGGAGGGATGGCAACACCTACTCCTCGGTTTTGCATTCGGAATACTCCAAATACATATTTGCCAACTCCCACAACCTTTGCTATTGTCTCCTATGAGTATAACCTTCATTAACTAAACTCCATGCAGTAACTTGCAAAACTAAATTCTCTTAAGGCTTGATGTTATAGCTTTACTTAAAAAGCTGTAATAGACATCACTGAAGAAATGTAACAAAATTATGTCTTTTTAACAAAATGTATTTTTTCAATATAAATGGAAAGTCATATTTCAAGCTTTTTCATGGATAAAATTAATGATCCAATAGGAATTGAAATTTATTATATTTTTGAATGACAACTCTCAATTCAAGAAAATTGGTATTATTTAAATAGTTTCGATGCAGTATAATGCTCAGTGAAAGCTTATTTTGTAGCAATGTCATAATACCTCTATTTCCACATGCATTGTAACACTTTACATACTAATATTCATGTGATACAACACATGTTGCTTGATAAGTATGGAAAGAATACAGTAAACCGGTGCTGTATATAAATGTGGAGTTTATTTGTTGTGCTTATCCTGGCAGTAGACTATAATTACCACAGTGGTGCTAATCATTGCTGTGAAGTAACAAGCATTATGATATCATTGTGCAAGGCAATCTGTTTTCAAGCATTACACAGTCAATTAGCTGTAGAGATAATTGAACAAATATATTACTGACATCTTTTTTGTCATGTTAATTCATGTTTATATTGCATGGAGGTTAGAAAATGTTAAGAAATATCTAAGTCTTACTAAGAGGAGCCTTTGACTACAATAAAAGCCAGAGAGAGGGCAATTATGCAAATACCGCATGCATCTGGATTTGCAGTATGGAAGCTTTCATGTCAAACCTAAATTCAGGAAATATGAATAATAACTACAGAATTCTAAACATGATAGATTTGAGAAGAAAAAACACATTGCATTTGTCAGATAATCAGTGCTGATTATCTGACCTGTGCCAGCTACAGGGAAGCACTTACCCTTTAGTCCAGCTAGAAGTTAGCAGGGTAAGAAGGAACAAACCAGAACAACATAAAGACTAGCAACAAGGCTTAGGAAAGCAGATAGGAGCCCTAACCTAGCAGCAGGTAGTGTCATTCAAAGTACTAGGGTTCAAGCAAAGAAAAAGATAACAAAAAGAAAAGACAACAGAACATCTAGCAAAACACTTCTCTTGTGGTTAAAATCACCATGAAATTTTAAATCATACAGATTAAATTTGCATATACAATACGTAAACATAGAAGACGTCCAGTTGGTAAGTGACTAATTGCTCAACATAATTTCTACTGTTGTGGAATTGTCATTGAGTTGACCAAAACCGAATTCAACAATAATGTAAAATACCAGAATTTTAAACAAATTACTGTACGTTTATATTGAGTATAGACTGCCTATTGCATTCAGACAGCACATTGCAAAGGAGGTCAGATATCAACACGGAAACTTTTGATAAACTATGAAGAGCAGCAAACAAAACTCAATGTAAAATATTTTTTCAATGATGCAACTTTTTCTTGTTTCATTAAATATGACTAATTGGCAGCATGAAACCCTTCAACTGCACTATATATCTGTATGTTAGTAACACAGCAGATGTCATTTGAAACAGATTTCTTTAAGGTGAAATATGCCTACATGCAGGAATTTAATTATCATTAAATAAACAGGAAAAGTAGACAGCTGGCTGAATATGTATTCA
Organism: Scyliorhinus canicula; assembly: GCF_902713615.1. Classification (NCBI taxonomy): domain Eukaryota; kingdom Metazoa; phylum Chordata; class Chondrichthyes; order Carcharhiniformes; family Scyliorhinidae; genus Scyliorhinus; species Scyliorhinus canicula. The sequence continues at coordinate 47,934,219 of NC_052156.1, forward strand.
AAAAAGGTCACACAGAGTCTAACACAAAACATAATGATCATTTTTGATGAGGGTTATGTACAGTAATTGCTTGTTGATCTCTGAAGATGCTCCTTCACCATGACTTTTTCATTTAGGTTACAGTTTAAATTTTTATTTACAAATATAAAATATTAAGCAAATGTATGTGTTTAGTGCTCCGTGGAAAGGGCATTAAACACATTTCATGAAAATCCACTGTTAAGATCAAAACACAACAACACTATTTACTCTCATGTGGGTGCATGCCATGGGCCATATGGTCCAACAAGGCAAGTAAAGTAAGAGTTATAACTGGCAACACATAAATTGTGCAAAGGATTCTAGGGCCTACATATTGCAGGCAATAATGTACAAAAAATACTTGAATCTAACATGCACTGCTTCTGACAACAGCAAAAATCCCTGGAAATATAATGCATCTGTGGAGAAAATGGATATGTCTATTTTTTGGGTGCAGATGCTTCTTCAGAATGGTAAAATAAGAGGAAGAACGGAAAAACATATATGTATAAACTTTTCTAAAAACATACGTGGAGAGGAGTGATTGAATCATCATCACAGTTAAGAAAGGGGCAGAAACATTTGTACATTTGTAAGCAAAGGTAAATAGCTAAGGAAATGGTAGCCTGAGAAATGTGAAAAACAGAAAACCTGGGGTCGGTTATCAACAACAAAAAATTGTATTTATATGGCCCCTTCAACATAATAATATGTCCAAAAGTGCTTCACAGGAGTGTTATCAAACAAAACTTGACAATGAGCCAGATACGGAGATATTAGGGCAGATGACCAACAGCTTGGATACAGAGGTAAGGAGGAGATAGTGATGTCAAAAGGTTGAGAGTACATTCCAGAGGCTTGCACCTTGGCAGATAAACATGATGACCATGATGGAGTAATTAAAAGTAGCCAGAATTCAAGAAGCAGATATATCTCGTCAGTCAAGGGCATGGCGAGATTTCAAAACCAGAATGAGAATTGTAAAACTTGAAGCGTTTTTCAACTGAGCCAATATAGACATTGGGGTGATGGGTGAATGGTGTTAAGACACTGGCAGAAGGGTTTTGCATGATGTCAAGTTTGTGGAGGGTAGAAAGTGGGAAGCCAGCCAGAAGTGCTTTGTAATTGTCAATTCTAGAGGGAACAAAGGCATGCATGAGGGTTTTTAGCATCAACAAACTGAGGCAGGGGTGGAGTATGATGATGTTATTGAGGTGAAAATAGGCAGTATTCACAGTATTCACCAAATGAAGATAGGTTTGCAAACAATGGTAAAGCTCAACTGTGAATCCATTGCAATTGATGTTCAGAACAAAGGGTTGCAGGATGCTTGGAAAAAAGATGCAATATTGTTCTTGAAACTGGCTGTGAGCTTCTTAGGAATGCCCAAGATCAACAACAGGGGACAGAGTGGGAATGCAAGGAGCAGTTAACATGACGAGGTATAGGAAGCTTACAAGCTCACTTGTAAGACCAAAGGTAGCTAATTTTCATTCGTTTTGCTCAATGCAAAGACCATCAAATTTTCCTCAATGCAGAGGAGACCAATTGTAAGTAATTAGTATGATATGATAATAATAGTCTTTATTGTCACAAGTAGGCTTACATTAACACTGCAATGAAGTTACTGTGAAAAAAGGCTTACATTAACACTGCAATGAAGTTACTGTGAAAAACCCCTAGTTGCCACATTCTGGCGCCTGTTTGGGTACATGGAGGGAGAATTCAGAATGTCCAATTCACCTAACAGCACGTCTTTCAGGACTTGTGGGAGGAATAAGACCATAAGACCATAAGACATAGGAGTGGAAGTAAGGCCATTCGGCCCATCGAGTCCACTCCGCCATTCAATCATGGCTGATGGGCATTTCAACTCCACCTCCCAGCATTCTCCCCATAGCCCTTAATTCCTCGCGACATCAAGAATTTATCTATCTCTGCCTTGAAGCCATTTAGCGTCCCGGCCTCCACTGCACTCTGCGGCAATGAATTCCACAGGCCCACCACTCTCCGGCTGAAGAAATGTCTCCGCATTTCTGTTTTGAATTTACCCCCTCTAATTCTAAGGCTGTGCCCACGGGTCCTCGACTCCTCGCCTAACGGAAACAGTTTCTTTGCGTCCATCCTTTCTAAGCCATGTATTATCTTGTAAGTTTCTATTAGATCTCCCCTTAACCTTCTGAACTCCAATGAATACAATCCCAGGAACGCCAGCCGTTCCTCATATGCTAGACCCGCCATTCCAGGGATCATCCGTGTGAATCTCCGCTGGACACGCTCCAGTGCCAGTATGTCCTTCCTGAGATGTGGGGCCCAAAACTGGACACAGTACTCCAAATGGGGCCTAACCAGAGCCTTATAAAGGCTCAGTAGCACATCGCTGCTTTTATATTCCAACCCTCTTGAGATAAATGACAACATAGCATTCGCTTTCTTAATCACGGATTCAACCTGCATGTTTACCTTTAGGGAATCCTCGACTAGCACTCCCAGATCCCTTTGTACTTTGGCATTATGAATTTTCTCACCGTTTAGAAAGTAGTCTATGCTTGGATTCTTTTTTCCAAAGTGCAAGACCTCACATTTTCTCACGTTGAAATGCATCAGCCATTTCCTGCACCACTCTCCCAAACTGTCTAGATCCTTCTGCAGCCTCCCCACTTCCTCAGCACTACCTGCCTGACCACCTAACTTCGTATCATCAGCAAACTTCGCTAGAATGCCCCCAGTCCCTTCATCCAGATCATTAATATATATGGTGAACAGCTGCGGCCCCAACACTGAACCCTGTGGGACACCGCTGGTCACCGGCTGCCATTCCGAAAAAGAACCTTTTATCCCAACTCTCTGCCTTCTGTCAGACAGCCAATCCTCAACCCATGCCAGTAGCTCACCTCGAACACCATGGGCCCTCACCTTACTCAGCAGCCTCCTGTGTGGCACCTTATCAAAGGCCTTTTGGAAATCCAGATAGACCACATCCACTGGGTTTCCCTGGTCTAACCTACTTGTCACCTCCTCAAAGAATTCTAACAGGTTCGTCAGGCACGACCTCCCCTTACTAAATCCATGTTGACTTGTTCTAATCCGACCCTGCTCTTCCAAGAAATTAGAAATCTCATCCTTAACGATAGATTCTAGAATTTCACCAACAACCGAGGTTAGGCTAATTGGCCTATAATTTTCCATCTTTTGTCTTGATCCTTTCTTGAACAATCCGGAGCACCCAGAGGAAACCTACGCGATACAGGGAGAATGTGCAGACTCCGCACAGACAGTGATCCAAGCGGGAATCGAACCTGGAACCCTGGCGCTGTGAAGTAACAGCACAAACCACTGTGCTACCGTGCTGATATGTCAGAATAGAGCGAGTGTGCGTAAGTTGATGACTCCCATGGAAACAGTGTTAAAGACTCTGGATAACCACCCGGGAAGAAGCGAATGGGAAGATTTTGTATCACCTACATTTGCAAAGGAAGGTGCCCTGAGAAGGATATAGACAAATCGGAGTGGCGGAAGACAGAACTGTGATGCTGCGGAGAGAACCATCTCATTAGAAAGCAGAAGGGGGAGGGCAAGTGGTCCTGTCCAGGATATGGCATCTGGGTGGGGAGTGAGGGTCCTGTCCCATGATCATGATCAGGCATTTACACATCCTTTGTTTCTTTAGTATCTTAATGTATTTCTCTAGATTCCTTTCTGTGTTTGTCCATGTTTAAGTAAGAACTTCTATTTTCTTCCTCTACTTTATATAAACTGTCCACCTCCTAGATTTCAGTTCTGAAGAATAGTTTTACACCAAACATGGAAAGTTGTTTGTTCTTTCCAAAGATACTGTCTGACCAACATTTTCCATTTGTTCAGATTCTCAGCACAGTTACAATTGACATGCACTATTAATACATGTGATATATATTTTCCACATGATTTGCTTGATATTTCTTTTATAACTTTCACTCTCAAAGTATAACTGTTATATCAATTACTTAAATTAATATTATAGACTTAAATAAGCATCTAACTGGCCCCTTCAACAGCTTTAGAAAGTAATTGCTTGAGGCAGACCTAATGTTGAAGCTATTGAATATAGGGGCATAGCAGAGTAAATGGTATAGAGGCTTGGTTTCCATTGAGAATAACGAATAACAGAAATGATTACAAGACAATGGCCAAGGGAACTAGTTCAAGTATTCAGATGATGTCAAAAGCCAGGGCAACAAACAAAAAACCTTGGTTAGAATACTGCTTCACAGATGCTCAGAGTTATCAGTTATATTTATTATCATATATAATACTGATTTCAGTGTAACAAATGTATTCAGTTTGGAGTTCATTTCAATCTGGCACCATGTGCCAGACCACTCTGTGCCATCACTACATAATAATATTCACACTGGATTATTACTGTAAGGTTATTTAAAAACATCCCACAGTGGATTATCAAGAAATTCTATGACCAGCATATATTATTGTACAATCTTAGTTCAAGTACAGGTTCCAAAATATTTTACAGCAAATTCTTTCCTGGTCTACAAAGGTTATCAAATGCTTGTGTGTTGAACTGCCTCCTTTTCAAACCTCTGGCTGGGGTATGGTTGGCTGTATACATTTATTAAAGCCTATTTTTCTGTAAGCATGTCCCTTAGGTATTCTATCAGAAAGGCATTACAAAAAAAAACTCATTGCACACTTTCAAACCAAAAATGCTCACTACACAACAATGCTTTGAGCAAGAAAGTGGTGAGTGAGTTCTCTGCAAATAAGGACCTAATCTTGTGGATGTTCCATCTCCTTTCATTATGGGAGTCAAAGGGTTAACAGACAAAATATTATCATGCTGCCAATCTTTATGGATAACTGTTAAGCTCTAAATTAAGTGAAACATTTTACCTACTAATAAACATCATCTTCAGAAGGCAATTTTAAAATGTTAAATTCTGAACAGTGGCATAATGTTTAAATATGTATGAAATCTAATTTTTTTCATACAAAATGGGCTGGATTCTCCGTTGGCGGGATCCTCCGTTTTGCCAGCAACACACTCATGTCCGTGGATTTCCCGATGGCGGGCGTGGGGATGCCTACAATGGGAAACGCCGTTGGCCTGGACGAAGAATCTTGCTGCCGGCAGGGACGTGCCACACCAGTTGGATGGAGAATCCCACCCAATATTAAATCGGCAACAAAAGTATTACTGATTTTGAGCTATTGTGTTGCACAATTTCCCTCAAAAACTGCAGGTACCCAAACGTCAGTTAAATAAGTAAGTACTCAGTTGATCTTCCAACTGTTATATTAAATGAACAGTTGAATATTTTTCATAAAACACTTTGTCTCAAAACATACAGTTAAAAACTTGTCATGTTAGTTTGCATGAATAGCAGGATCTATTATTTTAATCTAGGATAATTTAATGTCTTTTAAACCTGAAGACCATATATATAAACCGAATAATACTGCCTATCATTGCAGTTGAACTTATTTTTAATAGTAACATCAATTTTCTTATTTTCATTTCACAATCTTGGGTATTGTCTTCCTGTGATTTTGAAATCAACAGTTCAAATTGTTTGCATATCGGCCCAGAAATTCGATCACACCTGCAAACTGTTGCTTCGGGGGTCTGTTGATGTGGGTCCATGTGGGACCTAAATTTATATTGGGGGGGGGGGGGGGGGGGGGTGAAGTGACAAAATTGTGAGTTTGGTACAAATTAAAAGCAGACAACACCTTTTATAGGGAAAGTTTGCGCTGGCTGCAGACAACAAAGAAATTATGCATGTGCACAAAAGGCTGCAAGAGGCACTGGGAGGGCACCCAGGTTTGCAAATGCAATATTGACGTCCCTGGTCAAGGCAGTGAAAGGAAGATGGAGATCCTGGTCTCCACTGGCAAAGTAAGCCCTCAAGGTAACACCTCTGATGCCAGTTGGAAGGCGTCTCTGGGGAGCTCATTGTCAGGAGCTTAGCTTTCAGCATAGATGGCTGAAATACTGATAAAAGTTCAATGGCCAGCCCGGAATTATCAAGGTAAAAACTTTACTTCTCACATAACTTCTCTCATCGCACATGCATCATTTACAGCCCCACTACTCACAACATGTCCCTCCCCTGCTTTTCAACACTCTCTTACAATCACTGCACCAGAATCCATCTTGTTCTGTTCTTGTTCTCACATACACTGCTATTGCAACCGTCATTTGCCGACACTTCATATCTTGCATACAACGTACAAATTGTATGACCATGGCAGGGCGAGTTGTGAAGCAGCTCAAAAGGTCAAACCACATCCTTACCTCTTGCAGGAAATGGTCACACACAAGGAAGATGGTGGTGATTGGAAGAGGCTGAACATGCCTACAAAACGTTTCCCGCGGTGGTTTCTCACTTTGGTGAGTGACAACAGAGGAAATGTTGCACAGGGTTTCTTCTTACCTTATCAACTTTTCCCTTTTTTACTTCTATTTCACCCTACGCATTCTAAAATGAAATTTTCAACTGCATCCAGAAGCCACTATTCACTCTTTCAGGTGCTGAAAGAGTTGAGATGCTGGTGTCACTTCAGGAACAAGATGCCAGCCTTCTCGAAGGTGCAATATCTTGCACTTGCAAGTAGCAGTTGAGATACAGGCACCATGCTTACCTTAATTAGAAGAGTAGTCTTTAATTGATGGCTTACTGGCCATAATCTAAAGGACCTAGGGCAAAGGATTAGGAGGCCACGGGTGCCAATGGTGGCAGAGGGTGAGATCACACAGTAGTTCTCTAGAGCAAATTCAACACTGACTTTAAGGGCTGGGTCGACCAAAGAACATTAATGGACAAACCAAAGAACGTTGATGGGCAAACATAAGGAAATGCAAGGTGCACTGTAGAGCCTGTCAGTAAACCCACTCTCAATGGCTTGTAAAGATTTTGTTTGGTGCATGGAGACCATTCTGTCTGATGTGAAAGAAGTGGTTACTTGTATAAACAAGTCAGGCTGGAGTCTCTGCTGACAGATGATTGTTTTAATGGCAGCTCACACACTGCCTTTGGGATCTCCCTGAAATAATGGTGCTCAGAAAATTGGGGGATATTTATGTTAAAAATATGGGCTACTGTGATATTGATAGCCACAGGTAGTGCTGTCCATGTCCTGGTTTGAGGTTCCAGGTGTGGCTGCAAAGTGGAATGCTTATTTAACTATTGGAATCAAACCAGACTGTACTTTCAGAGTAGAAAGAGCACAGACATGCCACCTGCCATATTAGAAACTTGGTGCCAATTTACACTTGTAAAACAGTGCAGCGTGATCCAATTTCTAGGCCATCAGCTTTTTCTCATTAAGGTACATATATTACCATTTACAGCGATTACAGTATTTATTGGGGGAGTATACTCTAAAGATTTTCTCCATATACAAATGTGTAAAAGGGGATCCGTATCTACTTGTTGGTGCCTCTTATTGCTCCATTTTCTGCTTTACAAGTTAATGAATCAGGCTTTTTGCATCAAACTCCTTTCCTCTAACATCATAAGCTTACAGTTTAATGAATGTCAGGATCTGACACTGAAATCTGAAATGGGAAAGATATTTAACAGATGCTGCCAAGGCAGGTGCGGCAGGTGCGCAGTCAGGAAATATTCGAGCTAGTCACACCCACCTTGGGAAATCGTGCCCTGAATGGTGGGATCTTTGTTCGAGGGGGCGCAGAGGTCACAGGTGCAGGATAAAGTCGGGACGTCCATCCCCGGAAACAGTTTAGAGGCAAACACAGGGTCTGCTAAATGCTGAGGCAGGCTGGTTCAGTTCTGTGGAACTTCATCCCAAACCAATGCCTCATCCACTGATCCCCACAGCTCCTCGTAACCCATATGCCAACTTAGCGCCAATTAGCATTGCAAACTCTCCCGGAATGCTGGGAGTCTACCGGAATTGACATCAATACCCCAGTGGCCAACAAAAGCATTCTTGGAGATTGGAGTGTGTCTGCTTCTTTGTTTTCCAGTATCCAGCATATGCTTGTGCGTGATGACATCATCATGCACCACAACATCAGCGGTGAGGGGTGGAGGGGAAGCGAGTGAAACTTTCTTCTGTTTTTGTTTGGGGCTGTGAAATGCAGGTAGCTGACATGTATGGGGCCTGTATCTTTGGTGCCTTGCTTGATGCCAGGATGAAAAAGGTTACAACTGGGAGTAAGAAGCAGGTTCAAAATTGCTGCTGAAATCCGTGGAAAGTATCAGAAACTCAAAGGTTAGAGAGGAATATTTTTTCCCCAATGCAGAGCATATTGATTTAATTGTATCTGTCCATGTGTGACCCCTTGTACACTTTCACTCTCCATAGGGTTGAAACATTGCCACCATTTCCTGCATTGAAATATCAGAAATATTTCAAGGAAGCTGCTTTGAAAAATGATGATCGGGGCCTCACGGTAGTATGGTGGTTAGCATCAATGCTTCACAGCTCCAGAGTCCCAGGTTCGATTCCCGGCTGGGTCACTGTCTGTGTGGAGTCTGCACGTCCTCCCCGTGTGTGCGTGGGTTTCCTCCGGGTGCTCCGGTTTCCTCCCACAGTCCAAAGATGTGCGGGTTAGGTGGATTGGCCATGCTAAATTGCCCATAGTGTAAGGTTAATGGGGGGATTGTTGGGTTACGGGTATACGGGTTACGTGGGTTTAAGTGGGGTGATCATTGCTCGGCACAACATCGAGGGCCGAAGGGCCTGTTCTGTGCTGTACTGTTCTATTCTATAAATAAAGATTGTTTTTTAAATAGATTGCATGCCAATCCATCGGCTTTCCATGGCATCACTTCTAGGGATTTCCCTCATGTCTCCCGGAATATGTCCAACCAAAATTAGCAACCCTAGTGCCAACCCATGACCCCCACTCATCCCCGCAGCTCGTTATAACCCCTATGCCAACTTAGTGCCAACGCATGTCAACATATGTCCCCCAATCACCACCCCTTTCCCTTACACCCTCCATGCCAACTCACCCAGTATCCACCATGGTTCGACCTCAGGAGCCATGCTGAGATTAAATAAAATAAAGTTCTAAGCATCTATTATAGACCCCACTATATTCAAAGACACTCTCATTGATACAAGCCCATTCAATACATTTAAACCCCTTCAAATTCGTAATCTCTCACAAAAATAAACATTTATATTCATAATTCCACATCAAAGACAGCTAATCCCTATTAACAACTTGGAGCTGTCAATCAAACTATGAATTTAGGAAACCTTGCAGAGACAATGATTGGTTGTGGAAACTGTCAAGCAGTAATAATGCTATAATGATAGCCGGTACGGTTGTGCCAAACAGATAGCAATTTAAATCATATGCACCATTTTTTAAAACTCAGTGGCACAGACAGGCTGTTTTTCCTTAATTTAAAGGGCATGGGATTGAAATAACTTTGCCGCTTGACAGTTCCAGAGCACTTATCCGTTTTCTGTGAGAAATTATGTTTAAACGAAAATGAGGTCTGTTTGAACTCAGCACTGAGTTCAAATGGCCCTGCTGAATTTGGGGTTCTCCCACGTGTGAATCACATCCTGGCCCCTTTCCCTGAACGGCAAAAAATAGGATCTGTTGAAAATGGGGGTGGGTCTCCTGGATTCGGGATCCTGGTACCATTTGGGATAAGGCCACGATTCTGCAGAAATCAAGCCTTTGCTTAAATTTTCACTGAATAGGCTTGCAAGGAGGAACATAGATCCATAATCAGAATCGGGGGTATGCCATTCAGTCTTTTATCAAAGGCTTATTTATCTTCTATCTCAATTTCACCTTCCTGTGCTATCCCCATATTCCTTGATTCCCTTACTATTTATTAGTGTTGTATCCAGTTTCTACTGATGTTTATCACCCACACAAGTCTTCTCCTAGTTTAATTACCCATTCCCTGCCCTAAATCCTCTTTCCCTTCTCCCTCATGTAAGTATCAACCCTCCCTTTATATGCATCAATACCATCTGCTCCAACCGTTCCATATGGCAAGAAGTTCTACAATCTAACAAGTCTCTCTTCAAAGAAAATCCTTTAAAATTATTTAATTGATCTGCTTGTGTCTATCTTAATATATGTTTCCGATTATTGATTCACCCATGGCCAGAACTTAAGAAGGAAAAAACTTAAAGTCCAGATAAATTGCACTGTAGTTACCCAAATAAACCAGGGAGAAAATAGTAGAGACATTAGCATTGATATATAAAACCTCAATTAACTGAACTGTATTCGAGGACTGAAGACAGTAATGCCAACTTTCAAAAGGGAAGGTAAAACGAACCTCGTGAAATATAGACCAGTTAGTGGCAGGGAAGATATTGAAATCTTTGCTTAAAGGTAAATATAAGAGTATAAGAAGAATTGTCAGTGCGAATTTTGAAAAGAAAGATCAACAGAAGTTGATGATATCACAGGAGTTGGAGTTATACCAACGTATCCACTGCCAATCAGGTTTGAAAGCATAAAATGGAGCAACAACTGGTAACTAAGTGACACCAATGAAAGCTTCAGGTAATCTCCTTCATAACATTTATGGATATGGGGTTTTTCCTCAAAGTATGCTTCCTCTATAAGCACCAAAAACATAATTCAAATAGTTTTCTTACTTCTAAACTTTCATCTTAAATATTATTATAGTCACACATTCTAAAAAATACCTGAGGGACATGGAAAGCCCATTCTGTATTAGAGTAGCATTTAGACAAATATCTTAGCTTTGTGCCCATTAAGTTTTATTATCAAAAGAAGTACAATTAACTCATGCAACATGCAATTTCACAGAAAATATGGTTAATAACTTACAAAACTGGGAGATGGGAGCATCCAACTGGGGTACATTTCCTCCCTTGGCATTAAGTTTTTGGATTTGAGTTGGAGGAATAGGCTTGTGGGATTGACCAGTTGCACGGTACATTGCCTGAACCCAAAGGATGCGGTCCTGTTCATCATCGCTGGCAAAGATCACAGTGTCTCCTTCTTTAACTGCATTAAAGAATGCCCTACCACCCTCCAAACCTAGACGGTAAATTATTTAACAATTATGAGAAGAGTATACACATTTGCATTCCTAAATCAGCAGACATTAATGCAATTAATATACCTTTGCAACAGTTCAGGAACTGCATTTGCCTGGATTCACATAGCTATCGCCACTTTTGAGACACTCGTACCAAAAGATCTTTGCTCATACACAAACCAAAGATTTATGAAAACACTTTGTTCAAAAAGTTTGGAAATACTTTTTAAAAAAAACTAGTAATGGAATCCAATGTATAAGATGCACTGAAATATATGGACAATTCTCCATATTGCAGGTTATAAAACCTGTGCGACACATACAATGGCTATTGCCACTTGTTCAACAGACATTCGTAACTGTGAACTGTGAACCACTTACTTAACATATTAAGGACTACTTTTACATTATTAGCACTGATTTCTAACCACAATAAAGTGTCTGAATAATTTCTCCGCTGTTGGGATTCTCCGTTTTGCCAGCAGCCCGGGGGTTTCTCGACAGCATGGGGCTGCCCCAAAATGGGAAACCCCATTGGCCAACCGGTGAAACGGTGCATCCAGACAGTGTGCCACACCAGAAATCTGGTGCGACGGAATGGAGAAACCCGCCACGGTCTTTAAAGTTGGTGTTGTCTGAACAGCTTGACAGCTTGTTTAAAGGTGAACTCAATCAAATTTTACCATTGGGACTTTCAATAGTTTACTCACAAAATCATTTGCTCCCTATGCAAGCGGCCTGACCCACATGAAACGTGAGGCTGCACTTGGTCGGGCCAATCCATTCCATTCTTTTCCTGGAGTCTCGACAGGATGGTATCGTAAAAGGACAGTATACACAATTTGCCAATTTGCTATTTGAAATTCCACAGGGAGGTGGCTTTTTGAAACAGAGCGGACAAATCAACAGGGGTGGGATGGGGATTTTCTCTCCATAACAGCACTATGGGTGTACCTACACCACAGGTGCTGCAGCAGTTCCAGCGCCAGCCCATTACCACTTTCTGAAAAGCAACACGGGATGGGCAATAAATGCGATGTCAACATCTCGTAAATGAATAATGCAAAAAACGTCAGGAAACAGGAAAAATAGGATAGGAATAGGAAAATAACTCAGAGGAATTATTTCCAGAGGGAGGTGGAGGCATTAATCTGTTGTAGAAATATGGCAGAGCGTAATGGAAAATAGCATAGAACCTGTATTTACATATTTACATATTAAATAAACTCCCTCCCACCTGCAGGCCTGCCTAAAACTTGTTTCAGGGGGAAAATAGGTGCCATGGCCCTCATCAGACATTTAATGCTGAGCTGCCCATTTTTCAAGTGGTTGGTAATTCAATTTTTCCCCTTTATTCAATTACTCTTGAGAAGTTTATAATTAATTTTATGATTTTTAAAAACTTACCCTAAATTCTTGCAAAGTCTTTTTGCCAGCTGTGGTTCAGTTGTTGGCACTCTCACCTCTGTGTCAGAGCAATACCAATCCTTGAGGACAAAATCAAGGATGGCACACCTGTGCAGCACTGAGGGAGTGCTACACTGCCAAAGGTCTTTTGGGTGAGACGTTAAACCAAGATCTCTCAGTTGGACATGCAAGATCTCAGGGCACTATTTTGAACAAGAGCAATGGCGGTAGGCAGTTCAGGCCATTACTTATCCCTCAATTAACATCGCTCAAATGGACTAACTGGTCATTATTGCATTGCTGTTTGTGGGAGCCTGCTGTGCACAAATTGGCTGCTGCTTTTCCTGCTTGACAACACTGACTACAGTTCAAAAGCCTTTCATTGACTGTAAAGTGCTTTGGGAATGGCATTCTATAATTGCAAGTCTTTCTTTTTTCTCTGAAAACTTTAGACTATCTGCAGTTAGTTCATTCTAATGCAATCGCGCATAGATTACAGGCAAGGGAGGGAATGGCTAGAACTGAATTGAACCATGAATCAGCAGCATCTAGTTTGATCACTCGGCACAGGAAGGTACGTGTGAATAACTGATTAGTTATATTATACATGTGGGAGCATTAAATCAGTGCTCATTAATGCTTTATAAACATATATTTTGTAATTCAGTTTTATTTACTATAGATTTCCTCTCATTCTGATTTATTACATCCTTGTTGCCCTGATTTTCTGCTGTTTCCTGTGTCCTCACAGGAACCACCAATTAACCTACTCTTAGCTACTAGCAGGCACATCAATAGAGACTTGTTGACTCGTTGTCTTTTCTTCCAGTTATAGTTTGGTTTCTGACATTTGATACCATCTTTCCTCAGCAGCATGGCTAAGATTGAGGATTAAACCAGCCTACCCTGCAGTAAACACCACTGGTGCGGCCACATTTGGAGCATTGCGTGCAGTTCTGGTCGCCGCATTATAGGAAGGATGTGGAAGCATTGGAAAGGGTGCAGAGGAGATTTACCAGGATGTTGCCTGGTTTGGAGGGAAGATCTTATGAGGAAAGGCTGAGGGACTTGAGGCTGTTTTCGTTAGAGAGAAGGTTAAGAGGTGACTTAATTGAGGCAAACACGATGATCAGAGGATTAGATAGGGTGGACAGTGAGAGCCTTTTTTCTCGGATGGTGATATCTAGCCCAAGGGGACATAGCTTTAAATTGAGGGGAGATAGATATAGGATAGATGTCAGAGGGTCCTTTATTCAGAGAGTAGTAGGGGCGTGGAATGCCCTGCCTGCAACAGTAGTGGACTTGCCAACACTAAGGGCATTCAAATGGTCATTGGATAGACATTAAGGGAATAGTGTAGATGGGCTTTAGAGGGGTTTCACAGGTCGGCGCAACATCGAGGGCTGAAGGGCCTGTACTGCGCTGTAATGTTCTATGTTCTATGGTCAAATGTGCTCCAATGCCCTTCTATACAATATACCTATTCAATTGTTTTATTAACACCTCAAGTGCATTGCATCTATACTTGGACAGTTGCAACTGAATGAGGTTAGCCCACAGAAGGCAGAAGCTCACCCAACAGTCCTGCACTTTTTCACAAGCCAATCCATACACTTACATTCTTCCAATACAACACATTTTGTCGCCTCTAGAAAGGCATCAAATTAATTCTTGAAACAATAATAATTTATGGAGTGAACAGATCTTCTGTGGCGTTTTGCATGAGTACGAGCATATAATGGAAAGGTGATATCTGAAGTGTGATGGCTGAAGTGTGACAAAGAAGTAACTGATGCTAACAAGAAAAATGTGCTAGGCGCAAGAACTTTAATATGTTGTTAGCATTGTGTTGCAAGGAGTGACTAAAGACCACATGTAATCTTGAAATAGAAGTAGAATTAAAGGGGCAGGAGGGAATGATAACAGGGTGTGCAGCTATTATTTGATCTTCATTTTAAAGTCATATGTTCTTTCCTTATTTTTATAATATTCTTTATAGATAATTGTCAAAACTGCTTGCAATTTAGTCAGCAGAACACTTAACGATTCTCCTGCAGGCCGACAATCAAAGTTGAAGTACTTTGGCACGGCCACTGGAGGGAGAACGTAATTACAGTATTCACAATGTTACATAGTCAATGTGCGTTATAAATGTAGACATAACCCCCCCTCCCAACAATAAAAATTAAAAGCCCCAGCATAAAAAAGTGGAGCACAATACGGGGTGCCCAGGGTAGACAGCAACACTAAGAGGGGAACTAAACTACCAACGAGGGAAGGGGAGGGGAGGAGGGGGAGGAAGAGGGGGGACCTCATGTAAAAACCGTTGTAAATAAGACACAAACTTGTTTGTAAACACCAGATACACATGAGCTGTTATGCTATAAAAACTGGAAAACACCAAGAAAAATATTTTTTAAAAAAAGGTGGACATATGAATTTATCATGGAAAAAGTTGACATGGAATTGATTTAAATTTATTGTCCCGTTTACCAACGTACAGTGAAAAGTACTGTTCTGCGTACAGCGTACAGTCCAGGCAGAATTGGATAAATGTATGAGAGCAGGAAATAAAGTTTCAGAGACAGGATCAATGCTGGGATCAATGCACCTGGTCTAAAATGTCAATGCTTTTGCTATTTACAGATTAAATTTCATTTGTATTGCACTGTTAAAATGACAATTTGCATTTTCCAAAACATCCCAAGGTGTGAATGGACACCAGGCAGTAGTTGGTGATGATTTTGTGGAGGAGATCAGGTGTAGTAAAAAGATAGATTTATGGAGGACTTTGTATGTGGTAACAGGGGTAATAAAATTGAGTAGTTGTTTGAGAGCGCAGGACTAAGAAGGCTGAAATCTCTGCCACTGAATATGCAGTGGGAGGGAAAGGCAAAGATACAAAGGTCAAAAGTCAGAAAATGAAGAATATAGAATGACACACACAGCTGGAGAGAATTCAGTTTCAAAGTGGGAAGACATCGTGGAGAGGGATTGTAAACTCTTAATTTAACTTGTTAAGTGATAGATGGACGGTGGGAGGCTAGTTTCCAGGATTAACCATTATAGTGTGGGCCTTCTATCAGGTGTGGGCCTTCTACAAAAGGCGATGATCCATCATGGCAGATTACTGCCAAGGCAGGGAAAATGAAAATCATGAAGAATGGCATGCTGGATGACGGCTGCTGCAATGATGAATGGGCCTTTTTGAAAAAAGTTATGGGCCTTTTACTTAAAGTTATAGTGATGATATGATGAAACATCAGTAAAAGCCATAGAAAAGCCACTTTCTATGCAGCTTTTTCATGTTACATTGCTTTCTATAGACGTTAGTGTTGAATTGATTCAATAGTTGTGCACTGAAGCCTTTCACCTGGCTGTGGGTCAGTGTAATCCACTGTGTATCCGTCCAGTTGCAGCAGTTCCTGAGGCTCAGCTTTTTTCTCGCGGTAGCTGCACATTGCAAATGTATACTGGCTGACCTGAATAAATAAAGAGAAACGGATGAAAAATAATTTGCCTTTTCTTTAAACTTACCACGTTGCATAACAAAATCTATACATTTGTTGAAAATTTCCCAGCACAGTCATCTGTGGCACCTTGGCGATTGCCATGACGTGTCGGGAAATGTCAGATGCACTGCCCATGATTTTCAAAACAATCGGCATGTTTTGGTGCAGAGGTGAAGTTCCACATTATGATGTGTACTCAAAAAATTCCCACTGATTAATTAGTTACTTCCTTAAAATTAATGAAGCACAAACATAAAACAGATGGGCTAAATATATTTTAATTGAAGAGATTAACACAGGGACCCTGCAATAAAATCTTTTAAAAATTGACTTTGAAACTGAGAAACCATTACGATATTTCGTCGCAACGGTTAAACTGTATCGCTTTTGTAGCAGATTTACATCACGGTAATGGTAGCTCTGCACCCCAATGGTAGCTCTGCCACCCCATGCATGCAATGCTTGTTGCCATTTTTAGCTGGTTTGTTAGGTGGCACGATGTAACCTTGTAAAATAAATTATTTAATTTGTGTTTACCTTTTGAAAAGGGCCAATCATTTTCAAGAGCAATGGGCATATCAGGCAGAAGACGTTGCTGGAGGAAATAACTTATAAAGGGAATAAAGGAGAGGATAAATAATAGCCTTGTCGGTTAAGCAAGGTTGTGCCTAAGGAAGCAGAATTAAAAGAGGTCATTGGACAAATTATCGTAACAGTCATGTTAAAGATTCTCCTGAATACTAATCCGGTACTGTATAATCATAATCTATGCAGCATAATTGGTGGCGCTGCACTTCAAAATAAAAGGAATAAAATGCTGAATTTCCTACTATTAAATTACTGTATATATTTACCCATGCTTTGTAAAAGACTTATGTGGCAGAGATGTCAACAATGCAGAGCTGCTCAAATTGTGAATTGTTTAGAAATAACACTTGTTAGGGCTCTGAACTAACCGACAGTGTTGTGTTGAGCTATAGCTTGTGCTGATGTTTGTGCACTCTATCATTCAGTTCAGAAAATGTTAGGAGTGACATCCTGTCACAAACAATGTGAGTTGACCGCCTTGGTGCCAGTCACGTTTAAGCAATCCTTAAATCTCAGTCATCAGAGCAATTGTTGTCAGAACTGCTGTAAATGGCAGCTCTCACTCCTCTTAGTTTGCTTCTGGATAGCACGATGAATTCAATGTCATGTTCTTGATGCAAGTCACTGAGCCGCAGGGTCTTTTGCAGGCTCTGTGAGCCTCAATATGCCTTCAGGACACCATCAGACTGCATCAGACCCCAGCTCACATTTGGCAATGAAGTTTTGGATTGTCTGAAAGGAAAAGCTGTTAGAAAACATAGGATTTTCCAGGCTCCAGGCTAGGTGCTTGTACAGCGTTCCACTATTTAAAGATTTCAAAGGTATAAAGGTGATCTTACACTGCAAATTAGATTCTTTGATTACCTCATGATTTTTGGATTACCTCATTCTTTACGAGTGCCACCTTAAGCTCTACAGCCTCAGTGACTACAACGAACTCTGTCAAGAACGTCACAGCGCTTTAATTGTCAACCACTCTACATGACAGCCTTTGAATAATCTGTGAACAGCTGAAGCTCTCATTTAGATATTTAGCAAAACGAGTACAAGCCATTTTTAATGACAGATTGCATCAGAATTTTGTATAACTTTTGTTCTAATGATTCCAAAGATGCGCAGGTCAGGTGGATTGGCCATGCTAAATTGCCCCTTAGTGCCTAAAGGTTAGGTGGAGTTATGGGGATAGGGCGGGGCAGGGGGCCTAGGTCACGTACTCTTTCAGAGGGTCGGTGCAGACTCGATGGGCCAAATAGCCTCATTCATGCTCTGTAGGGATTCCATGATTAAAAGGACAACAACATGTGGTCCTGTTGTACTGGGAGAAAGCACCTCTACATATCACATGTCTAATAAAAACATTGCGGTCTTGAATTCTAAGAAGCAGGTTGAGCACCAGCTCTGATATCCTAGCTAGATCCTTTGATAAAGTACATACTGTTACAATACATATTATCGTCATCTGCAATCCCTCATTTTGAGGATAATTCTTCCTTGCTGATTTAATTGAGGTGTCAGTGTTGGCTGATCATTTATGGCCTGTATCTTAACCTTACAGGTTCTCCCACAGTGAGGACATCTGTTGTCAACTGTTGAGGTTGGTAGTGGGTTGGTGGCTTGAGCAGCCGCACCACTTCCCATCTCTCTCAGTGGCTTCTCTTGTTGATTTCAGGTCTTGACATCATTTTTGATTTTGGATTGCCATTTTGGACACAATTAGGCAACTACTTTCCATGTGTTGATGTTAACAGAGCAAATCTTCATGGAGGCTTTGAGATTGTCTTTGAAACATTATCTTTGGTCCTTGAGGGAACAGGCTCCATGGTGTAGCTCTGGGTAGATTTCCTGCTTGGGCAGTCTCAAGTCGGGCATGTCCTGTTTATCTCAGCTGATGTGAGCTTATCATGGCTTCTATACTTGACATTTCTGCGTCTTGGAGGATTATCTTTTGTCCTATACATATATATCTGAATTATACATATATAGCTCAGGTGGAATACAAACCAGTTAATACATACTTAATTTCACACAATCTTACCCAAACTTAGCAGTGAATTTATATGTCACCATTGTAGAAAATACTGTTTTACTTTCAAGGACAGCAGAATCATGGGAACACCACCACCTGCAAGTTCCTCTCCCAGTCACTTATGATCCTGTCATGGGATTTAACTCTTGGAATATCCTTCCCCATAGCACCAAATCAGCACCTCGTGGGTTACAATGGTTCAATTAGGCAGCTCTCTAACACCGTTTCAAAGACAATTAGCAATGGGAAACAAAGGATGGCCTTTCCAGCGCCACCACATCCCATGAAAGAATATGAAAATATTCACTTCCTCTTAAAACAACTATTTTGCATTCTGCTTCCATTAATTTTTCTAATATGACATTCCATGCAGGTTTCTGCATAAGAACGCTCCAATTTCTCCTTTCATACTTTCTCAATGACTATCTTAAATTTATGCCCTCTAATCACTGACTACATAACTATTTTCCCTGTTTACTTCAGAGAACCTATCATAATTTCGAACACCTCTTTTAATCTCTTCTTTATGTTCATCAATACCAGTTATCAGAAGGAACTTGGAAACTTTCCGAATCCTTCCTGTTCTATTGCAGTATCGCCTCCTGTCAGTTAAATTCCAGATATAGATGGCTATATCTAACATTATATGAAATCTCAAAGAAAGAAACAACTCGCACTTAGAAGTGAACATTTAACCTGCACAACCTTTGACATGAAGGGGCAATCTTTTCATGGCCAATCCACCTAACCTGCACATCTTTGGACTGTGGGAGGAAACCGGAGCACCCGGAGGAAACCTAAGCAGACACAGGGAGAATGTGCAAACTCCACACAGATCAAATAGTGCCTTTCATGATCTTAGTATTTCCCAAAGTGGTTCACCATCAATTAAGTACTTTTAAAGTGCAGACACGGTTGTAATATAGGAAACCAATTTGCGCATAGCAGTGCTCTGTGAATAGGAACAAAATATATGATCAGCAAATCTACTTTTTGGTGATGCAGGTCTAGCGATAAATGTTAGCCAAAACACCGGGAGAATTCCTCAACTCTTCTTCAAATAATAACTATAGGTTATTTTACATCCACCTCACAGGACAGATGAGCTTAAATTTAACACCTCATTGAAAAGCGACACCTCTGTCAGTGCAGCATTCCCTTAACATTGCACAGAAAATGCATCAGGATAGACTATGTACTCTAATCTCTTCAGCAGGTCAGATCACTGAGCCAAGGCTAACACCAAGGAACTAATTACATATTATTATTTTATTATTTTATGAAGGTACACTGTTAAAGATGCAATTTCAAAAAAGGTGAAAAAGATGGTGATTCCCCAAATGTTTCACCAAGGGCGTGATTTACTGAGCAATCCGCCGCATGTTTTTCGACTGCGGAGTTGGCCCACTGGCGGGATTTCTGGTCCCGTTGTCAATGGGATTTCCCGTTGAATGCACTCTTTGTTGCTGGGAAACCTGAGGGAGGGGTGCACCGTTGGTGGGATCGGAATATCCCGCCGGTGTGAACAGCCGATAAATTCTGCCCCAAATGTGCCAAGTGGTGTGGTGAGGAGCAATGTGGACTGAGAATACTTCATATATTCAATCCTTTGTTTTTGCTGAGTCAGTTTATCTCAGGGATGGTGGCAGTGAAGTCGTAGGGAGCATGAGAAGTCAACAATTTCATGAAAGTATTCATGGCCATCAAGGGCAAATAATCGTTTTTTTCCTGATCCAAGAAAAGTAACTTTCCAACCGCTGAATGTGAATTGGGGCCAAAGGAAGTCACCAGCATGACTAGCTACCTGTTGGACGGCATGGAGACCACGGCAAAGTCGTCCCCGCTTATGAATAACTTATTGCAAATTCTGCATGTGGCAAACTAACACCCTTCCACTTGGTTGTCAAACAACTTTTTCACATCAAGGAAAGATCTAAAATTATGCGATTGATATTCGAAATAGGACAGAGAATTCTTTGGCATCCATGTTCCCTCAGGTTTTTAAAAATTTATTTATGGCATTTGGCTGTCCATGACAATGGCAGAATTTATTGCCTTTTGCGAAACCGGCTTATTCAACTGCTGCAGTCTTTGTAAAGTAGGTATTCCCTCAGTGTTATTAGTCAGGGTGTTGTTCATAGCTGCACTAACAACCAATGTAAGGTAATTAATCACAATAGCAATGCGTCTCATTTACGCTTGCTAGAAGCGACATACATTCATACAAAGGGACACGTTCTCTGCAAACAAACGGAAAATGTTCAAGCCTTGGGCCTTTTTTCAATTACTCAGGAGCTTGGGGAGCGAATAATTCACCATTGCTACCTCCATGGCAATGACTAGGCCAATTAGAGCCAACTTGTCAACCAATCAGCACCCTTTTCTGCTGTGATCATTTGAAATTTGCATTTCACCTGATGAGCACGATATTTAAGTGCTATACCAACATGTGGCCGTTTCCACAACAGATTCCCTTCCTTAAAGACATAAATGAACCAGATGGCCTATTACAAAACTTCAGCAATTTAATAATGACCATTATTTCAACTAACTTTTGATTCCAGATTTATTTACTTGACTGAATTTTCTTTCCTTAACTGCACAATGGGATTTGAACTCATATCACTGAATTATTCATCCAAACCTCTGTTACTAATAAAGTAACAGGGTGGCATGGTGGCACAGTGGTTACCACTGCTGCCTCACAGCGCCAGGGACCCAGGTTCAATTCCAGCCTTGGATGACTGTTTGTGTGGAGTTTGCACTTTCTCCCCGTGACTGCATGGGTTTCCTCCGGGTGCTCTGGTTTCCTTCCACGGTCCAAAGATGTGCAGGTTAGGTGGACTGGCCATGCTAAATTGCCCCTTAGTGTCCAAAGATGTGCAGGTCAGGTGGGGTTACGGGGATAGGGTGAGGGAGTGGACCTAGGTATGGTGGTCTTTCAGAGGGTCGATGCAAACCCAATGGGCCGAATGGCCTCCTTCTGCACTGTTGGGATTGTCTGGAAATAACCAATATGCCACCGTATTTGCTGGGATTCTAAGCAACTAAACTCTGCTGAAATATGTGTGGACATGTATGTGTGTCGATGTTAGAAGATAAAATGATTTGTCTTTACTGTAAGATCATCCACAGTCATATCGTTTGGTGGTGCTCAGTGTCAGTGTTCCAGCCTGAAGAGCGGCGATTCAAGAATGGTACCAGAGAGCTGCAAGTACTTTTAGAACAACACTGTGGCATGAGCCTTCAAGAAAAGAGGGGAGTAACTTTGAAGGAATCTTAAGCCTGAAGGGCTAAATAAGTGTTTTGTAAGATAATTATGTTTTGGGACCGCCTCTTCAAATCAAAGTAAAATGGAGGAATGAAGCGAGTCATGTGATCTGCTGTGAATTCTGCCTGACAATGAGCTTGGGTTGCTTGTCACCATGGTGACAGGGGTGAGATTTACTGGGAGCAAGTTGTGAAATATTCTCACCAGAAATCAAAGCAAGAGCGACTGATCTGACAGTGGATAGGTTTTAGGCCCCTGAGCTTTTGGACAGAAAGAGAGGGGGAGAGAGAAAAAACTCACAGAGTCAAAAGACTACAGTTGGTGTGGCCAGCAGAGTGGAGAACTGTGGCCACCTGAGGAAGGAGCAGTGCTCCGAAAGCTCGTGTTTGAAACAAACCTGTTGGACTTTAACCTGGTGTTGTAAGACTTCTTACTGAGAAAAAACTATCACCAAGCTTGCCACGAGGTCCATAGAGATTTGAAGATTTTGCAGACTGCACAAATTAACTCCATGGAGCGGTTGAAGCCACCAATGAGACTCAGATTTCTTGGTAATGTGGACACCAACTGCCGTGTCTTTAAACAACAATTTAATCTGTTTCTCACTGCAGTAAATTTAGGAGATCAATCAGATTTGCGTGAGGTAGCGATGCTCCTAACAGTGGCAGGGCCCAAAGCAATCGCTGTGTTTAATATGTTTAAATTTGCAAACGATGAAGATAGTAAAAGTTTTAACAAAGTAACTTTAAGATTTGATGAACATTGCACTCCCAGAAAGAATGTAATTTAAGAATTCTATGTGTTTACATCATGTTTACAGAAGAACGAAGAATCCATAGATGATTTCATCACTGATTTAAAGTTAAACTCTAAAACCTGTAATTTTTCTGCGGTGGAATCTTCCATGATTCGGGACCAAATTGAAATGAAATGAAAATCTCTTATTGTCACGAGTAGGCTTCAACGAAGTTACAGTGAAAAGCCCCTAGTCGCCACATTCCGGCGCCTGTCCGGGGAGGCTGAGGGAACAGTTGCTGAGGGAATCGGAGCTGTCTTTGGAACAAGGAGTTAAGAGTTGTCAGGCTCACAAGCTAGCAGCATGGCATTCTAAAATGTTTCTCAATAATGGCGGCGTCTTCATGAAGGAAAACACTCCGGTTGCCGCCCGTTTTCCAAAACGGCAGGAAACTTTGGAAAAAGGGAGGGAAAGTTCTTGCAACTCTTCGCACACCAACAAACAGATTAAAAATAAGAATGAAGTATTTTGGTGTAAAATATGTGGTCAAAGGCACAAATTAAGGCAGTGTCCAGCATTTGGCTAATTTTGTTCCAGATGCAAAGGAAAAAAAATCACTTCACTCAGAATTGTTACTCTGAGCTCAACCCCAGATCAGTCAGCACAGTGGAAGACACATCATTGCTTGTTGGAGTAATAACAAAGAAGAATGATTTTTTGGAGACATCAAAAAATTCTCCAGCACTTAAAAAATTGCAAACTGATGCTCCATTTAAAATACATGCGGTGATGAGGAAAGGGATGTAGTGATAGCAGGTTGTGTTGTAATTCACCAACTGATCATCAGGAGCCTCATTAGTATATAAGTGAATGTTAGAGTAAGGTGACCTGAGACTGACGAGGGAGCTGGAGAGAGATTGGGATTGTGCATGTTCATCTGTTATTTCATCTGTTGTTTTGTATATATTTGACCCACAGTTAATGTTATATAATCGTTTATAGGTTAGCTACAAGTGTTCTTGTAATATAAATCAGGCCACCTGACTAGAACATTACAACACATATGTCGTAAGGTTAGCAGTCCATTAAAGCATTAATAAGGGTTAATTTTTCTGTAGTTTGGAGTATTAGGTTTTACATTAACATCTTAAAACTTCAAATCTTATCATTAAATGTCTTTAAGCGGTGGAGGGGAATTAAAACATTTTTGAAAAGTTATCAGTCTCTACGTGGATTGTAACAAAGGATATGGAACCAATGGTTGATAAAACTGCTTGTTAGAAACAGAACAATCAGTTTTTACAACCAGTAGTCTAAGAATCAGAAATGGTCACATATGATGGAAGCTTCAGCTCATCTCAGGGGGCAAATGGTAATGAAAGCAGCCGATTGAGAGTGAAAGAAATAAACAACCCTAGTAGTAAGAATTCAAAGAGAGTGGTTGGGGCTGGGTAAGGATGGGAGGAGGAAAATCAAAGGACAAACACAGCAAAAAATAACTGCAGAATCGATACTCGTTAAGAAATCATCATACATCCACAAGCTTCCTGTAAATACACACCAGTTACATAGAATCCCTATCATATCACAGAATTCCTACAGTACAGAAGGAGGCCATTCGGCCCATCCAGTCTGCACCAACCCTCTGAAAAAGCACCCTAACTTGGCCCAAGCCCCCACCCTATTCTCGTAACCCAGTATCCCCACCTAACCTTTTGGACACTAAGGGGCAATTTATCATGGCCAATCTACCTAACCTGCACATCTTTGGACTGTGGGAGGAAACTGGAGAACCCGGAGAGGGAAACTCACGCAGACACGGGGAGAACGTACAAGCGCCATACAATCAGTCACCCAAGGCTGGAATTGAACCCGGGTCCCTGGCACCATGAGGCAGCAGTGCTAACCACTGTGTCACCGTTGTCACATTCAGTCATCTAAGCTGTATGTAAGTACAGGTTGAGTCCCCTTTATTCGCAATTCTCGAGGCCAAGAGTGTCTTGGATTCTGGAATTTTTCGAATTTTGGAATACCAAGCTGCAAAAACCCTCGGACACAGCTCGGAGTTACTGGTTGGTGCTGTGTCTGACGGAGGGTACGTAGTTTCCCTCCTGACAGGGAATCAGGTCCCGGCTTCAATTCTTTTGGTGCAATTAACTTGTGCCGTCAATCTGCATGGGTGTTCGGCCAAAAGAACAGGACACAATGCTAGGGATAACCAACAATGAGCAGATTTCAGAGTTTTTCAGATTTTGGAATTTCGAATAACGGATACTCAACCTGCAATATATTTCAACAAGTAAGACATCATAACACATTTTACTGAAAAACAATTGGTGCTGAGGCCAGGATTTCCACATTTATTGGCGATTCAGGTGGGAAAAATGGCGTGGAAGCTGCCAGCGCCAACAACAGCTTTCCCCCTGTACAGTTCGGCTGGTAGCTAAAGAAATGTGAAGGAACGGGTCCCACATCCAGGAAAGACGTTCCTGATAGCGTTGGAGTCTAGAACCAGGGCTCACAGTCTAAGGATACGGGGTAAACCATTTACAACTGAGATGAGAAGGAATTTCTTCACCCAGAGAGTGGCCAGACTGTGGAATTCTCCACCACAGAAAGCATTTGAGACCAAAACATTGTATTTTTCAGGAATGAGTTAGATATGGCACTTGGGGTGAAAGGGATAAAAGAATTTTGGGGAAAGTGGGAGCAGACTACTGAGTCAGGTGATCAGCCATGGCCATAATAAATGGTGGAGCAGGTCGGAAGGGCTGAATGGCCTCTTCCTGCTTGTATTTTCTAAGTTTCTATATAAAGCTGGTGGGACAGGCTGATTGAACCCGCCCGCCAGCGGGTTCAAAAGATCGGGGATTTTCAGCACCTCCTGCTGCCTGTTTTGCCTTTGGCTGGCAGCGTGATCTCCTGGTCCCACCGCGGCGAGAAAACCTGCGGCGGGGGTTCACCGTCTGTTAGACTGGAAAAGCCCACAGGTGGGAACGGCTATAAAATCCCCCTTACTCAGGCCACCCGATACAAAAAACTAAAAATAGAACCCCCCCCCCAAAACAACATCACCCCAAGTAACATTCCCCCCAATAATGGAACACCCCCCCCAAACAACATCCCCCCCACCCCCAAGTAACACCTCCCCCCCTCCTCAATGGAACACCACCCCATGCAACATCCCCCCATCACGCCCATCCCATGGAACATCACCCCACACAACACCCCCATCGGCACTGCCCCAGGGCAGTTCCCTGTGCAGTGCAACGGGGCAATGCCAAGGGCAGTAGCCAAGCAGTGACGGGGGCATGATTTTCTCCCCACTGAGAAATGCACTCACTTGATCTCCTCACCATATGCACATGTACGCCGTGGGAGACCTGTCTTAATTCATGTTGTGTGTTCTCACGCCATTGGCGGGATTCTCATTGCATTGGGGGGGGGGGGGAGAGAGGTGATGACAATGGCATTAATTGCATTTTGGGCCTCCTCTTGGCTCCCGTCGCCATTCACGCACGCTGTGAACTGGAGCGCAAATTCACAGGCAGAGTGACTAAGTTTGAGAAAAGTAATAAAAGCACTACTACCCAAAAATGGTCTTTACATTGTGGGGCATGTAAAGAAAATGATAAAAATCTGAAATGGAAGTCCTCCGCAAGGGCATCAAAAACCTTTTCCTGCTGTCTCCCATTGAAGATAATAGTGCAAGGTAAAATGCTGCAACTACTACTGAAGTGGGCTAATAGCATCCTTAGAATGTGCAATGTACTTGACATAAATAGGTTACATGATACAGTTAAATCAGTACATCAACAAAATGTTTCACCAAGGGTGCCCTGTTATGGAGGATAGGTTTTTCCCAATGGAACTGGAAGTGCATTATTTGGCATAGTTTCTTGACAGTAAGAAATTCATTAACCATGACATTTCAGCTAAAGCTAACCATGTTTTGATGACACACACTGAATCTGCACACTTATATTGTGGAGTACCATTAACTCCATAAGGTAAGACAGTGGAAATATAGATCCAGTATAAAAGAATCTGAACAAATAACTAGCATGTTTGTATCTTAGTGAAGGGATACAAGACGTTTAATTGTTGCTGTTTTTGTTTAGAAGATTGCTGATGAAAAAAACACCTTAATATTAGCATCTTATATGGTAACGCAAAGTACTAGAGATCTGTGCACATGGGAAAGCAAGGTTGCCAGTATATTTTGACCATATTAATTCAGTGCTACCACCTGCTGTTCTTATGCACTGTTACAAAAATAGCTTACTCAATGGCTGCTTTCTTTGCTTTCAGCGTCCTGACTTTTGCACAATAAACCATTTGTTGAAACCCGGAAGGTTTACTGCGGTTGTACTGGGATGGCGGGAAGGGAGGAAAAGGAACCTGTGGCTTGCCTGCTTTGTTACATTGTGAATGTCAATTGGCAATGGAACAATCAGAGTCAGTAGGAATAATAACAACAAATAGTATTTATATTGCAGCTCTGACAGAGAAAATCGCTCCAGGGTGCTTCGCGGAGACGTAAGGAAGATGGACACCGAACTAAAGATGGAGCAATTCTGTGGAGTGACCAAAAGACTGATTAAAGAGATGGGGCGGGATTCACCGGCCCCCCACCGGGTGGGAAATCGCCGGGGGTTGGCATGAATACCACCCTCGCTGTCCTCCCAATTCTCCCGCCCCTACAAAACCGGCGTGGCGTGACTCGCGCCGCTCGCCTCGGAGAATGGCGGGGTCCAGTGCGACTCAATGGGCGCCGGGGCCGCCCGAAATCTCCAGCCCACGATAGGCCCAAATCCTGCCCGCCTGTAGCCGGTCCCCCGGCGTAAATCAGAGTAGGTTCCTTACCGGCAGACCTGGCGGCGCGGGCGGGCTCCGGGGTTCCTGGGGGTCGCGGGGGGATCTTGCCCCGAGAAGTGCCCCCACGGTGGCCTGGCCCGCGGTCGGGGCCCTGTGCCGTGGGGGCACTCTATTCCTTCCCCATCGACCGTTGTGGTCCTCCGTGATGGCCGATGCGGAAGTGAATCCCTGTGCGCATGCGCGGGGACGATGCCAGCATGCGCTGGCACTCCCGCGCATGCGGCGACTCACGTTGGTCGCCGGAGGCCCTTTGGCGCCAGTTGGCGTGGCGCCAGGCCCCATCCCGCCGGTGCACCAACCACTCCGGGGCGGTCCTAGCCCCTGAAGGTTCACACCACTCCGTCCCGCCGGGATCCCCTGCCCCATCGGGTACGGGAGAATTTATAAGTTCTTATAAATGGATAGGAAAGCAGTGAGATAGAGGAGATTAGAGAGTCACGTCCCTGGCAGGCTAAAGGGACATGTGTCAGTGGTGAAGCAGAAAGCAGCTGGATAAAGAGGAGGCCTAAATTTAAATAATGAAGAGTCATTGGGATGGGGTGGGAAGGGGAGAAGGGTTGAGTAAAGGCTACTAGAGAGAGGGGGACATAGCTGTGGGGGGATTTAAACAGAGTGTTAAGAATTTTGCCTTGTAGGGGAATTAATATAGGTCAGCAAGGATGAACCTGATGGGTTAAAGGGATTTAGGAGTAGGATATCGACAAGAGTGCTTTGGATGAGTTTAAATTTTCAGGGGATGGAAACTGGGAGACTACCCAGAAAACATTCTCGTGATCAAGTCTGGAGATGATGAAGTCACAAAGAAGAGTTTTGGAAGCAAGTGGGCTGAGTGCTGCTGCATGGAAGTAACTTGGCATTATCACTTGCTATTTACCCACTTGAAGACTTTAGAGGTCATCTCTTCCTCTCTTCCATTTGTTCTTCCCAAGCAATGTATCTGGATCCCCAGCAAAAAATCTCAACCTTACTGTATGAGGGTAATGAGGGTAAACTTTTAAATTCTCCTCAGTCAATGTTCTCATATGCTTGCCAAATTAGATTCCCAGTTTCATTTTAACTTATGCCAAATTATGGGTAGTTTGTTGCAGTCGGCTCATACCCACTCGGAACAGAGTTCTCTGCCCACACACATTTCAGTTTGGGTCCTGACAGCAGGCAGAGAGATGAATCTGTCAGTCTAAGCTATACTCAATCCAGAGATGTCCAGTGCAGTATCCCCTTTGCAAACAATATCGTCATCATCCATTTTAGTTGGCTTCATCTCCTTGACCATCATCCCTTCACAATATGAGATATTTGGGGATTTAATGTCAGCATTATAAATAAACATAAACTGTCTCTCTTTTGCATACAAGCCAAAATATAATGCAAATGACAAATTATTCTTTTGAGATATTACAAGTTTGTGATTGAAACGGAACTTGAATTAAATAAATTCATCGTTAAATTTGGTAACTATTTTTAAAATGAATATTAGTTGTTTTTAGCAATGCCATGAAATGAATTCCATGCCTTCACCTCTTCATCATTTATCTAACCTCTTGCAGTCAGTGTATGATCTGTTTTCTACTGGTTTCTCTTGTGCTTTTCCTGAACGGAATTACATAAAATCTACAACACAGAAATTGGCCATTCCATCTAACCCATCTATGCTTGTGTTTATAGTCCTCACAAGCATTTCTCACTCTAAGGACACGCTTCAACCAAATGGGAACAATGTCCTATAGCTCACAGTGTAGAGAAACACAACGCTATCTAACGTGACTTGGGTTAGATATGGGGATTCAGCGAGGAACATGTGGCTGAGGCCACACTTAGTCCCGTTTCCTGCACTAAGGAGCCCGATTCGCCGAAGCTCCTCAGTGCAGGGAGAGATTGGGATACCCGATCTCTTGAGCCCCCGACGCAACACCCCCCCAAGCTAAAACTCACTGTAAGGGGGTCCCCAGAGCCCCGTCAACATCTCTGGCGATCACCATTGTGCAAAAAATGCCAGCTCGGCACCTTGGCAGTGCCAGCCTGGCACCATGGCAGTCGCCTGCCAGCTGACAGTGTCACTGAGGCATCTTGGCAGTGCAGGCTTGGCACCCAGGTGGCCCTGGCAGGGTGTTAGGCTGGCAGTACCAGGGTGGTGCCAGGGCACCATCCTGCCCAGAGCGCATGCACCTGGGGCTTCCAATCCCCTGGGATACCCCCACAAATGCTGTTCCATCTAGTTCCTGTTTGTGGAAACCAGGACTCAACGGTGCTCGCCCGAGATCTCTAAGGTGAAGGGGATAGATCCTAATGCCTTGGTTAGTTCATGGAACTGGATAGTAAAATGAGACGAGCTGTCTCACTCTAATATGCAGATTTGCCAAAATGTGATCCCGCCCACAATAATAGTAATCTTTACTGTCACAAGTAGGCTTACATTAACACTGCAATGAAGAAGATACTGCGAAAAGCCCCTAGTCGCGGGGGCAGAAAATTCACTTTTATGCCGCAATCAGGCCCAGTGCCGGTCCGGCGATTCTGCGGGCCCCGAAAATCGGCGTGACCGGAGAGTTCAGCGTGCGGCCGGAGGGCCATTACCAGAGGCCAGCCCAGCAATCCTCCACTCCTGACAGGCCGAGTTCCCGATGGTGTGGAACTAGCCACCTATTGCCGGTGGGGATTCTCAGTCCACAGCCGCCCTGGTCAGGGGTGAGGGGATCGGAGGCCAGGAGGGGGCCTTATAGGCGGCCGGGGATTAGATCTGCGCAGTATCAGGCTCGTGCGCGTGGACGATCGTTGGGGGGGGGGGGGGTCGGGTCTCCTTTCCCTGTGTCGCTCTATAGTCCGAGTTCGCCATGGAGCTCGGCATGGCCGCTGGAGGCCACCGCCGTGCGCATGCACGGACTCCAAACCGGAAGTGCGGGGCCCATATCCGCAGATATAGTTGTGAGATTTACTCCGGGTCCCTGCTGGCCCCCTGCAGGACATTGAATTCGTTCTACATTCTATAGGAATTTTGGGAGTAAAACTTCACCATTTTTACGCTGGTGTTGGACATAGTCTCATTTTGGGACTTGTGGGAGGTGTGGCCATCTAAAATGGCCGCCCGCAAAGGATAAAGGGAATTGTGGTCCAGTCGGGACACAGACAGTACACAACCTCTGTGTATTGTGCAAAGGAAAACCAGACTTAACTGAAACTTGCACCTGTTAAAGGTCAATCACCAAGTTCCCCAGGAAAATAGACGCAAATTAAGGGATAAGCAACAGTAGCAGACCCCCCAGGCGACACCGCCCCTTATTTGGAAAGGCCTACGCACTTGGAACAATAATGCTAGGACCCGCCCAGCCATCAAGGTACCCAGCCCTAATTGGCCAGTATCGATTAGAGTGATTGAGACCCTATCGATCCATTGGATCCTGAGTTAACCCCGCCCAAAAGGGCACGAAAGAGAAGAAGGATAAGAAGCCCTGCACACTCGGGATCGATCTCTTTTGGGACCAACCTGTGCCCACACCAATCGCAGCATACCAACCAGCCAAGTTCAAGACCCGCGATCGTAACCTGAGAGAGACGAGCCGGAGCCGAGACGAACCTGACGATGCAGACATGCACATAATGAGATACAGACAGGCAGCTAATGAACACCGAGAACAGGACATAACCAATCAGCAGGCAGAATACTTGGGGGTGGTTTCATACTATAAAAGGGACAAGGCACTCACACTCCGACTCTTTCACTGGGGACATCTACAGAGTGCATCCGGTGTATATATCACGTAACGCATATAGCACGTGGCTAAGAGCTAGTCTGGTTCAGTCAGACAGAGAGATCACACTTAGGTTAGCAGAGAGTCGAACTCACAGAGAACTGAGCTAACTGTGTGACAGGTTCAATAAATCAAATTGAACTAACTGCAAGGTCTGGAGTCTATTTCAGTCACAGCTGCATCAGTTGCAGCCCCGTGTTATCTCAGTGTGCTTACACGGACAATTTCCAGCCGACACACGTGGGGGACTCAGATAAAGGCCTTATCTTCCTGCAGAGAGTTGGGTTATCCAGAAGTTAAGTAAAGGTCATCTTAGTTGATAGATGTAGTTTAATGCGTATCGTTGCACAGGGAGATAAGTCTTGTGTTTAATAATGAACTGTCTTCTTTGAACTAACATCCTGGTTGTGGTGGTCCATTTTGGTCAATACAAGAAACATACTCGCTGCTATGGTTTGTAAATAAGGATAGCAACAGAGGACACCGGAGCACCCGGAGGAAACCCACGCAGATACGGGGAGAACGTACAGACTTCGCATAGACAGTGATCCAAGCCAGGAATCGACCTGGGACCCTGGTGCTGTGAAGCCATAGTGCTACCCACCATGCTATGGGGCGTCACATTGTAATATCCCCCGTGATCATGTTAGATCTTGCAAGGTGTTGCGAGCCGAGTAGAACCCGGGAACAGGGTCTCCCGTCATTTACACTGCGTCGTAGTGCGCTGCTTTACGGGTGCAGCGTAGCTGGTAGATTGCGCTCTAATTACCTGTTCAGGCTCTGTCCATGAATTCCTCAATTCCTTTCACTCTCACTCCTCTTAAATATTTTGATGGGCTGAGCTTCAACCAGTCCATGTGGCAGCAAGTTCCAGGGTACCACCCCTTCCTTTTTAAAGAAATTGCTTCCAAATGTTTTTGACCTGTTCATGGCTGTGTTATATTCATGTCTCTTTCTTCTTGACTCACTCAATTAGTTGGAACATTTTCTTTATACCCACCTGCTAGAATCTGTTCATAGTTTTAAATGTCTTCTGGTAGGTCTAATCATAGCTTTTCCTTCTCCGAGAAAAGAATGAAATGAAATGAAATTAAATGAAAACTGCTTATTGTCACAAGTAGGCTTCAAATGAAGTTACTGTGAAAAGCCCCTAGTCACCACATTCCGGCGCCTGTTCGGGAGGCTGGTACGGGAATTGAACCGTGCTGCTGGCCTGCCTCGGTCTGCTTTAAAAGCCAGCTCTTTAGCCCTGTGCTAAACCAGAGATGGGTCTTATTCATATGTCTTGATATTTACAGTC
This sequence comes from Scyliorhinus canicula, assembly GCF_902713615.1. Classification (NCBI taxonomy): domain Eukaryota; kingdom Metazoa; phylum Chordata; class Chondrichthyes; order Carcharhiniformes; family Scyliorhinidae; genus Scyliorhinus; species Scyliorhinus canicula. Next base: position 47,966,722 of record NC_052156.1, read on the forward strand.
CCGTCATTTCTGGGAACCACCTCATCAATTTTGTCTGCTGTTTTTCCAGTGCTTAAACATCATTTTGTAGAAAGGAGTCTAGAGCAACAAACAGTAGGCAAGTATGATCTAACTAGAGTTCCATACAAAGTTAACATTACGGTTATGTATCTAAGTAACACCCATTGGCTGGTGAAATGCCACATGTTACACAATGACATCTTCGGCGCATTTCATCGGCTTTTGTGGAGTTCACCATTGTACCCTGTTTCAGCAGCAACTTGTAGACAAACTCCTTATACCATGATATACGAACTCAACCTGTGCTACCTCTGATTCTCTCTCTTTGCGGCTACAACAAATAATATAACAAAAGAGAAACTGGTTACAAGGTCTGGCCATGAAAAGAGAATGAAGCTCTCAGCATTATTTCTGGCATTTGAAGGTTCCCCCATTATTTATTTATTTGACTGTCAATATACTTTATTGATCAACCATCGTCCCTTAACAAAACTATTTGGGCTACATAAGAGGATCCCTTCGCTCACTGCTAGTCAATTACAACATTGAGCATTAATCTTGTTGGCACGTGATTATGTCACCAAATATAATGGGCGCGATTCTCCGCAAATCCAGTGTGCCGTGAGGGCTGGCGTGAAACTGGCCGTGTTTCACGCCAGCCTCGGAGCTCCGTCCCGGGGCCCGATTCTCCCCTCCCAGTATCGGGGCCGGGGAAATCACGGCGACGCGGAGTTAGCGAACCCCACTAACTCCGCCCGCCAAGAGTCACGTGGCTGACGCGCACGATGACGTCAGCCGCGCATGCGCGGGTTGGACGGCTCCAACCTGCGCATGCGCGGATGACGTCATCACGCAGACGCGTCAAACGCGCGCATGCCGCGGCCGTCATGCCCCTCAGCCGCCCCGCGGACTGATCCTGCGGGGCGGCGGAAGAACAAGTAGTGCGCGGGCATCGGACCCGCTGCCCGTGATTGGTGCTCACCGATCGCATGCCCATGCCACCTTTGGCACGGCCGTGGTGCGGCCGTGCCAATCGGTGCCATGGTTGTCCGGGACGGGCACTTTGCGGCCGTTTTCACGAACGCTGAAAGCAGGTGTGATCGCGGCCTTGAAAACGGCCGTAAACTCCGCGGTATTCGGCCCATCGGCCTGCGGAGAATCGCTGTTCGCCGTAAAAAAACGGCGAGCAGCGATTCGTGTGCGGGGGCGGCCGGAGGGGGCGGCCGGAGGGGGCGAGAATAACGGGAGGCCGTGAAAATTGTCGGGAAGGCCCTCCCGCTATTCTCTGACCCGTCGGGGGCAGCGGAGAATCGCGGCCAAAGGTCTGAACAGCACCCGAATGCGGACACTTGGCGCCATCTCGCACCCTGCGGCCGACTTTTGCGACGCCCGAACATGGCCCCGTTCCCGACGTATTCACATCCGGGAAATGGGCTAGGAACGCTTGGCCGCGTAAATCACGTGCGCGATGACGCCGGAACGCGACGACGACACGAACACGCCCACGTGAGGCCCCCGACGCCGTGAAAAGGCGCGGGCGAGCACAGAAACTGGTAGGCCAGGATGTCGGAGCAAAGGAGAGAAGCCCCGCGATTCTTGGAGGCTGACGTCGAGACGCTGCTGGATTCAATCGAGCAGAGGAGGGCATCATCTGCCCGCGTAGAGGGCATCACCAACCCTGCCAGCGCGGTGCGCAGCAGGGCCCTGGCGTGACGTGGCTGCTGCTGTCAGTGCTTGTGGGGCAGACCCTCTCTCTCCAGAGCAATGTAGGAAGAAGATGCACGACCTCACCAGGGCTGCCAGGGTAAGTGCCAAGAGGGTGCCCCCGGGTAACAACCATCCCTCCCCCATTAACTTAATCACCCCCCCCCCCCCCCCCCCCCCCCCCCCGGGCATGGGGGGTGGAGGGGGATTGGTACAGAGTGAGTTGAGGGTGGTTCACAAAGTAGTCACAGACCCAGCGCTCTGGCCCCCGTGGAGAGATGCAATGGTCTTATTACAACTTGACCCCCAAACCGTGCCAGCATCTGAACGGCCTGCTGATACCTGCCGTATTGTAATGATCGTACCTATGCCCCCTCCCCTAACAGGACAAGACCGCTCACAACACTCATGAGCGGAACAAGACTGGAGGGGGTTCACCCATCCTGCACCCCCTCACCACATTTGAGCAGAGGGCACTGGACCTTGTTGGGGGATCTGCCACCCGGGAGATCGCGCAATGCGAGGTTGGCGGAGTTGCAACAAGTGAGACAACCCTGCATGACAAACACCCCCCCTCCCCCATCCTCTGTCCCTTCACACTCTGCCCATTGGAACACCTCCCCCATCCTCTGTCCCTTCACATCCTGCCCACTTGGGCACCTCCCTCATCCTCTGTCCCTTCACACCCTGCCCACTTGGACACTTCCCCATCCTCTGTCCCTTCACACTCTGCCCACTTGGACACCTCCCCCATCCTCTGTCCCTTCACACTCTGCCCACTGGAACACCTCCCCCATCCTCTGTCCCTTCACACTCTGCCCATTGGAACACCTCCCCCATCCTCTGTCCCTTCACACCCTGCCCACTTGGACACCTCCCCCATCCTCTGTCCCTTCACACCCTGCCCACTTGGACACCTCCCCCATCCTCTGTACCTTCACACTCTGCCCACTTGGACACCTCCCCCATCCTCTGTCCCTTCACACTCTGCCCACTTGGACACCTCCCCCATCATCTGTCCCTTCACACTCTGCCCATTGGAACACCTCCCCCATCCTCTGTCCCTTCACACTCTGCCCACTTGGACACCTCCCCCATCCTCTGTCCCATCACACACCCTGCCCACTTGGACACCTCCCCCATCATCTGTCCCATCACACACCCTGCCCACTGGAACACCTCTCCCCATCCTCTGTCCCTTCACACTCTGCCCATTAGAACACCTCCCCATCCTCTGTCCCTTCACACTCTGCCCATTGGAACACCTCCCCCATCCTCTGTCCCTTCACACTCTGCCCATTGGAACACCTCCCCCATCCTCTGTCCCTTCACACACCTGCCCACTTGGACACCTCCCCCATCCTCTGTCCCTTCACACACCCTGCCCACTTGGACACCTCCTCCATCCTCTGTCCCTTCACACCCTGCCCACTTGGACACCTCCCCCATCCTCTGTCCCTTCACACCTTGCCCACTTAGACACCTCCCCCATCCTCTGTCCCTTCACACCCTGCCCACTTAGACACCTCCCCCATCCTCTGTCCCTTCACACACCCTGCCCACTGGGACCGTCCAGCGCCCGGCCGGAGTAAAGAGGGAGGGGTGTTATGTAGCAGAGTAACACCTTTGGCCGGTGTAATGTCATATGATACACAAATACCTCCTCGGACCTTTTTGTGGGCTTTTGTGGAGTTCATCATCGTACCTTGTTTGAACAGCATCTTGTAAATAAACCCCTTGCACTATTTATTCAAACTCAACATGAGTCACTCTGATTCTTTCTCTTTGCGGCTACAACAAAGAACCTAACAATTACATTCAGCCTTTGAATATTATACCACTTTGTTGCAACCCTGAAAGTCCTAACAACTTTATGTTGCTACTTTTAACAATTCTCAGAGTTCCTCAGCGTCGGATTGAGGGGCATGGGATGTGTACGCCAAAGACGCGTGAGGAATTCCTCTCGGAACTTCACAGGTTATCATTTGTAAGCAATTGCCCGTACTGTGAATAATCTGAAAATGTGCTTCAAATTGGCTAACTTCAGATGGTTCCGACAAAGTTGCACCGATAATTACTCAGAAATATAAATATTAAAACCTCTCCTAGGTTGTGGGTAACTGTTGCAAGATCCAGACTGGCCGTCCTCACGGGGCTCCTTCGACACCCATGAACCCTGAGCGAACTCCCCTCCATCCTAAACCCCAGAGGACAACCCCACCCCCAACTAACCCCTCCTCCCCACACTATGCCCCAATCACGGGATTTCCCCCCCACCTACACAATACTGCAACGCCACCCCCCGGCACCCAAGGGTCCGACTCCCAAACCCCGATGCAATCAGACAACAACAACCAGGCTCGACCCCGATCCCCCTCCCACCCCCAAGGTCCAAACCAAAGCCCACCCACTCCTAACCTAACCAAATCCTTCCCCAACCCGACCGTCCCCCCCCCGCCCAACTCAAACTGACAAACCGCCCGGCTTCAACCCCCTACACCTCCGAACACCTCCTCTCCAGGTCTCAACCTCCTTGAGGTCTGCACACAGCCCATACCCCAAACAAGGTCCGGCCCCACCATCCACGATATCTGACCCCCCCCCCCACTCCTTATGCCCAATCCCCTCCACCCTCCAAATCCTATCCACTTACCTTGGGCACTTACCTTCTCCTTGGTCCGCTAATTTCAATGGGATTTTAAACTTACTTGATTCCCAGCAGCTGGTGCTGTAAAGAACGGGCCGAATGCTCCTTCAATTTGCCTGTCCTGCATTTAGGTGTTGGAGACAGTAGAACTGCCTAGATCGCACCCAGCCTGAGTCGGAAGGTAAGGCAAGATAGGCACGGGAGAAACCAGGCATAGGGAAGTGGGTACCGAGTGGCAATTTGACGCTGATTGCCACTCAGAGGAAGTTTCCCGTCCCATGATCTGAATTCACAGATTTCGGGCAGAATTCCACCAAAAAATGACGCAGTGGAGCCGGGGAAAAAAACTGCTGTTCAGGCGCGATTCCCATCGCAATCCACCCATACTTAGTCATTTTTTTGGAGACTTTGGAGATTCCCACCAAGACAGGACCTTTGGAGATTGGGGCAACATTTAAAAAATGTTTTTATTGAAGTATTTACATTTTATAGACTGTACATACATGCGTTGGTTACAATATACAAGTTATACAAGTCATTTCCCTCTGTGTCGATCCAGCCGTCCCCCCCAACCCTCCAATCCCTCCCATCATCCCCCCCCCCCCCCCCCCCCCCCCACCCCTCGTTTTGTTGCTTCAGGGTCCTTTCCTGGGTCGCCTATTGTACAGTGGGCAGTTATTAACACTGTGTTCAGTGTTATTCCCTACCCTTCCCCCCACTTTTGGCAATTGGCTTCGAAAAGGTCCTGGAACAAGTTGGTGAATAGCATCCATGCTTTGTGGAAGCCATCCTCCGACCCTCAGACAGTGTATTTGATTTTCTCCAGGTGGAGAAATTCCAGGTCAGCCAGCCAGTCTGCAAATGTGGGTGGTGCTGCTGACGCCAGCCGAGCAGGATTATCCGGCGGGCAATTAGAGAAACAAAGGCAAGGGCATGGCCATGTTCCCCATGAATAGTTCTGACTGGTCCGATACCCAGAAGACTGTCACCCTTGGGAACGGTTCCACCCTCACCCCCACAACCTTGGACGTTGCCTCGAAGGAGGCTGTCCAGAACCCGAGAAGTCTGGGGCAGGCTCAGAGCATTTGGGCGTGGTTGGCCGGGCCTCCCTGGCATCGTTCACAATTGTCCTCCACCTCCGGGAAGAATCTGCTCATTTGGGTTCTTGTCAGGTGTGCTCTGTGCACCACTTTCAGCTGCATGAGGCTTAGCCTTGCGCAGGAGGTGGTGGAGTTGACCCTGCTCAGTGCTTTGCTCCAGAGTCCCCACCCTATTTTCGTCCCTAGCTCTTCCTCCCATTTTTCCTGTTTTTCGTCTAGTGGGGAGCGTACCCTTTCCAACAGTCGTCTGTCCAAGTCCCCGCAGTTTCCCCTCCTCAGACTGTTCGTGTACAGTAATTCCTCAAGCATCGTGTTTCTCAGGCTACATAGATAAGCTGTTGTCTCCTTGCGGAGAAAGTTCTTGCTCTGTAGATGTCGGAGTTTGTTTCCGTTAGGTAACTCCAGGCTCTCAGTCAGTACCTTTAACGTCGCTAGTCTGTCCTCAGTGTCGAAGTCTCTAACCATCAGTGTCCCCCCCGTCCTGTTTCCACCTCTTAAAGGTGGCGTCAAGCAAGGCTGGTGCGAACCTATGGTTGCCGCAGATGAGAGCCATGGTGGACATTTCAGTCAAACCAAAATGCTGCCTCAATGAGTTATTTCCACTCGACTCTTTCAAAGGCCTTCCCTGCGTCCAGGGAGACAATCATCTGAGGTGTTCTCGCCCCGGATGGGGTCAATATCACTTTCAGCAGTTGTCTGATGTTCGCAGTTAGCTATCTACCCATATCAAAGCCAATCTGATCTTATGCGTCCACCTCTGATATGCACATCTCCAGCCGCTTAGCCAGGATTTTTGCAAGTATTTTTGTGTCTACATTGAGCAGCAAAATGGGTCTGTATGATCTGCATTCCGTTGGGTCTTTGTCCTTCTTGGGTATCAGCGATATGGTGGCCTGTGTTAGTGTGGAGGCAGGGTGCCCCCGCCAGTAAGCCCATGAACATCTCCTGCAGGTGTGGGGCCAGTACCATCACTAATGTTTTGTAGCAGTCCGTTGGGAACCCGTAAGGTCCTGGCATCTTCCCTGCCTGCATGGATTTGAAATGAAATGAAATGAAAATCGCTTATTGTCACAAGTAGGCTTCAAATGAATTTACTGTGAAAAGCCCCTAGTCGCCAAATTCCGGCGCCTGTTCGGGGAGGCTGGTACGGGAACTGAACCGTGCTGCTGGCCTGCCTTGGTCTACTTTCACAGCCAGCGATTTAGCCCTGTGATAAACCAGTGCTCTCCATGATTTTTCGCAGTCCTACTGGTACTTCCAGCCCCCTCCGTCTATTGTCCCCCACGACTGGCATGTCCAATCCATCGAGGAACTGTTTAATTCCCGAGTCCCAGTTGGGGGCGTGGCGATGTACTATCCCCAGTAGAAGGCCTTGAACGCTTCGTTGACCTTTTTTGGTTTGGCTACCAGTTCACCTATGCTATCCTTCGCCCGTGCTATTTCCCTCGTGGCTCCCTGCTTTCTCAGCTGGTGAGCCAGCAGGTGGCCAGCCTTGTCTCCATGTTCGTAGAAGGTCCCCCATGACTGGTGGAGTTGGTGCACTGCTTTCCGAGTGGATAGCAGGTTAAAGATCATTGGTACCTTTTTCCTCTCGACCAGTAGCACTACTGTTCTGTCCTTGGTGTATCTCCCGCCGGTCTCCAGAATGGAGTTGATCAGTTGCTCCCTAACCGCCCTCTCTTCCTTGTCTCTGTGTGCCTTATTTCTCCTATAATCACAGCCTTCAGTGCCTCCCAGAATGTGGAAGATGAGACTTACCGGTTGTTAGTCATGTACTCGCCTATGGCCTGTGATGTTTTCTGGCAGAAGACCTTGTCGGCCAAGAGGGCCATGTCCAAACTCCATGTGGGGCGTTGGGCATGGCTTGTCTCCAACCTCACATCCATGTAACGTGGAGCGTGGTCAGAGATTACAATCGTGGACTATTCTGCTCTGATTATCTCTGGAAACACCAAACTCATTACAAAGTCGTTGATGCGTGTGGAGACCCGTGTACTGGCGAGAAAGAAAGGAATTCCTTCTCAGCTGGGCGCAGGAACTACTTTGGTCCACTGCCCCCATCTGCTCCATAAATCCTAACAGATGCCAGAATGTGGCGACTAGGGGTTTTTCACAGTAACTTCATACTTGTGACAATGAAAGGTTATTATTATTATAAACGTTCCCAGTTCTCTAGCCGTGTTTGCCGTTTTCCCCATTCTGGGGTTCGACCTGTCCATCAGTGGGTCCTATACAAAGTTTCCCCCCATGATCAGTCGGTGTGTATCTATGTCAGGGATTTCGCCATGGTGTTCTTTACAAATTCCATCTTGTCCCAGTTGGGCACGTAGACATTTACCAGGACCACTGGTGACCTGCCCAAGGCACCGCTGGCCATGGCATATTGCCCCCTTGTTCCGTTAACGTCCTCATCGCAGTAAACATTGTCCTCTTACTTATCGGTATGGCTACCCCCCAGGCTCTTGTCCTGTAGCAGGAATGGTATGTCTGCCCACCCAGCCCTTCCTTACCCGCAGTTGGTCCTTCTCCCTCAGATTTTGGGCAGCATGGCAGCATAGTGGTTCGCACAATTGCTTCACAGCTCCAGGGTCTGAGGTTCGATTCCCGGCTTGGGTCACTGTCTGTGCGGAGTCTGCACGTTCTCCCCGTGTGTGCATGGGTTTCCTCCAGGTAGTCCGGTTTCCTCCCACAGTCCAAAGATGTTCAGGTTAGGTGGATCGGCCATGCTAAATTACCCTTAAGTGTCCAAAATTGCCATTAGTGTTGGGTAGGGTAGCTGGGTTGTGGGTAAAGGGTGGAGGTGTGGACTTGGGTAGGGTGCTCTTTCCAAGTGCCGGTGCAGACTCAATGGGCCGAATGGCCTCCTTCTGCACTGTAAATCCTATGCATCTCTTGGAGGAAGACCATGCCGGCTTTCATACTTTTTAGGTGGGCGAAGACTCTAGATCTTTTCACTGGGCTGTTATGTCTCCTGACGTTCTAGGTGACTATTCTGATGGGGGATTTCTGTCCCCTCCCCCACAACTCCTGCGGAATCAACCATACTCACCTTGAGGATGGGCCCTGTACTCCGGGGTTTCCCTTTGTTCAGGGACCCTCCAAAGCGGCTGCTTGCGGTGCCATCTTGTTCCACATTTCGGAGAAGCCAATCTAGAACCCTTCCCCTCTTGTTGTTTTGTTATGTTATGGGCCAGGGTTTAGAGAACCCCAAAGTGTATCATGGAGTTCACCTGACACACAACTTTTAATAGATTGTGGTATGGGGAGCACATGGCCCACTCTATAGTGTGGTACAGCAGAAATGGAAAAGTGTTTTTTAAAGCAAAACAATGTTCATTCTAAGAACTCAAGTTAACCTTTTTAAAACATACAGTGAACATCTTAGCAAACATCACTTCAAATACAACCACCAAAGAATACAACACTAAGTAATCCTTAATAACTTCCCAAACAACATCCAGAAGACAAAAGAAACACCTTTTAACAGAAGCACATTAGGTTTACATTCACTACGGAGAACATTTATAATTCTGAATTCACCAAATGATCAAGCGATAGTCTTTTCATGGCAGAGAACACAGCAGTATACCTGCATTGTCTGGCTTCAGCTCCAACACTGAAAACGAAACTAAAACACACCCTGCAGCAAACAGCCTAAAATGAAAGTAAAAAGCTGACAAACAGCGCAGCTCCACACACTCTCTGACATCACTGCAATAGTAAATACCTATTTCTTAAAGGTACTCTCACTACAGATATTTATATACACACCCATTTATAAACACTCATTTCTTAAAGGTACTCTCACATGACAGTTACCCCTGCAGTTTTCTTTCCCCCATCCCTCTCGCTGCTCCACACTACCGCCCCCCCCCCCCCGTGTCCCCCGCTTCTGTGTACCCCTCTGCCTTACCCCCCCAATGGTGTGTAGCCCCCCTCCCCCCGGCAGATGCTGTCTCCCCGTTGGGAAATGCACCGCAGCACCCTCTCCTTCATACCTCCTGACACTAGCTTTCCCGCTAGTATGGTGACCCTCCCCCCAGGGTCGATCGGACTCTCTCCTATGTCTGCTGGTGACCCTACTTTCACTTCCTCACCATCTCCTGCACACACCCCCTCCTTCCTATGAGCTGGTTCCCCTGTTCAAAGTGAGGCGATGCAGTCCCACGCAAAATTGTCTGTTGATTTGCTCCGTCTCCTCTGTACCTTCCTCACCGCTGCCTCTCCTGCTGTCTGACCAAACCGTTCTTACAGATGAATTCGTATGCCTCTGCGGTGGCAATAAAGTAGTGTGCCTTGCCCTGATGTGTTACTGAGACTCTAGCTGGGATAGCATCCCAAATCTGAGTTTGTTTTTATATAGAGCTGACTTTACCTGGTTAAAATCCGCCCTGCGTTTTGTTAGGTTCGCTCCAATGTCGTGGTAGACTCTGATTTTATGTCCCTCCCAGTTGCATGCCTTCGTCTGAATGGCGCAGCGCAGGATCTTTTCCTGGTCCTGGTACTTGTATCGCTTGACTAATACCACTTTCTCCTGCTTCCCCGCTTTGGGCTTTGATCGGAGTGACCTGAACCCTGTCGATCTCCGGTGGCTTGGGGAAGCTGTCCCTCCCCACTAGGTGACCCAGCATTTGGGCCACGTAGTTGATCGGGCCCGTGTCCTCGATTCCCTCTGGCAGGCCCACTATTCAGATGTTCTGCCGCTTTGGCCGATTTTCTTGGTCCTCTTATCTTCCTTTCCGGCTCCCCTGGGCCGCCACCAACCTCTTGATTTCGGCCTCCAGAGCGACAATCAGCCGATACCTTTTCCAGCTCCTTTATAGTGCTCCCCTGGGCTTCCAGTCTCCTTCCCATGCCATCGAGGGCCATCTGCATGGCGGCCAGCGCCTCTGCCACCTTGACAGCCACCTTAATCTCGGCCTTGATGTCTACAGCTTCCTGGTGAGGAATGCCTTCCATCCATCGCCTGACAACAGGGGTATGTGAGGGGCTCACACTGCCCTGCCCATAGCGACCTGGGCATTTCAATGGCCTCTGAGCCCCCCAGCATTGTCATCACAGCTGGTGATGGAGACCTATAGTGCTTCCCGCTGGCCTCACGTTGCACCAAAGGGGCGGTGAATCCTGGAGCTGGGGACTCCGGCTAAAATCTGGAAACGCATATTTAAATGAGTTTGAACCCCTAGCAGCAACTCATTCAAATGAGATTGAACACTCATTTAAATACATGAGTCTAGTTCACACCAGTGAGGCCGTGAAACAAATAGCATCTGGTGCCGTGGACCAGGAGCATTGCGCTCCGTTCAGTGCCTGACGCAAACTTTGTTCAGGGCCTCCCCCGCTATTCTCCAGGAAGTTGGAGGTGCTCTGGGCGCATCACGGGGGGGGGGGGGATCGTGCCCCTCATTTGTCTTCTATCCCATTTAGTTTCTTACCTTCCAAACCTGGACTCTTCCTACCAAAATGAGGCACTTCACAATTTATTATACTGAATTGAATTTGCTACTTATCCACCCACTCTGCAAACCTGTTCATGTCTTCCTACATTTCGGTGCAATCCCTCAGATTAGCTATGAATAGTTTATGTGGTGAAAAACAGCGATCACAGCATGGATCCCAGCAGGACAGCACTTCTCACTTTCTACCTGTCAGAGAAACCTACCTTAACTCCCACCTTCTGTTCGTAACTATCTTTCAACCCAACCTGTTATTTGACCCCTAGCACCAAACACCCTAACAATGCCTCTTACCTACTACCACGTAGAACATTTTTTGAAAGCTCATGCACACTGCACCAAGTAACCTTGTCTATTCTTTTTGTTAGTTTTTCAAAGACTTCAGTATGATTGACTACATTAAGTTAGCTTCCATCAATCCATTACTTTGGATTTTGGACGATCTGTATCTCGACCAATAATTATCTTAAACCTTATTACACATCTCTGTTGCTGCACTGGCCTGCTCTGGTTCATTTCTCACTATTAGATCTAGCATTGCTTCCATTCTTGTTGAGCTTCTTACATATTGGAACAGAAAGGGGTGTTTCTGCAGCCTGTAAAAAGCTCCATCTCCTTCACACCTTTCACCTACTTTATATGGGCGTCGTTGAAATTACCACATAATCATGATTGTGTTTTTTCAAAAACTTGATCATATATTTACCTTCATATTTCTCCTTCCACAAGATTTTCTTTTAAAAATGTTTTTTTTCCCAATTAAGAGGCAATTCAGTATGGCCAAACCACCTACCCTGCACATCTTTGGGTTGTGGGAGTGAGACCCACACGGACAGTGACCCGGGGCCGGGATCGAACCCGGGTCCTCGGTGCCGTGAGGCAGCTGTACTGACCACTGGGCCACCGTGCCGCTCCCTTGCACTAGATTTGCAATATTTGGTGGTATGTAGCACACCCATAATAATGAGACCATTTATAGCTCTGTTAGTTATATCCTTTCTTGTTGCAATGATGGTATTGTTTGTGATTAACACAGCTACCAACCACTCCCTTCATTTTTCTCCATCATTGTTAAATACATTATAGCCGGCAGTATTTAATTGCTAACCTTGTCCTGTCTGCAACCACGTATTTCTTGTCTTTATTAGATCCATTTCCTCACTTTCCTCTCTTCGCAACAGAAAGACACTGCCAAGCACTCACACTGTTTCTGGCAGCCCACCTTGTGGACAATTCTTGAATTTTAGTCAAACACAGCTGAGTTCCTATATACTTGCTACAAACTATTATAGCTGACAGTCAGCTGGCACTTTTAACACCAGCAGATGAAGGAAAATACTTCAAATGAAATTGCACATTAATAAAAAAAATACATATTTGACAGTTTGATTTTTGCAAATTGTGTCACCAATTTATAATTCTGGAGAACAATGAAGACAAAGAAATGGAGTATTCATTTTCATTTACCTGCACTAGAACAAAGAATCGTTTTTTCCATCTTTTCCACACATTTTTACCGATGGTCCACAAATACCTAGAAAACAAGCCACAGAAAAGTACATTGTTAGGAAAACAAAGGTAGATTAAGGAATTTTATTTGAATTGGTAAACAATACAATAAAGTATAGTTCTAAGTGTGTTTATTTGATGTTTCTGTGCCTGGAAGTAAAACCTATTGTTAGATTCACGCTGGGCAAAGGTATTGTGTAGATAGGGGCGAGCTTCAATTACAACTGTGATTCTATTGTGCTTAGAGAGGACTATTGCATGAAGAGTAAATAAACCAGCAGTAGTTGCTTAGCAACAGGGGCCTTGTAAGGGAGAGAAGTTTTAAAGTTTTAGTTGAGCTAAATTTGATTGCAGTTGGAGATATGTAGTGAGAGAGAAGGCAGCTCTCACAGCTCTCAACAGAAGCAGTTGGTTTTAGAACGCTAAATGAGGAACATCTTTCTCAGCCTTGCGAGAAGAAAAGCCATACCATGGAGTAATGGATAAGAAAACAAACGCTGGAAACCAAGTCCAGTTAGTTAAGGAAGCTAGAAAAATGAAGAGAGGTTTTCAAGAAGTCTATAGTTAAAGCAACAGATGAAACTGGGAACCAGAACAGATTGCTGTTCAGTAAAGTCACAGAGAGTTGAAAAGGCCATGGATCATGAGTGCCCGAAAGCTATCTGCTGTAGTGCTAAGGTTTGTGAGAGAGTATTACAGTTTTGGAGACATTATTTGAAATAATACTGAAGATTGACGGCTGGACCTCGGGGTTTGTGTAAAAGCCTTTCAGACAAAGGAACCCTGATGGCAGAGGTATTAAACGTGAAAGCAAAACCTTGATGGAAGGTGTGGAGGGAAAGCATAATTTGAAAGTGTGACTTTTTTAAAGCAGCATTTGAAATTCCTCGTTTGGAAGTTGTAGTGAGACAAGGTACAACATAGGAACAGGAGTAGGCCATTCAACCCCTCCAGTCTGTCCCTCCATTTAGATGGCTGATCTGTGTCTATGATTTAGCTCCGTATACATGCCTTTGGACCATGTCCCTTAATATTTTTGCTTGGCAAAAATTTATCTCAGACTTAAAATTAACAACTGATTTAGCTTTGCCTGCTGGTTGTGGGAGAGAGTTTCAAACCTCTACCAGTCTTCAAGTGAAGAAGTTTGTCCTAACATCTCTTCCTAAAATGTCCAGCCCTAATTTTAGAGTATGCCCCTTAGTTTTAGAATCTCTAACAGTGGAAATAATTTATCTTTATCTACCCTGTTAATATCTTGAATACTTCAATTAGATCACCCCTTAGCCTTCTGAATTCTAGTAAAAACAGGTCTAATTTGAGTAACCTCGCCTCGTAACTCAACCTCTGTAAACTAGGTATCAGTTCTGTAAACCTACATTGCACACGCTCCAAGGCCTAAAAATATCCTTCCGAAGGTGTGTTGCCCAGAATTGCTCACAATAGTCAAAGTGTGGTCTAACCAGAGTTTTGTGTAGCTCAATGTATACGAATCATCTGGGTGGCGCGGAGAAGAACCCCCCTGCGCATGCGCTGGGATGACGCCAGCACATGCTTGCGCTCCCGTGCATGTGCCAACTTGCGCCGGCCGGTGGAGGCCCTTTGGCGTTGGTTGGCAAGTTGGTTGGCATGACGGCAAGCCTTTCCGTGCTGGTTGGCGTGGCGCCAAGCCCTTCCGCATCAGCTGGCGTGGCGCCAACCCAACCGGTACCAGCCTAGCCCCTGAAGGTGCAGAGGATTCCGCACCTTCTGGATGGCCCGACGCCGGAGTGGTTCACGCCACTCCTTGGCACCGTTACGGCCCGCCCCGCCGGCTAGGGGAGAATCCCACCTTTGGTAAGAAAGGAAAATAGTAAAATGGAAACTTAGGTTTGAAGAATGGCAGGAAAGGACAGCGAGAAAAAGCCTAAGAAAGCATTAAGGAACAGGATTCAATGCTACAAAGTAAACAAAATGACAAAACTAAAGGCTCTGTACCTGAATGTGTGGAACATGCATGATAAAGTAAATTAATTGAAAGCGCACATCAAAGTAAATAATTATGATCTAACAGCCATTACGGAGACATTACGGAGAGTAGGACAACAGGGATTCGGAATAATAAGGACTATATGACAATTAAGAAGAAGAGGAAGCTAGATAAAAGTGTAGAGGTAACTTAATCAAGGATGGCATTTGTACAACAATTAGAGATGATCTCGGTTCAGAAGATCAGGATGTAGAATCGGTTTGGGTGGAGATAACGAATAGTAGGGGAAATAAGTTACTAGTGGGAGTGGTCTGCAGGCCCCCTAACGGTAATTACAATGTAGGACAAAATATACAAAAAGAAATATAAAGTGCTTATGTAATAATGTCATTAATCATGGTGACTTTAATCAATGTATAAACTAGAAAACTCAGGTTGGCCGTGGTAGCCTGAATAAAGAATTCACAGAAAGCTTTGGAGATAGTTTCTTAGAGCAGCATATTCTGAAACCAACCAAAGAGCAGGTCATATTACACCTGGTATTGTATAATGTGACAGGACTAACTAATTCCCTCAGAGTAAAGGCACCCCTAGGTAGCAGCAACCACAATATGATGAAATTTGTCATCCAGTTAAATAAGAGAAAGTATGTGGGTATGAAAGCTGAGTTAGCTAGGTGAACTGGGATAGTAACCATCTTCAAGTTTGATGATGACATGACATGTCGGATCTTGAACAAAGATAAGGCAGAGTTCAGGCGGAAGGTAGAGAACCTAATGGCGTGGTGTAACAACAACAATCTCTCCCTCAACGTCAGCAAAACCAAGCAGCTGATCACTGACTTCAGGAAGTGAAGTATCGTACACACCCCTGTCTGCATCAATGGTGCCAAGATGGAGATGGTTGACAGCTTCAAATTCCTAGGTGCGCACATCACCAAAAATCTGTCCTGGTCCACCCACGTCAACACTACGACCAATAAAGCACAACAGAGCCTGTACTTACTCAGGAAACTAAGGAAATTTGGCAAGTTCACACTGACTCTAAACAATTTTTACAATTGCATCATAAAAATCATCCTATCTGGCTGCCTCACAGCCTAGTCTGGCAACTGCTCGGCCCAAGACCATAGGAAACTACAGAGAGTCGTGAACACAGCCCAGTCCATCACACAAAATCGCCTCACATCTATTGACTGTCTAGACCTCCCACTGCTTTGGGAAAGTGGGCAGCATAATCAAAGACCCTTCCCATCTGGGATATTCTCTCTTCCAACCTCTTCCATCTGGCAGGAGATACAAAAGTCTGAGAACACGCACTAACAGGTTCAAAAAAAGCTTCTTCCCCGCTGTTACCAGACTCCTGAATGACCCTCTTATGGACTGAACTGATCTCTCCACACATATTCTCTATGGAGTAGTATTACACTCCGTATGCTTCATCCGAACATGTTGTCCGTCAGCTCCTCAAAAGACCAACGGTGTCTGTACACCTTGGGCTGTTGCTGGTTTCCCCCTCTGGATTTCTCCTTGTTAGAGTGTGTTGCGGCCCGGGAACATGGGGTACCATCTCCAGCCTGCATTGACGTCACTGGCTACTTTTGCCAATTTGATTTTTTTTATTTGTTCATGGGACATGGGCATTGCACGATGTGCCAGTATTATTGTCCATCCCTAATTGCCATTGAGGGGCATTTAAGAGTCAGCTACATTGCTGTGAGTCTGGATTCACATGTCGGCCAGGCCAGGTAAGGATGGCAGGTTTCCTTCCCTGAAGGACATTAGCAAACCAGATGAGTTTTTACAATAATTGACAATGATTTCATGGTCATCATTAGACTTTTAATTCCAGATATTTTATTGAGTTTAAATTCCATCAGCTGCCGTGGTGGGATTTGAACTCAGGTCGCCAGATCAATATCCTGGGTCTCTGGGTTACTAGTCCAGTGACAATACCACTATGCCACCGCCTCCCCTGATTTCATCCAATCTATATGGAAATTAAAATCTCCCATAATTATTGCAGTACTTTTCTTACAAGCCCCCATTATTCCTTGAGTTATCCACTGTCCTACAGTCTAAATAAAGTCAGATTGTCTATAAACCACTCCCACTAGTGACCTTTTTCCTTTGCTATTTCTTATCACCACACAAACTGATTCCATATTTTGATCCTCCAAACCAAGATAATTTCTTACCATTGTACTCATCATTGTTTATTAACAGAGCTACCCCCATCTACTTTCTTCCTGTCGTTCTGATAAGTGATGCAATGCCACTTTTGGATGGTTAACTTCTGGAAAAGGAATTTAAAGTTGGTCCTGGTGACGTCTTTAGCGGCATTCAGTAGTGCACCTGCTTCAAAGCAAGAATCTCTGCCAAGATAGTTTGATGCGTATTGTGCAAATCTGAATGCTTTTGTGGTGTAAATGTGAGGAGGACATACTGAACGTCAAATGTTAAATTTATGGCCTGCTGATACTCTGTGATTCAGACCCAGCAGGAGGCTACTGCAACGTTTGGCAAAGGAAAGATAGATCATCGGTGGGAATTCACACTTAACAGGAAATGATGCCACAAGTTTTCTGCATGTATAAGTGACCATCATTTGCCGGGTTATTGAATATTAATTTTCCACAGCTTTGTGGTAGCCATTAAAAAAAGATGTATTAACTTGTGCCCTTTCAAGCCCACACCTTGGTGCGGACATATGAGCATGTGTGTCAGAAATGACACCGTGGCTCAGAATAACTTGAGAAGGTGAAGTCATCCTGAATTCTAAGTACTTCACATTGCTCTACTGTGAGACAGCATAGGACAATGTCACATGTCAAGTATTTATTGTTGCTTTGGCGAGGTGCCGGAACAGACTGCTTTGCATTATGTTTTGGATTTTCATTCTGGATTATCTCAGACCACTGTACTGGTGTCGAAGGAATGTGACAGTGGACACCCACTTGATTGCTCTCTGCGATGAGGTCTCCAAATATCACTCCTTCTGTCCCATTCCCTTTACATCGTTCTGGTTTGTCTTATAAAGGAAGTGAGTTACAACTGAGCAGGTTTTTAAAAACGCTGTATATTGCTGCAGGACATGTTGAGGTTGAACTCCGTGACACTCATCCACTTCTCCTTGGCTGTTTCACACCTTCAGCTATTCGGTTAAACTGAATCCTCCCGGTTTCCCTCTCCTTTTTGTGAGACAGCAATCATCTGATATAAAGTAAGGTTGAATTTCATCAAATTGGAAATACTCTTGTCAAAATGTGAGTGTTGATAAGCATGGATAAATATCAGTAACCATCTGGAGTAAAGTCACATCCGTACTGCATCCTGATCAACTATTCTGCGTACTTTTTATGGATAAATTTTCAGACTTAACCATGTACTCCAATTTGTAACCCATACACATATTGTGGGACACATTTTTAGCAGACAAAACTGCCAGCCGTTATAATAATAATCTTTATTGTCACAAGTAATCTTACATTAACACTGCAGTGAAGTTACTGTGAATATCCCCTAGTCGCCACACTCTGGCGCCTGTTCGAGGCACTGAGGGAGAATTCAGAATGTCCAATTCACCAACAAGCACATCTTTCAGGACTTGTGGCTATTTGGACTGCAAGTATTTTTCATTCGTAAGCTTGTTGAAGGCAAATAGAACATTGATATTTTCAAATGATATGAAGCTGTATAAGAAAGCAGGATATCGGCATCATTGAAGCAGATATATTGAAACTGGGTGAGATGAACAACAAATATTATTTAGCAAAAAATAATATACAAAAAATACAAAATATGAAGGCACAGCTCAAGCCATGCTATTATTATGGAGCAGAACATAGAGCTCAGTGTGCTAATTATCACATGTTCAAATTGTCTGTTACAATTGTCCAAACTTAATATAATATTAGGGTATATGAGATTCACAGAGATAATATCCAAAGTGGGTTTATTTATGCACAGTGGTGCATTGTGGAAATCCCATGGGAACATCAGGGTATACCTTTGAATTGTCACAGTTGAAGATGGCGGCATGCAATGGGAGGTCTGCGTTGGTCAGGAAATAAGCAAAGAATCTGACTGCTAACTATCCACCCGTTCTCTGTGCATACATGACTACACAGTTGAGGCAGACTGGAAAAGTGCAAAAGCTAACCAAAAATAGGGACAAGCCCATGAGAATATTAAAATCAGCATAAACGATGTACCTCTCAGTAACAGTGATTTTAATATTGTAATGCAGCTCTAGTCTATTTTCAGTGTGTGTTGTGCATTAGCGTCACAGGTGTAGATCAGGTTTAACAGGGACAACTGTTTCGAGCTTAGGTGAAATCAGTGTTTAAAGGGAGACTCGTGATTTTGCAACCCTGCAACTTCAAATAGAAATTTGAGTGTTGCAGGTTTGTTCCACCAATTTCACTGCAAGTACAACCGTGTAGCCATTAAGATCATCACTCAACCCATGCCAGGGCTGTTGAAACAGTGTTTTAGGTGGCTGGGCAGATCTGGCGGGTTGTAATGCAGTAGAGTTCTGCCAAGTTTCCAAAGAGATTTGTTGTATTCTGCCTGCTGCACAAATGTGTCATCCAGAGCTGCTTGAAGGAGGCAGACACAGCCAGGAACTGAGCAAGTTAAAAACAAACAGCCAGAAAAGATTCTTACTGCAGGACACTGAGGAAAGACAGAGCCAAACACAAGGTTCACCCAAGTACCATCTGCCCTATCTATTAATGGTGCCCCATTTTCTTTCCTTCCCCAAAAACTCGCCCAAAAATGATCTGACAACCATGGGTCCACATTTCTCTCATCCGTCAAAACCTTACACTATATCATCCTCTCAATCTCTGTGCACAGTGGATGAATAAATTTCAACCAAGTTTAGTTCTGCAACGCTTGAATTCTATGCTCCCTACACTGGTGACAGTGTGTGTCAGCACTCTTCAACCTGTTTTTCTAGGTGTTCCCTCAGTTTTAGTGTCAAAGATGTTAGCTGCTGGGTCTCAGGGGAGGCACTTGTGAAGGGAAATGGGTCATTGCCTGCTTGAAATAGACCATGGGATAGTCACAATGCTGCAGAAGGCTGTTCACTTTCGGTGACATTTAATGTCAGAAGGGAAGTTGGAGAGGATGTTTCATCACTCTGAGGGGCAGCAGCCTCAACCGTGTCTTCCCCAGCCACGTTCCTCCACCTGGTCACTCTCTCAGTATGCCCTATGAGTTAGTATTATAGAATCCCTGCCATGCAGAGAGAGGCCATATGGCCCATCAAGTCTGCACCGACCCTTCGAAAGACCACCCTGCCTATGCCCAATCCCCCACCCTATCTCCGTAACCCCACTTAACCGTTGGGCACTAAAGGGCAATTTAGCATGATCAATCCACCTCACCTGCACATCTTTGAACTGTAAGGAGGAAACCGGAGTCCCCTGATGAAACCTACGCAGATACGGGGAGAATGTGCAAACTCCAGACAGGCATGCAGGTTTGGAATCAAACCCGGGTCCCTGGCGCTCTGAGGCAGCAGTGCCCTAGTTGTGTAGTAGGGCACAGGATGGGAATGAGGCCATGTATAATGGGTGTCTTCATCCACTCCTCTTGTATATTGGGCCGAGCCAGTTGGGAGTCCAAGGCTTCAATAGTGACAAGAGAATGTCCCACTGTGCTGTATACTGGCCAGCAAACCTTTGAGGGTTCTGAGGTCATTCTGTATTGGCTGTAGAAAATGATAGTATTTCAGACAGCATAATTTGTTCAAACATGAAGGTGAGATCACTGAGCTGAAGAATATATCTGAGCTCTTCCTGGAGTGAGTAAATTCTTGTTTATCCTCTGCCTCCACCCTACTCTTGATGGCACATGGTATGTGCTTCACCAGTAAAAGCAGCTCTCCTTGTAATATTTATTCTTACAATTTGGCACTCTTGCTTCTCCTGGTTTCAGATTCAGGGAAGGAAATGCGAAAACCTACCTCCGAAGTTGCAGGCTGTCCCAAGATCTGCTTTTATTGAGTGTAACGAGTATTGATGGCTGCTGCAAACCCAATTTTCTACAAGTAAATATTGGGAAGATTGAAGCCATTGCTTTCAGTCTGTGCCACCGATTCTGTTCCCCAGCTAATGATTGCATCATTCTCACTGGAACCAGTCTGAGTTCGAGCCTCTTGATTAACAGCCATGGTGTCACATTTGATCTCAAGAACTTCCGGTGGCGGCAGGTGAGGGGAGTTCGCCCGCTAGATAGCTCTAACCAGGATCTGCGTTTACTTTAGGCCTTTCTGCCTGATTTTTCAGGCTATTCTTGAAGGAAAGCATTCTGGATCGGTAATACAGGGTTCCTGCACCAAACATCTGCCAAAAAGCAAAGGAAACAAAAAACCCACAGAAGGTAATTCTTCATCGGACTCAGAGGCTTCGCCAGCCGAGAGAAAATGGCGGCGGCGGCATTGTCGACGATGGCCGACCTAATAACAGCGAACATGCTCTCGGGTGCGTTTGCAAAGCAGTTTGACAAACACTTTGACGAGCAAGGGATGTTGGTGTTGGAGAGTCCACAAAAATCGATTGAGGAGCCGTCCGGGTGAAACTCGATAAGACCACCGAGGTAATAAAGAAGCATGGTGAGATGCTAAAGGGTGTGGAGAGGGGGAGAGGGCACTGATGAGGCAATGTGAGCAGCTTACATCATTGGAAGCCAAGAACAAGGCAAGAACAAAGAAAAGTACAGCACAGGAACAGGCCCTTTGTCCCTCCAAGCCCGTGCCGACCATGCTGCCCGTCTAAATAACCCGGGGCGGCACGGTAGCACAATGGTTAGCACGATTGCTTCACAGCTCCGGGGTCCCAGGTTTGATTCCCGGCTTGGGTATCTGTCTGTGTGGAGTCTCCACGTTCTCCCCGTGTGTGCGTGGGTTTCCTCCGGGTGCTCCGGTTTCCTCCCACAGTCCAAAGATGTGCAGGTTAGGTGAATTGGCAATGATAAATTGCCCTTAGTGCCCAAAAAGGTTGGGTGGGATTACAGGGATAGGGTGGAGGTGTGGGCTTAAGTGGGGTGCTCATTCCAGGGGCTGGTGCAGACTCGATGGGCCGAATGGCCTCCCCCTGCACTCTAAATTCAATGAGGAATGCCCCCATTCTGCTTCGCAACAGAACGATGGGCCGACATTCGCCCGAGAGAGCGCAGCTGGGGCTTTGGGTTTGATGTATCCTGAAAAAGGCAACACTTCCCATAGTGTAGCACTCCCTCAGTGCCTTGCCTGTGCCAAGCTGTATTTTCCTGCTCACGTTTCTGGACTGGGAATCTGAGCTCAGTGGCAGGTGTGCTGCCAGCTGAGTCACAGACAGATTCAGCAGTGCTTCTTACAGAGCGTATTGACTTGCTCAGAGCATTTCAAAATAAAATGGTCAAATTCCAGACTCAAATGAGCACTAAACAGATGCCAGGCGATCACCAAGTCATGCAAGCATAAATTTAAAGATCAGGTAAAGCATCTGGATGGTCAGTCATTGTTCCATTTTTCTGGTAGCAGCTGATATTTGAAAGACAAGGTCAAAGTCAACAGTCTGAAGCTTTGTTGAAACTTCCAACAGTGCAAACCTAAATAAACACCGTAGAATTCAGTGCAGTATCTTATATAACTTCGTCTCATAATTCAAAGAGCAATACAGTACAGAAACAGGCCCTTTGGCCCTCCAAGCCTGTGCCGGTCATACCAACCTTGGCCAAAACCCTCAGCACTTCCATGTGCCATATCTGTCCATACCCATCCTCTCCATGTGTCTGTCGAGATGCCTTCGGAATGCCGTTAATGTATCTGCTGCCACAACCTCCCCTGGCAATGCATTCCCGGCACTCACCACCCTCTGCCTCGCACATCTCCTCTAAACGTTGCCCAATGGACCTTAAATCTATGCCCCCTGGTGACTGACCCATCTACCTTGGGAAAGAGTGCCTGCCCATCCACTCTATCCACACACCTCATAATCTTGTAGACCTCTATCAGATCACACGTCAACCTCCATCGTTCTAATGAAAACAGTCCGAGTCTATTCTGCATCTCTGCATAACTAACACCCTCCAGACCAGGCAACATCCTGGTAAACCTCCTCTCCACCTTCTCCAAAGCCTCCGCATCCTTCTGGTAGTGTGGCGACCAGAATTGTGCACAATATTCCAAGTGCAAATTCAAAATATATATTTCATTTTTTTAGCATTAAATTCATACTTTTCCATCCAATTCACATTACTAAATACAAATATCTGGATATTTCAAAGCTCTTTCACACAAAAAGTGATTTTATCAGGAGAATTCTCTCAGTGTGAAATTTCTCCTAACAGTAGCCACTTTAAATTTGGTTTCCCTGACAAGTATGGAAGGATTCTATAGGTCTGATCTACTGGCCGCGTTGCACCTGAATGGGAGTGTGATGCGGCCGGTAGATGCCGGAAGAAGCCTCCGTGTGCTTCCAGGCAGCCAGCGTGGCTTGTGAGATCTACCCAGATCTTGCAAGGCGTTGCGATTAGGATCCCACTCACAATGGACGTGACCAAGCCTCACACACCTAAGTCAGTTTAAAACCCACTTAGGCATGCTCACCGAGGATGTACGGGACTCCCGGCATCCAGCCACCTCACCAGGAAGCCCCCTGTTGGGCACCGTTCATTACTGGTCCACAGAAACATGGACCAGGCAGAATCGCACCCGTGCAATCGGAGGTTCCTGGGTGGTCAGGGACAGGGCAGGGTAGCCCTCTGACCCTCCCCCCTGGAACACGGGCACCGTGGCACTGCGAGGCTGGAATCTTGGCACTGCCACCCAGGCACTGCCAAGGTGCCAGGGTGGCACTGCAAAGCTGGCAGAAGCACTGCCAGGGTGCCAGTGTCAGGGTGTCCGGGCGCCAAAAGTCTGGGCCAGGGGGAGTCATGCCCGTGAAAGGAGATTCGAGGAGGGGTATGAAGGATGAGGGAGTGCAGAGCGGGCATGAGGGACCTCCCGACTGGGGGGATGAAGGGTGGGGGTCCCGGAAGGTGGGAAGGCCCAAAACGAGGAGTGGGAAGGACCAAAAACTGGGGCCCTCAGTGACCCCACAGTCGGGCATTATCTTGGTGGGGGGTAATTTACATGTGTCTGGGGAGTGACATTGCCCATGGGTAGGGGTGTGGGGGACCCACAAGCCCACTTAGAGATCGGGGCCTCCTTTCAAAATGGTGGCCCGATCACTGAAGAATGAGTCTGACCAACAAGTTCAGTTCCCTGGTGATGAAAATAATTCTAAGTGTTTGTGGACTTAATCAGGGAGAAACTCCCCAGAGCCCACGAAGTGACTAAATGTGGTTAGATAGCGGTGGGGAACTTGCCAACAGAGCCAGCGAGAAACCCTAGTAAAACACGTCCCAAATGACACTTTTGTGAGGGCCATGAAGAATCCAGCACAAGTTTGTACAGTCAAGCAGAAAGTAACTTTATTTACACAGGGCCAGGAGTTCACTACTGGCTCCCTCTCTCGCCAGTACAACATTGGCCAGCTCTATTTATACAGCTGTGATACTCACCTCCCCAAGTGATGACACCCCACCATGGGGTCACTGAGGGCCCCCAACTTTAGGCCCTCCCGCTCCCCCTCCCGGGCCCTGCCACCCTCCAGGACCCCATCACTCAGCCCCCAACTTTTCAGGGGCCCCTTCATATCCACCCTGCGCTCCCCCATCCTTCATTCCCCCCTTCCCCACCGCATTGGGGGAGCTTATATTCCTCAAATACCATGGGGTAACCAATTGCCCCAGTCAATCGGAACTGGGCAGGTTATAATAGACACGTAGAAACCTTTCCGTTAGATCGTGCCCGCTATGTTGATATAAAAACATAATTTTAATGTTAATTCTTTTTTAAAAGGACATCCTTTTGGACATTATTTCAACATTATTCAAGCAGCTCTCAGGACAATAATCTATGCAATGGCGAGATGTGGTGAGATGATTGTACATTGATGATAAAAAAAGTAGGGGAAACAAATTTTGGATAACCTGGTAGCTTCCACAAAGCAGTTCAACATGAATATTGGTCTTTAGCAGCAATAGCCAATTACTTTAGAAAAACAATTCTAATTATAAAAGTTTTCCATCGCCAGCCAAAAAATATCATTTAATATACAGGGAAACAGCAAATCTTTGGATTTGGCCCTGATCTGTGGTTTCACACACTAAACATACAATACTACCCAGCTAGTAACGATTAATAGTTATACTTTTCCTGTCATAACATGGAGGTTGATTTTAACACTACCCACATCCTCCCTGTATTCATACACAAAAAGTGATTTGGTTTGCATTTCCTTATATTCTTATCATTCTGAATACATTTGGTTAAATGTTGGGAAATTAACTTGGAAAAAATTTGCGTATAAATTTTTACTTAATATCTGACACACATATTGTGGTAAATAACATAACGGTCAATTATCACTAGAATCACAAAAAATAATTTAGTGTCAGATGTATTGAATTGGCATATCAAATGGAGGATTACTTTTGTTCGTCTTTTTATGTAATTACTTTTAATTAATTAACAATCAGGTGTTGAGTGCTTTTTTAAGAAAAATGTGGCTACGGAATATCATATTTTTGACCAAAGGCTAACTAATAAAGTACAATAGAGTTTTTATTGTGTCTTTGTAGAGAACATTTATTTTCACAGTTGAAGGTGTTAATATAAAAATTGCTGTAGCAATTGCTGCAGCACGGTAGCACTGTGGCTTCACAGCTCCAGGATCCCAGGTTCGATTCCTCGCTGGGTCACTGTCTGTGCGGAGTCTGCACGTTCTCCCTGTGTCTGTGTGGGTTTCCTCCGGGTGCTCCAGTTTCCTCACACAGTCCAAACATGTAGAGGTTAGGTTGATTGGCCATGCTAAATTGCCCTTAGTGTCCAAAAAAGATTAGAAGGGGTTATTGGGTTACGGGGATAGGGTGGAAATGAGGGCTTAAGTGGGTCGGTGCAGACTCGATGGGCCGAATGGCCTCCTTCTGCATATTCTATGTTCTCTGTTTTTAATTGACCTTGCTTAGTTTTATGATTAATCATTAATAGAACAGATTTTTAAAGCCTAATATGTAAACAGTGCAAAACAACATTTCTGTGACACTTCAGTTATCTCATCAAAGAATCGGTTGTGTCGTTTCGTACAATTGTAACAATAACGGAATGAACAAAGCTCATTATGGCTAAGGCTGGGAATTATGAAGCGTACCCCAGCCCTGGAACGGAATCGTAAAGTTCTGGATCATCGTGATAAATAAAGCTCACAAGAACTAATAACACGCATCAGTGATTGCCGCATGAAAAACTGACAGAAAATTGGTGACCTGTTTAGCAAAACTAATCACACTGACATTTCACACGTCATTCTTCACACATGGCGCACAGAGGCAGCACCAAAATGACTTTGATATGGGGTAAGAAATGCCCATTTGATTGAAATTTTTTTAAAAAAGGATTCAGTGAATTTGATTCAGGGAAGTGGATTTGTATCAGCTGCTGCTCAACTCCAGGGTGAGCCAAGACTGCCCTCTGCTGGATGGAAAAAGGAAATAAAAAAACAACTTCCTTGAACGAAACATGGGATCAAAAGTAATGAAATAATTCCAGCTTATTTGGCGAGCAGTATTCATTTCTTAGTACATTTTTAGGATGAGTACAAAGCATATGCCTCTATTGATGCTTACGTATTGACCTAATTCGGGGAAAATATTTTCCAGCTATTAAATGCTGCAAAGAATCCTGATTAAGTTTATTACAGCTCTTTATCGAGAGTATCTTTTTTGCAGACAATGCTCATTTATTACATCGATCCAAGTGGCTTTTAGTTTCTTCTTCCACTGTATTTTCTAGGAGTTCTCTATTAATCCACTTCTATCACAGGATTTATTGCAAAACTGGCCTAATCTCACTGTGCAAGAACACAGCTCCAAGCTGACAGGGAAGCTCTTAACTTCATAAGGAGTGCGAAAGGGACTGCATTCCTCCAGGAGGCTTATCATGGTGTCATGGAAGATAATGAACTCTGCAGAAATCGTGCGATCTCTCCCCTTGCTCCTCCTTCAAGCAGAAGCTCACAAATTGGCTCACAATTAGATAATTAATCAATAAGTACAGAAGAGTATAACAATCTGATGATGCAGAAACGGAAAATGAATGATGTCAGGGCTCAGGAATCCCCATTTTGCAAATATATGTCGTAGCAGGTGATAAAGAAACTGTCCATGTAGCACAGGAACCGATTATATCACATCATACTGATAAACCGAATACTAAATCTGCTTCCACTGTCTGACTGATTTTTACTTTATTCTCACAGAAGTAGGTCTAAATCTTCAGATAGATAAAATATTTAGTGGGTGAGCCAGATGGTTACGGCTCCAGTTCATTACTATGACCGTCTAGGGGTAAGTTTTCTCACCTTTTCTGGTGTTAAGTGTCATGCAGGAACAGTAAAATAAATTATTTTGCAAGGAATTTCAGATGGCAGCAGTTTCTGCCAAATATCTGCCTTTAAAAGACACTAAGGTCTGGATTTCCCCATTCCCTGATTGAAGGAGCTGAAGAATGGGGCCAGGAAGATAGGAAATAATGGGGAGTCACATCAGGCCAGCTCCCTAACACATTTCCCCTTCAGGGGAGTTTCCCAGGCAGACTGCAAGCCACGTCACTTGCTCAGTGTGTGGAGGAAGGCAGCTAGTTTGGTAATTAAGGCTTCACATATAGGCCGTTTTGCACCGGCACTGTTATTTTACTGATGTTGAAACTATCCCCCACTTTGTTTTGGGGCCACCAGCTCAATTGGGTTGACTCCCAGCAGCATTCCTGAAAGCAAATTAAGTCATAGACTCTCTGCCTCAATGACAGGGCTACAGCCCCATTAGACAACAGCCCCATTAGACAACAGCCCTGGCAGTGGTTTCTTGTACATCCCAATTCCCCACCCACGCCAGGTCTCTTTAATTGAGCGCTTCTCCGCAGAGAGGACAGGGTCAGCCAATTCAGGGGCTTCCCCCCACAAAATTGCACTGGTGGGTATGCTGCAATAAGAGTAGGCTCAGGACCCCCACATGGGTCTGATATTGGTTCCCAACATCCAAACTAGAATTCAGTCCTAAATTTCCTTGTATTTTTGGAGCCTTCAGCCAACTGATTTGTGTGTCAGAACTGGTCTCCGTTATATATTTCAAAGTGCTTTGAACTTTCTGTATTCTCAATGATCTGAGATAAGCTGCACTGAGTTGTCTGAAGTGTAGCAGATTCCAGGATTGGCTGTTGAAGGAGTGAGGCGATCCTGACTCAGAAGAGACTGGTTGTGATGTTTGAACAAACATTTCTCCAGGCGGAAGCAAATTCTGAAGACTTTTTTTTGTGGTTCGAACTTCTCTTGTAGGAGATGGCCCTTGCCTGGCACTTGTGTGGTGCAAATGTAACTTGCCACTTGTCAGCCCAAGCCTGGACATTGTCCAGATCTTGCTGCATTTGGACATGGACTGCTTCATTATCTGAGGAGTCGTGAATGGTGCTGAACATTGTGCAGTCATCCGCAAACATCCCCACTTCTGATCTTATGATGGAAGGGAGGTCATTGATGAAGCAGCTGAAGATGGTTGGGCCTAGGACACTAGCCTGAGGAGCTCCTGCGGTGATGTCCTTGAGCTGAGATGATTGACCTCCAACCACCACAACGTTCTTCCTTTATGCCAAGTATGACTTCAACCAGCTGAGAGTTTTCTCCCTGATTCCCACTGATTCCAGTTTAGCTAGGGGTCCTTGATGCCATACTCGGTTAAATGCTGCCTCAAGGGCAGTTGCTCTCATTTCACCTCTGGCATTCAGCTCTTTTGCCTATGTGTGAACCAAGGCTGTAATGAGATCAGGAACTGAATGACCCTGGTGGAACCCAAACAGGGCTGGGTTTGCCAATGTCGTTTCTGGTCATTACTGGTGGCCGGGTGGTCCGTCTGGCTTCATTCCTTCTTTGTATTTTTGAATACAATTGAATGGCTTGTTGGGTCATTTCAGAAAGCATTTAAGAGGGGCATTGCTGTGGGTCTGGGGTCACATGTAGGCCAGACCAGGGAAGGGTGGCAGATTTCCTTCCCGAAAGGACATTAATGAACAAGATGGGTTTTTAAAAACAATCGACAATGGTTTCATGGTCATCATTAGACTTTCAGGGCGGCATGTGGTGCAGTGGTTAGCACTGGACTGCGGCGCTGAGGACCCGGGTTTGAATCCCGCCCCTGGGTCACTGTCCGTGTGGAGTTTGCACATTCTCTCCATGTCTGCGTGGGTTTCACCCCCACAACCCAAAGGTGTGGAGGTTAGGTCACACTAAATTGCCCCTCTAATTGGATAAAAAATAATAATTGGGTACTCTTAATTTATTTTTTTTAAATGATTAGACTTTTAATTCCAGATATTTTAGTGAGTTTAAATTCCACCACCTGCCATGGCACGATTCGAACCCGGGTCCCCAGATCATCATCCTGATTCTCTGGATTACTTTTTTAAAAATCTTTAATAAAATTTCGAGTACCCAATTATTTTTTTTCCAATTATTTTTGTTCTAATTACGGAGCAATTTAGCATGGCCAATTCACCAACCTTGCACATCTTTTAGCGTTGTGGGTGCTGTGAGAGTCACGCAGAAATGGGGAGAAGGTGCAAACTCCAGGGTCGGGGTCGAACCCGGGTCCTCAGCACCGTGAGGCAGCAGTGCTAATCACTGCACCATCATGCCGCCCATGGGTGTCTCGATTACTAATCCAGCGGCAATACCACTACTCCACCGCCTATATTCTGCCCTATATTCGGCACGGCTATAAGAATTCTGTTTGACTAGGCAATTTTCCATAAGAATTCACAATATTGAAGTTTTCCTCTGGAGAAGACATCATTCTGAACTTGACTAATTAGCTCAGCAATCAAGTTAAGTCAATAATTAGTCAGTTAAGAGAATAATTTTTCATCTCATTTCTCAGGGATGACAGCGTCCGGTGTTCAGTTGATTCATTGACCTTGTGCTCAGCATCATCTACACATGAAGGTAACGATGGTTCAATTCTGTGCTACTTTTGAGTGTGGATGCTGTAACCTTGTGGGCTCCATAAAATCAGGAGCTGACATTTTGTTTTCCCAAAAGCAGGTTCAAATTTCGAGAGTAAATCAGGGGCATGTTTGTGGCAGGTTAGGCCTCCTGCCGCCCCACGGCGAGTTTGTACTTGTAATGCATCTGCATGCCTTGAATACTGATTATATTAACATCTTTTACAATTGCATTCTACCTTCCACTCAGTTCATTTAAAGGTGGCGTGCGACGGTCAGCTTTGTGCAGTTGTTGAATTCTGCAGCACAAGGGAGGAAAACAAGAGAAGGAAAATGGCAGTTTGCATGGAGGCTTGGGACTGGAATTGGCACGCCAGGCATGAGGGAGTGGTGGAGAGTGGTGTGGGGGGCATGGAGAGTGGAAGAGGGATCCAAAGAAGATCAAAGAGTGGGGCTGAGGCCATGGAGGCTTGAAGTGGGAAGGTCTTGGGGTCCTGGGTGTGGTGGGGGAGTGGGTGGTGGGGATATTCAGTCAAGGTAAGAAAATGAGGGGTCTAAAAGACGGTCAGTGTTTTCCATATCATAACTCTGCCAAGCCAGGCTTCATGCAAACTCTAGTTTATTTTGATAATGACAAGATGTACAACGTTTGAATCCAAGCCCAGGGACCATGGGAAATGCCGGTCCAGATCTGTGCTGATGTTGTGGCCATTACAGATACATGGATTTCACAGGGGCAGGAATGGTTGTTAGATGTTCCGGGGTTTGGATATTTTAGGGAGGGAGGTAAAAGAGGAGAGGAAGTGGCACTGTTAATTCAAGAGTGCATTACCGCTGCAGAAGAGGAGGTAGTCAAGGAGGGTTTGTCCGCTAAGTCAGTATGGGTGGAAGTCAGAAACAAGAAAAGAGCAGTCACTTTATTGGAAGTTTTCTTTACACCCCCCAATAGCAGCAGAGAGATGGAGAAACAGATTGGGCAGCAGACCTTGGAAAGGTGCAGAAGTAACTGAGTTGTTGTCATGCGTGACTTCAATTTCCCTAATATTGACTGGAACCTCCTTAGTGCAAATGGTTTGGATGGAGCAGATTTTGTCAGGTGCGACAGGAAGGATTCCCGACTCAATATATAGATAGGCCAACTGGGGGGGGGGGGGGGGAGGCCATATTGGATTTGGTGCTTGGCAACGAACCAGGCCCGGTGTCAAATGTCTCGGTGGGAGAGCATTTCGGTGACAGTGATCACAACTCCTTGACCGTTACCAGAGTCATGGAGAGGGATAGGAACAGACAGTATGAGAAGGTATTTAATTGGGGGAGGGGAAATTATACTGCTATTAAACAGGAGCAGAGGAGCATAAATTGGGAACAAATGTTCTCAGGGAAATGCACAACAGTAATGTGGGAGTTTTAAGGAGCACTTACTGCGAGTGCTGGAAAGTTTTGTCCCACTGAGACAAGGATCTGCGCCTCCACCGTTCACTCCGAATAGACACTCCTCAAATCCGCTAGTGATTACTGCACTGAGGATGGAGAACCAGTGCTGGCAGCACTTTGGGATTGAGGACATGTACATGGGGCCTCCGATCTGTGACAACCACTGATTTGTTCCAGCGAGACTGGACACGAGGTTTTGGGAGTTGGGTGTTTTAGAGACCTGTTTGCTGGGGGGAAGTTTGCGGACTTTTTGGAGCTAAAAGAGGGATGCACAAGGGAAATGGGTTCAGGTGCCTGGAGATCAGAGCCTTTCTGAGAAAGGAGGTGGGCTCATTCCCGATGTTGCCACCCCCGGGGCTGCAGGACAGGCTCTTATCAGAGGACATGATTGGGAATCGCAAAATCTCAGACATTTATGCGGAGCTGAGCAAAAAGGAGGAAGCACCAGTGGAGGAAATTGGGCAAAAGTAGGGAGAAATGAGATGGGGCGATGCAGGAAGGGATTTGGAAGGATGCTCTACTCAGGATTAACACATCTTCGTCATGCGGAAGATTAAGCCTAATACAGTTTAAGCTGGTGCACAGGGCTCATATGACGGTGTCATGGATGAGTTGATTCTTTCTGGGATAGAGGACCAAAGCGGGCGATGTGCCTGGATACCGGCGAACCACACACACATGTCTGGGCATGCCGGAGGCAGTTTGGGTTCTGGAAGGGGGTCACGGAGGTATTTTCAAAGGTTTTGGAAGTGGAGGTAACACCGTGTGTAGCAATTTTTGGAGTGTCAGATGACCCGGGTGTTCAGATGGTGAAAATGGCTGACGCAGCAGCCTTTGCCTCTCTGCTAGCTCGAAGGAAGATCTTGCTGAGTTGGCAGGTTTCGGAGCCATCAAGGGTAGGGTCATGGATGAGTAACCTGGCGGAATTTCTACACGATATTCAGCTGCTTTTGCATCAATAAGTCACAAGTCTGGTTACATAGTCTTTATTTACCTCAATGAGTGTAGCTCCATCAACACCCAAAAAGCTCGAGAGTATCCATTATGATGAACTCCACTCTATGGTCACCCCACCTGCTGATTTAAATATCCACTCACTCCATCATCATGTGGAGATGTCTGCGTGGACTGGCGTGGGCACAGTAAGAAGTCTTACAACAATTACAAGGGGACATAAATCTAAGGTGAATGGTGGAAGATATAGGGGGGATGTCAGAGATAGGTTCTTTACCCAGAGAGTAGTGGGAGCGTGGAATGCACTGCCTGTTGAAGTAGTTGAGTTGGAAACATTAGGGACCTTCAAGCGACTATTGAATAGGTACATGGATTACGGTAGAATGATGGGGTGTCGATTAATTTGTTCTTAATCTAGGAAAAAAGTTCGGCACAACATCGTGGGCCGAAGGGCCTGTTCTGTGCTGTATTTTTCTATGTTCTATGTAAGTCCGACAGGTGTTTTTTGAATCATTAGCTTTTGGAGCAGAGCTCCTTCGTCAGATGCGACCGAACAGCATTGTGGGTATATCTACACCACACGGATTGCAAAGGTTCAACAATAAGGCAACTCAAAGACAACAATGGAGGAAAATGGAAGGTTTTTTAAAAATAAACTTAGAGTACCCAATTCATTTTTCCAATTAAGGGGCAATTTAGCGTGGCCAATCCACCTACCCTGCACATCTTTGAGTTGTGGGGGCGAAACCCACGCAAACACGGGGAGAATGTGCAAACTCCACACGGACAGTGACCCAGAGCCGGGATCGAACCTGGGACCTCGGTGCCATGAGGCTGCAGTGCTACCGCTGCGCCACTGTGCTGCCCTTGGAAAACGGAATGTTGGCCTTGCAAGTGATACACATCCTGGGAATTAATTTTTTTTCAAATCCCAGTTGGACGGAGCTCACCCTTGCATGGCTTCTCTGAACACTTATGGCAAATCCAGCACAGCAGTGGGTGCTACAGGAGGAGCAGGAAGAGGATGATGAGGATGTGGATGTAAGCCACCCAGGAGTTCCAGTTGCATGGTACTGTCATCTCTCAGGACAGCAGCACATATCAGACCATTCAGCCATTCCCTCAGAGTACTACCCCGTTGGAATCTGGGAAAGGCCACTAGATGCTAAGGGGCCAGTGAACGGGATAGAAGTCATCATAGTTCAGTTAACCTCCTGTCGAACATGAGCTGCCAAGCAGCTCAGATAATCCTAGTCCTCAAATGGCAGCCAAAAGAAGCAAGCGATTAGACAAAAGAAAGGCACATGGAGATTCACAAGGAAAGCACTGTGTAGAGAAAATGATGGCTGATTTTGCACATTTTGGAATTCACTGTAATAAGACCACAAGAACTAGGAGCAGGAGTAGGCCATCTGGCCCCTCGAGCCTGCTCCGCCATTCAATGAGATCATGGCTGATCTTTTGTGGACTCAGCTCCACTTTCCGGCCCGAACACCATAACCCTTAATCCCTTTATTCTTCAATAAAACAGAATGTGCACACATTTAGCACTTCATTATTGATGGAGGTTGGTGTCATACAAGAAAGGATGTACTTGTGTGGTACTTATATTTCTCTCAGGAGAGACTGATTTGCACAGTCCAGTAGAGACAAAGAAGACTGATGTATTGTCACATTGTAGGATAAGTGGTGGGTTGAGAGAAAGTTGCTTTATGTGAAAGGGAGAGAAGGTTGTGCTGTCAAAGACAGGGGGCGGGATTCGGAGGATCGCCCCGGGTGGGGGGGGGGGGGGGGTGAATTCATGCGATGCCACTCCGACGCCGGTCCGCCGATTCTCCGGGTCAAGCCTAGGAATCGTTCGGTGAGTAATTAACTTCCTGACACCCCCCCACAAAGCCTGTCCACCATCTACAAGGCACAAGTGAGGAGTGAATGAATTCTCTCTACATGCATGGATGAGTGCAACAACACACAAGAACCTCAAATCCATCCAGGACAAAGCAGCCCACTTGATTGCTCTCCCTTCCACACGCA
This sequence comes from Scyliorhinus canicula, assembly GCF_902713615.1. Taxonomy (NCBI): domain Eukaryota; kingdom Metazoa; phylum Chordata; class Chondrichthyes; order Carcharhiniformes; family Scyliorhinidae; genus Scyliorhinus; species Scyliorhinus canicula. Next base: position 48,000,610 of record NC_052156.1, read on the forward strand.
TTCAAACCCTCCACCACGGACAAAGAGTGGCAGCCATGGTTACCATCTACGAGACTGCAATAACAGTTGTTATTGCAATAACAGTTGGGGCGCTTGATAGTTACAGGGAAGCGAGGAAGGATCTAAAGAGAGAGCTAAGACGAGCAAGGAGGGGACATGAGAAGTCTTTGGCAGGTAGGATCAAGGAAAACCCAAAAGCTTTCTATAGGTATGTCAGGAATAAAAGAATGACTAGGGTAAGAGTAGGGCCAGTCAAGGACAGTGGTGGGAAGTTGTGTGTGGAGGCTGAGGAGATAAGCGAGATACTAAATGAATACTTTTTGTCAGTATTCACTCAGGAAAAAGATAATATTGTGGAGGAGAATGCTGAGACCCAGGCTATTAGAATAGATGGCATTGAGGTGAGTAGGGAAGAAGTGTTGGCAATTCTGGACAAGGTGAAAATAGATAAGTCCCCGGGGCCTGATGGGATTTATCCTAGGATTCTCTGGGAAGCCAGGGAAGAGATTGCTGAGCCTTTGGCTTTGATTTTTAGGTCATCATTGGCTACAGGAATAGTGCCAGAGGACTGGAGGATAGCAAATGTGGTCCCTTTGTTCAAGAAGGGGAGTAGAGATAACCCCGGTAACTATAGGCCGGTGAGCCTAACATCTGTGGTGGGTAAAGTCTTGGAGAGGATTATAAAAGATACGATTTATAATCATCTAGATAGGAATAATATGATTAGGGATAGTCAGCATGGTTTTGTGAAGGGTAGGTCATGCCTCACAAATCTTATCGAGTTCTTTGAGAAGGTGACTGAACAGGTGGACGAGGGTAAAGCAGTTGATGTGGTGTATATGGATTTCAGTAAAGCGTTTGATAAGGTTCCCCACGGTCGGCTATTGCAGAAAATACGGAGGCTGGGGATTGAGGGTGATTTAGAGATGTGGATCAGAAATTGGCTAGTTGAAAGAAGACAGAGAGTGGTGGTTGATGGGAAATGTTCAGAATGGAGTTCAGTTACGAGTGGCGTACCACAAGGATCTGTTCTGGGGCCGTTGCTGTTTGTCATTTTTATAAATGACCTAGAGGAGGGAGCAGAAGGATGGGTAAGTAAATTTGCAGACGACACTAAAGTCGGTGGAGTTGTAGACAGTGCGGAAGGATGTTGCAGGTTACAGAGGGACATAGATAAGCTGCAGAGCTGGGCTGAGAGGTGGCAAATGGAGTTTAATGTGGAGAAGTGTGAGGTGATTCACTTTGGAAAGAATAACAGGAATGCGGAATATTTGGCTAATGGTAAAATTCTTGGTAGTGTGGATGAGCAGAGGGATCTCGGTGTCCATGTACATAGATCCCTGAAAGTTGCCACCCAGGTTGATAGGGTTGTGAAGAAGGCCTATGGTGTGATGGCCTTTATTGGTAGAGGGATTGAGTTCCGGAGCCATGAGGTCATGTTGCAGTTGTACAAAACTCTAGTACGGCCGCATTTGGAGTATTGCGTACAGTTCTGGTCGCCCCATTATAGGAAGGACGTAGAAGCTTTGGAACGGGTGCAGAGGAGATTTACCAGGATGTTGCCTGGTATGGAGGGAAAATCTTATGAGGAAAGGCTGATGGACTTGAGGTTGTTTTCGTTAGAGAGAAGAAGGTTAAGAGGTGACCTAATAGAGGCATACAAAATGATCAGAGGGTTAGATAGGGTGGACAGCGAGAGCCTTCTCCCGCGGATGGAGGTGGCTATCACGAGGGGACATAGCCTTAAATTGAAGGGTAATAGATATAGGACAGAGGTCAGAGGTGGGTTTTTTACGCAAAGAGTGGTGAGGCCGTGGAATGCCCTACCTGCAACAGTAGTGAACTCGCCAACATTGAGGGCATTTAAAAGTTTATTGGATAAGCATATGGATGATAAGGGCATAGTGTAGGTTAGATGGCCTTTAGTTTTTTTTCCATGTCGGTGCAACATTGAGGGCCGAAGGGCCTGTACTGCGCTGTATCGTTCTATGTTCTATGTTCTAACTCCAATAACTCACCAAGGTTCCTTGGACAGCACCTTCCAAACCCACGACCACTACCACCCAGAAGGACAAATGCAGCAGATACCTGGAAACCCTACCACATGGAGGTTCCCCTCCAAGTCACTCACCATCCTGACTTGGAAATATATCGCGCTCCTTCACTCCTGCTGGGGCAAAACCTTGGAACTCCCTCTCTAACAGCACAGTGGGTGCACCTACACCTCAGGGACTGCAGCGGTTCAAGAAGACAACTCACCACCACCTTCTGAAGGGCAACTACGGATGAGCAATAAATGCTGGCCTGACCAACAAAGCCCACATTCTGTAAATACATTTTTTAAAAAGCATCATGTGCCATCTTCTTGCTGGGTTTGGTGGCAGGTGACTTTTAATCAGGTGGAAGGGAGCGTTGCATCTTGGATGCGGATCAACCAGCGTTACGAACAAAACATCAAGGGCGGGATTCTCCGCGCCTAAATCGCGCTCGGAGAATGGGGTGTCAGACCCGCGATCGGGTCTAACACCTTCCCGCGATTCTCCGCAGACCGGAGAATTGCCGCCAGTCGCGCGTACACGGTCGATGCGGCGCCGTCCAGGGCCCATTGAAAGTGGCCCCCTGCAGCGATTCTCCACCGACAACTGGCTGAGTTCCCGCCAGTGTGGTTCCCTCACGGTTCCACCTGACAGGAACTTGGGAGTGGCTGTCCGCAGCCGCCCTAATGGGCGGCGGGAGGATCCGTCACGGGGGGGGGGGGGGGGACCCTCCAAAACAGCCAGGGTCCGATCGGGGCCACCGATTGGTGGGCGCGCGCGTTCTTGGGGTGGGGGGGCTATATTGTTGGGACTGGCCCACTGTGTGGGTACGGAAGTGTAGGGCCCTGTATTGGCAGCCAGAGCTGCGTGGAGTACTCCGGGGCCCTGTAAGCCCCTCAAAATGGAGAATCACTCTGGACTTTCTCCAGGAATCCAGAGTGATTTGCACCCATTTTCTCACGGGCGTGGGGACATAGCCCCATTGACAGAGAATTCCGTCCGAAAACTCTCAAATGATCATATCATCAGAACATAAGATACAGGAGCAGACCTAGACCATTCGGCCCATCATACCTGTTCCGCCATTTGATCATGGCTGATATGTTCCTCATCCCCATTCTTCTGCCTTCCCCTCATAATTCCTAATCCCCTTATTAATCAAGAACACCAGATTTGTGCTTGAGGTGTTGTTACCTACAGGGCTACAGATCAAGAGCTGAAAGGTGGAATTGGACAGAATAGTTCTTTCTTAGAACGTAAGAACTGGGAGCAGGAGTAGGCAAGTTAGCCTCTCGAGCCAGCTCCACCGTTCAATACGATCAGGGCTGATCTCATCATGGCCTCATCTCCACTCTCCTGCCCCTCGTCATAGAATCATAGAATTTGCAATGCTGAAGGAGGTCATCGGCCCCATCAAGTCTGCACCGGCCCTGGGAAAGAGCACCCCACCTAAGCCCACACCTCCACCCTATCCCCACACCTCTACCTTATCCCCGTAACCCCAGCTAACCTTTTTTGGACACGAAGGGCAAAATATCGTCAACCAATCCACCTGCACATCTTTGAACTGTGGGAGGAAACTGGAGCACCAGGAGGAAACTCACGCAAACACGGGGAGATCATGCAGACTCCGCACAGACAGTGACCCAAGCCGGAAATCGAACCCGAGACCCTGGAGCTGTGACACAACTGTGCTACCACTGTGCTACTATACTGTCCATAACCCTTCAATTCATTACCACTTAAATCTGTCTAACTTTTCCTGCAAAAGGCATTTTTTAGAGAGATTGATGGGATGATTACCTCGTTCATATGGGGAGGGAAGGTGGCCAGAATTAAAAAGGTGCTGCTGCAGAGAGGAAGGCAGGCAGGGGGTGTGGGTCTTCTGAACCTGATGTATTATTACTGGCGACGAATGTGGAGAATGCGGAGCTGGGTCAGAGGGGTTGACTCCCAATGGGTCAGAATGGAGGAGAGTTTGGGTAGGGGGTTGGGATTGAAGGCACTAGCGACATCGCCACTTTTGACGGCCCCGGGGAGATACTCAGAGAGTCTGGTAATAATAGCTTTGTTGAGAATTTGGAGGCAGTTTCGACAGCACTTAGCGTTGGGGGCAGGGTAAAGGGAAATGCCGATTCGGGGGAACCATAGATTTGAGCCAGGGAGGAGGGATGGAAATTTTCGGAGATGGGAGGGGAAAGGAATTAGGACACTAAGATTTGGTTCTTTGGGGTCATTTTGCGGGATTGAAGGAGCTGGGAGCGAAGTATGGGCTGGAGCAGGGGGAAATATTTAGATACATGCAGGTTTGAGACTTTACCAGAAAGGAGATACAGAGCTCCCCAGTAGAGCCGGCTTCCACATTGCTGGAGGAGGTGCTGACGACAGGGGAACTGGAGAAGGGGGTAGTATTGGTGGTTTACGGGGCTATTTGGAGGAGTAGAAGGTGCCGCTGGAAGGGATCAAAGCAAAGTGGGAGGAAGAGTTGGGAGAGGGTATGGAGGAGGGGTTCTGGTGTGAGGTGCTACGGAGGGTGAACGCCTCCACCTTGTGTGCGAGGTTGGGGCTGATACAGCTGAAGGTGGTGTATAGAACTCACCTCACAAGGGCGAGGATGAGCCGGCTCTTTGAGGGGGTAGAAGATGTGTGTGAACGTTGCGGGGGGGGCCCCGCAAACCATTTTCATATGTTTAGGTCCTGTCCAAAGCTGGAGGATTACTCGAAGGAGGTGTTTGGGGTGGTGCACGTGAAACTGGACCCAGGCCCTCGGGAGGCCATATGAAAATGAAAATGAAAATCGCTTATTGTCACGAGTAGGCTTCAATTAAGTTACTGTGAAAAGCCCCTAGTCGCCACATTCTGGCGCCTGTCTGGGGAAGCTGGTACGGGAATCGAACCATGCTGCTGGCCTGCTTGGTCGGCTTTAAAAGCCAGCGATTTAGCCCAGTGAGCTAAACCAGCCCCATATTGGGGTGTCGGATCAGC